>NW_020837989.1:10047123-10264598 GCF_003676395.1 Aethalodelphis obliquidens
TGTGTGTGTGTGTGTGTGTGTGTGTGTGTGTGTGTGTGTGTGTGTGTATACATATGTGCATTTCTTTGCCAGGCATTAAACTTAAATCTTACATGAAATTTCTTTGTTTAATCTTCAGAACAACTGAATAGGGTAGGTTCTACTATTACCCCTATTTTACAGATGAGGGAAATTTGGGCTTAAAAAGAGAACTTGTCTAACATAAAAGCTGGTAAGTGGTAGGGCTGGGATCTGAATCCAGAGTCTGTGCAATTAACCAAGGTAAATGTCTCTTGCCTCTCACATGTTATCCCTTCCATGAAGACATCACCATCTTCTCCGCTAGAAGTCCTCTCCTGCTCTTTCTTAATTCTGGAAAATTTTCTTTAGGCTGTGGTTATTTACATATATGTATGTCATATTTCTTCAGCTGCCTTCTGAAAAGCAAAGGCAATTTATCTGTGGCTGCCTTCCCTTTCACCCCCCCCCAAGCATACTGAATTAATCTTACATATATATTTCATAAGTATTTGTTGGCTAAATATAGTAAATAGGAAATTAAAGTAAAACTAAATAGGAAATTAAACTGAAATTAAAATGTGGTTCAATATACTCACTGTTTTTAAAGGCAGACTGGCAACTTCTGAAAGAGATATACAGTTGGAAATGTTAAAAATAAAGCAAAGTTGTGATATCTCATTAATTAACAGAAAGTCTGTCAATTGAGACTCTGTAGTTCTCTACAGAGTCTGATGAGTTTCAGCACCTACCCCGTCCTTTCAGAAAACCCAGCTGTTTGCTGAGGAAGCCAAATGGCCAATAGGTTAGGTAAGCCTTGGTTCAAGTAAGAGAATCATCCAAAGTTCCTCCGTTTATTGACCATGGGACGTTTTCTGGAGTTCATCATGTTTCTGATAATGTTTTACATCAGATAGCAATAAAAATATTGCAGTCACCACTTCTAAGAGCCTGAAGCACCATCTTTGATATTCTCCCCCTCCTAGTCGATAAAGGAATGTAATGGAATATCTCCAAGGCATCAGAATCTTATTTAAGTAATTTTTCACTGTTTAAAAGTTTAATTGTTGACTCCTGGGTTTTGGAGAATCATGCTTTATATCAATCCTCCTGTATTGATTTGGAGAGAGATCCAAGTTTCTCTGAGTCTTTGCACTGAGTAGTATCTAATAGCACCAGCAATTTCTAGTGTCCTAATAAAATGGGAGACTTACGAAAAAATAAGGCTTTTCTGTTTTTTGGGGTTTTTTTGGTTCCATGAATGGAAATAGAAATCCTTAAAAGGAATGCACTAGATCCAAATCCCTCAACTCCAGGTGGAACATAAGTGTCTCCTTTTCCAGGCCAGGGCTGTTTCTGTTACAAACCAGTATACTTTAAATCCACATGACAAGACATTTCTCTGAGATGTTCACATCCTATGAGGGGCTATTTCAGAGAACAAGCTTAATGGCTATACAGGGCACTATCTACCCTTAACTTACCTGAGCAGGTGCAGAGATGGGCCACTGTACAGAACAGAAGGAGATCCCCAATGATCTTCACGATGGAGATGGCTGTGATTCAGAGGCTGCTCAGGACCGTCACAACAGCTGCATCAGCCATACCCTAGGAAAGGGGTGTGTTTATAAGGCAATGCTTGGTTTCTCCACCTTTCCTGTGAGGTCATCCAGAGTCAGTGTTGGCTCTCAAAGCACAGTGTCACACCCTGGGTGGTGATACAGTCCTTGTCACTCAATTGCTACTTCCTGTCTGACCAACAGATTGATTATGCAAGGTGAGAAGTATTTTTCTGTCTGCTCTAGAGATGGGGAATGTTGTTACTTAGATTTCCAAACCTCATATAGTAGAAGAGATTAAGTATAGGCTGCTTGGCCTATTTACGAAATAAATGAAAATATCAAAATTTCTTTATTTCACCAAAATAGAGGATATTAAACTCAGATCAGACAGGTTACACTTAGGTTTATATTTTGGCTCCTGGGAAAATGTTGTTTTATTTTCGAGGCAATAAACCCATGAAGCAAGCTGGGATATAGTGGAAGGACTAGTGACCTTAGCACTTATGAGGCTTGGAGAAAGGCACTGACATTTTCTAGCTGTGTGATCTTGGGGAAGTCAGTTGTGCCATGAGCCTATATCAGTTAGGAAGAGCTGGTTATTTTGTGGTAACATATAATCCCAAGACTTCTGTGACTTAAAACAGTACAAGTTGATTTTTACTCAAGCTATACATGTATGGTGGTCAGCTGATGGTGCTGCATGCCTTCAATGGATTCCAAGTAGACAGGGTAGTCACCATTTGGAATATTGTTCATTGTCAAGGTGAAGTGAAGATGCATTCCTGAGGATTTCCATTTACAGCAATTGAATATTCCATCTCAGAAGTGGCACCAGTGTCACTCTCCTTCACTGTCATGTGGATGTGGCCTGGCCTAACCATAGAGGTTACTGGGTACAGTGTTACCTTGTCTCTCTCTCTTTTTTAAAAAAATTATTTATTTATTTTTGGCTGTGTTGGGTCTTCGTTTGCTGTGCACAGTCTTTCTCTAGTTGCATTGAGCAGGGGCTACTCTTCGTTGTGGTGTGCAGGCTTCTCATTGCGGTGATTTCTCTTGTTGCGGAGCACAGGCTCTAGGCACATGGGCTTCAGTAGTTGTGGCATGCGGGCTCAGTAGTTGTGGCTCCCGGGCTCTAGAGTGCAGGCTCAGTAGTTGTGGCACATGGGCTTAGTTGCTCCGCGGCGTGTGGGATCTTCCTGGACCAGGGCTTGAACCTGTGTCCCCTGTGTTGGCAGGCAGATTCTTAACCACTGACCACCAGTCTTGAAAACCGGAATGGGAAGAACTGGAAATAGTTGGCAAACGACACAGAGACCACCCCAGAGCCTTAGTTTCATGCCATGTCAAGTGGGACCTATTGCTAGCCCCAGTAGAGTTCACATAATTGGAGTCTTTTACATGAAAGTCTGTTTTCAAGTGCAGTGCATGTAATTGTTGCTGTGATTGTTACTATTATTATTGACAGGCCAAGAGTCTCCGCTGTGAGTTGCTGACATTAGATTTTAAACTGTATTTTCCAAGCACAGTTATCCAAATGTCTGTTATTTATCTTTTGATCTTGAGGACATATGTATGAAAACCTGGGGGAAGGCAGTAGAGTCTGCTTCACCAGTGCTTTGCTTGGCAGGCTTATTGTAGTACATTCTGAAGCATAACACATACAAAAGATAATAAATGACATTGCATGCCTCCCTAAAATTTAGACTCTTACATCTGTTTGGGGAGCAGTATAATCTCTTAGTTAAGAATATGTGCATTGGGACTTCCCTGACGGTTTAGGTGGTTTAGTCTTAGTGGTTAAGACTCCATGCTCCCAATGTAGGGGGCATGGGTTCGATCCCCAGTCAGGGAACTAAGATCCCGTACGCCACATGGTACAGCCTTAAAAAAAAAGTGTGCATTGAGTCCCATGGATCTTATTTGCAATCTTGTTTCTAATAAATGTTGGCTGTGTGACTTTGAGTGCATAGGTTAAGTTCTGATATTTTAGTTTCCTCATCTGTAACATAGAAATAATACCTCACAGAGTGGTTTTGAGTGTGAAATACAATTATATATATATATATATATATATATATATAATGTGTCTATAAATAGGTAAAATCTCTGGTGTGTGTGTGTTTGTATATCAGATGCTAAGATCATAATTAGAGCTTGATATAGGGTAACTAATGATATGGAATGTGATATTCATGACAACTGATTGAGGGAGTAATTTTTATTATCCAGTTTTATCAGTGAGTAAGTTGAGGCTCAGAGGATTTAAGTAATCTTCCCAAGATCATGATACCAATTAATGTAGGAAACTATTAGGTTCAGTCACGGAAAAAATGGGAAGTGAATGTTCTAATAAAGAGAGTGAATTATAAGCTTTATTGTTTACTGTGAAAGTTTGAAGAGAATGAATACTGAGAAAAAGCCATTATATTTCAAGAAGAGGTGTTTTGTTGCAGTTTAAAATGCAATTTTAGCTAAAAGGATTGGGAATGGAATCAAAGGGTGATCAGGATGAAGTGGAAAGATAGGGTTATTCTTTTTTAGATGTTTGATAGTCAGAGGAGAAGAATGGAAAAAACAAAGGCTTCAGCAAGATCTAGGATGGACTGAGCATGTCTTAAAGACAAAGGGAAGAAGAAGAAATTTAAGGTAACATGATGGAGGGTGTCTAATTAGAGGAGTATAGAAAAGTAAGAAATAAGATTAAGAGCACAAGTGTAACACCATTCCCTATGACATGGAAGACAGAGAAGAGCGGATGAGTATAGAGACATATTGTGAAAGGAAGAGAAAGAAAGGTGAAGGGGTACCCATTGTAAGCTTGGCTCTGACTGTTAAGTTCTGGGGTTGCCTTTTGCAGTGAAAGAATCAGGTTGGTCTGGAAGCTGGAGTAGAATGAAGAAGGCTTGGCACAGACGTGGATGGGAGCAAGTCAGATAGTCAACAAAAGATATAAAATTAGTGGCCACTAGACAAAATTAGTACTAGTTTTTAGCAGACCCAGTCAATACCATGCTTAACATTCCTTCCAAAATATGTTATGACACTGAATCACTGTGGGTTTTGCCCTGTTACTTAGCTGAGGCAACAGGGACTTAGAGAAATGGCTAGTTTATGGTTAAGGTTAAGAGCCCATACTTTTTACTCACTCTGGTGTATTGCCTTTAAATCGAAATCTTAGAGGTAGACCTGAAGACATATTGGAAATTGGAGTAATAGGAGTAAAACCAGCCACATCAGAGCAGTCAGGAAGGAGAGCTGATGTTTCAAGTGAGCAAGCAGACAGGGCTGAGCACCAGGTCAGGGTGCATGGCTTTTTCATGTGTGAGAATCATTTGGAAAGAAGGAGGATCCCAGTGGGAGAGGGGATGATTGAGAATCAGGAGACAAGGCCTCATCCCCTGTCCTCCACCTTCATCTAAGGTGCAGTGCTGTGACAGCCCTTTTGCCATCTGGTGCTTTCTGCTTCCCCCACAGCTAGAGATTAACTAGACTGGTGCTTCAAGTTTTCAAGTTAAAAACCCCTAATATGTACAAGTAATAAATAAGGCTGAGGATGGGGGCTGGCTGGGGAGAAGTTGGAACTCTACTACTTAATTCTGTTTTTCTCTCCTAATTTCTGTACTAGCTCACCCCCAACCCCAGGCTCCTTCCTTCTTGGCATCCAACACCTTCAAGGCCTTCTTGTGGCAGTTTAAAATCAGTGGCCTAGATTTGACTGAACTAGCTCTAGCCTTTTGTCTGTCCTCTTCTCCCTTCCCTATGTGGCCCCTTCACTCTCCAGCTCTTTTTTTTTTTTTTTTTTTTTTTGCCACACTGCACAGCATGTGGGATCCTTATTCCCTGACCAGGGATCGAACCCACGCCCCCTGTGTTGGAATCGCAGAGTCCTAACCACTGGACCCCCAGGGCAGTCTACTCCAACTCTTTTCCTCTCCCCTCCTCTTCCCTCCCTCCCCTTGCCCTCCCCTCCCCCCTTCCCCCCTCCCCTCCCCTCCACTGTGATCACGCCTCTGTGCACTGAGTCACAGTGACCCAGAGATCTGAATATTTGCATTTTGATCTTTGCATTTTGATTTGTGTCTGACAGGACCTTGTTCCCTGCCTCTTGTGGGAACAGGGAGTTAGCACATCTAGGGATCCTATGCTTTGGTTCTATTCAATTTTCTTTGAATCACTGAGGCTTAGTAGTTTCAATCATGGGACAAGATGTTGTGAATTAACAGTAAAGACTATTTCCTGTTGGTTCATGTTGCTTCTAGGTGACCTGACACTATCTGGATCTAGATTACATACACACACACACACACCTCCCAGCTCCTGTTAGTAAAATCCTGTCTACTGTGCTCAGTGCTGAAGGGAACACCTGTAACCCTAGAGTTAGCCAACATTAGAGGATGTATTAGCCTGCAAGGGCTGCCATAACAAAATACCAAAGACTGGGTGATTTAAACAACAGAATTTATTTTCTCACAGTTCTGGAGACTAGAACTTCAAGATCAAGGAGCCAGGATGGCTGGTTTTACCTGAGGCCTCTCTCTTTGGCTTGAAGACAGCCGCCTTTGCACTGTGTCCTCACAGGGTCTTTGCTCTGAGTGTATGAGGCCTGGTAACTCTTCCTCTTCTAATAAAGACATAAACCCTATTAGATTAGGGCCCCATCTTTATGACATCAGTCAACCTTAATTACTTCTTTGAAACCACTTTTCCAAATACAGTTACATTAGGGGTTAGGACTTCATCACGTGAATTTTGGAAAGGACACAAATCAGTCCATAACATTCTTCCCTCTGCACTCCCACCCTCTACCAATTCATGTCCTTCTTCCATGCAGAGAACCCTAGACCTTTGATCTTCCAGACACTGGTGTCCCTTGAAATGTTAACTAGTATTTCTTGAAAAAGGGACTCTTTGGTCAATTAGACTTGGGAAACCCTAGACACTCTATTTCTTTTTGGGAGATTCATAATGCACTTTATTTTATTAAAGGTTCTATTAAATTTTCTACAATACAGAAATTTTTTTTCACTTTAAACTTAATTTTCAGCAAACTTAATTTGCCACAGTTTACCCATTACATAACAGCTAAAGAGATGTTGGTGTTTTCCTTGGACATCAACAAATAAGGAGTTACTCCAGTTTCCCATAAAGTCATGATGTTCTATATAAAGACTAGTTACCAAGGAAGATCATTGAATTTTTGGTCTGTTTGGACTGCTCAGAAGTTCTTTATCATATTGAACAGAACTGCATCTCTATCTGGTTTCCATATATTATGGTTCTCTACAGTGGAGCCCAATAGAATGTGTCTGCTCTCTCCAAGTATGCAAAGGCAGCTGTAGAGTGCCTAGTCAAGGTCTCTTTTTTCTCCAGATGATATAGATCAGCTTCTTTACTATTTTTTTATAGTATATAATCCTGTATGTCCTCCCTACCCTGACATATCAATGCAAAGTTACTTAATAATAGTACAACACAGGTAATAACCTCACCATTTCCCTTCTCTGTTCCAGGCAGTGTTATCCACACTGGAGATACAGAGATAAATAAGACATGTGAGGACTTTATTTCTTGGACCTTACTTTCTTGTAGAGAAAATGTTTTAAAAAATAATATGATTTTGGATTTTGTTGTTGTTGTTGTCGTTGCATTACGTGGGCCTCTCACTGTTGTGGCCTCTCCCGTTGCGGAGCACAGGCTCCGGACGTGCAGGCTCAGTGGCCATGGCTCACGGGCCCAGCCACTCCGCGGCATGTGGGATCTTCCCGGACCGGGGCACGAACCCGTGTCCCCTGCATCTGCAGGTGGACTCTCAACCACTGCACCACCAGGGAAGCCCTGTTTTGTTTTTTAACATCTTTATTGGAGTATAATTGCTTTACAATGGTGTGTTAGTTTCTGCTTTATAACAAAGTAAATCAGCTACACATATATCCCCATATCTCCTCCCTCTTGTGTCTCCTCCCACCCTCCCTATCCCACCCCTCTAGGTGGTCACAAAGCACCGGGCTGATCTCCCTGTCCAAGAACAGTTTTTATCACATAAGAAAGTTAAGGTATAGAGGAGAGAGGCTAACTAACTTGCTGAAGTTCACTTAAGTAACATGAGATCAAGCTGAGGTTTGAATTCAGGTAGTTTGGTTTCAGAGCTTGTATTCTTAGCCATTTACCACTAACGACTAATGATGCTGAGGTGAGCCTTGTTCAGACTCATTAACACTTAGCCAGGCAATGTCTTGGGAGCATATGTGTCTCCCAGGAAAAACACAAAACCATTGGGAAAACAAAAACAAAAAAAACCCACTTCTCTTTCCCAAAGTCTCCTCTAAGGGGTATACATCAATGCCTCTCAACCTGAGATGCATTAAAATTCCACTGGGGATCTTGATAAATTGTAGAATTTGACCCAGCACGTCTGCAGTGAAATCTACAATTCTGCATTTTTAACAAGCTCCCAGTGCTGTTCCTGACCATGCTCTGAGGAGAAAGGGTCTGGAAAGTCAGGAGGCAGATGAAGAAGTGAGAAATCCGCCATAGTGTTTACAGATAAATTACGTTCAGGAGTTGCGTCTAGAGGAGCAGGCTGTAGCTCAAAGTATTAAAGGAATACCCTTTTAACGGCTTCTCATCTCATTTAGAATAAGACCTAGACTTCTATCCGTGGCTTTAAGGCCTACCTACATGACGTCGTTGTATCTCCCAGGTCTCTCTGATCTCAACATCTGGTCTTGACTTCTCCTAGCCCCTCTAGCAATCTCTCTGCTTATAGCAGGCAGTATCCACTCCTGACCTTGCTACTCGTGGGTTTTGTTTATTTGTTTGTTATCGTTTTTCCCCCAGCACTATGCTCTTACCAAGGTCATCTGAATGTGAACTCCTTGAGAATACAGGCCTTATCTGCCCAGTGCCTAGAACAGTGTCTGACACAGCATAGGCACCCAATAAATGTTCATTAAACAAACCAATAGGTTTTATTTGCCTGTACTCTATAAAAAATTTCTTACTGTTTTGTAGAGAATAAATAGATCTGGAGATCAGAAAACAGAAATGGTGATCAAGCCTAAAAAGTTGATGCTAAGTGAGTATTAACTAATTTACTTTAAATATCTGAAAAGTAAGCAGGAAACTTGGCTCCCATTTGAGGAATGATTTTATAATTTTGAAAACAAAATTTTATTTTGATACATTATTTGTCCATTAGTGCATCTAGGCTCTCTTTTTCTAGTCCCTTTTGGGTTTGTAAACAACATAAGGTTGTGGTTAGGAGCAAGATAATTGAGTTTAAATTTCAGTCCTTTATAAACTACAAGATTGCATAGTTTACCTTGTCTAAGTTTAGTTTCCTCATCTGTAAAATGGGGGTGACAATGGTAGCAGGCTTATAGGACTGTAGAGAGGATTAATTGACATAAAGCAAATAAAACACAGCACTTGGCATGGTGCATGTGCTCAGTGAACATGGGCTAATTATTGTCAGAACTCTACCTCTTCTTTTAAGGCTGGGCCAAGATGTCAAACTGCCCTTCCTTTACTGGAATGCCTGTGTTCTCATCTAAAACTTCAGATGGTTATTTCCATTCTCAGCTTACACTTCATATGAGCTTAGTTACCGTGTGTGTGTTCCTATCTGTCTCCCAGTCAGCCCAGCATTTTCACACAACAGAGAAGATGCTTGTTAAGTCAGGGATTTCTAACTATGCCTGTTTATTTTCCTACTAAAGTAGAATAATTGTGGGCTCTCTTTTTTTTTGAGGAGGGGAAAATAAAAGATAGAATTTTCCTGGTTCTCTCTTTTTTATTCTGTGATAGGACAAGTTATACCTCCCACCCCTTTTTGAGGAGAAGATTCTGCTTTTGTTATTTTTGGTGAGGCAGAGATGGAAAGGTGAAATAATGAAATAGTGTTCAACTATACAAGATGATAATTAACAAGAGAAGGTCTGTATTTTAAGAGACTCTTCATTTTAAGGGACCTGAGAGACCTGAAACTTTATCACCCCAGCTCCAAAGAGAGCCACCCAGCTGGATCCTACTGGCCTGGAGTGCTGGGGGCAGGAGGGACAAAGACATAAGAGGACGAGGGTCTCCCCTGCTAGCAGAGGTGGGCTGTGTATATGCTGGAAAGGTGATGGAGAAAGTAGACTTGTGCATACCTTTCTGGACCTGTCTGGTTCAACTCGTCGGATTAAGTTAGAAGATTGAGGCTGGCATCTAGTGGCAACAACAGGTACTAACACAGAGCACACATGGCAAAGGAGAGAGCTCTTTTCATTTCCCCAGCCTCAAGTAAAATAATGACTTCATCTCCCTGTATTAGTCAAGATCTTTCAGCTACAAGTGACAGATTATAGACCAGATCAAGCAAAAAAAGAAAAGGGAATTTATTGAACGATGTAATGTGAACAATGGGATGGAGTGAGGATTAGGTATACTGCAATTGGGGGTCAGACGATGAGCACTCTCTCCCTTTCTCTCAAAAAAATGCTTGTTCCCCAAAGCTCTTGGCTCTTCTCTCCTTCTGTTAGCATGTGGACCTTTTTCTCTTCTACTGAAAGTGGGCTTCATTTATGCATATGGAGTAGAAATTCTCAAACAACTGTGTGCATGTGTGGCGGGGATATTTTCTCTTTTGTTCATGTCTTTAAGTGAGATTAGTGGGGCAGCGTCTGACCTTGCAGATAAGCCTGCAATCTGGAATAAACTGAATTCAGGGGAGTGTTCATAAGCACGTTTGATAACAGGCCTCAGCCCCAAGCAAACTGAAAGCTGACTTGAAACAATCAGTACCCAGAGATGAATATCTACCACCTTTTTCAGTATGGTGTTTATTTCTAATAAATGTGATACTCAGTTCTCCATTAGTTTTCTTTTGTTTCCAATGTTGTTCCAAATTTGGGTGCAGCATGGAGTTGTGTTATTTATTATACACCCTCAAATTCCAAAAGAAATAATTTTCAGAATTTAGTGAAAAGAATAAGCAAGTATATAGTACTCTGTTATCCATTAATCACATTTTCTGTATTTATCAAATTTAATATAAGGACCAAATTCCCTAAAGAAAAGAGAAGAAAAAAGAGATTAGTATCATAAGGAAAGGGGGCCTTGCTTCACATCCGATCTCTTCCAAATGAAGTCCTGAGAAAGGGAGCTGCTTCTACAATTCCCTTTACCTCCGTCTCTTTTCATGGCCACCACAGTTGGCACATTCCCTCCCATGTCTTGATTATTCAAAAATTGCTCTGTGAAGTTTTTCAGTAGAGAGTCTTTCATTCCCCAACCCATTCCCATGTTAATACCTTTTCATTCAGTGTAGCAATGTCAAATTTTTCTACCAAGAAGTAAAAGATAACCACAGCAATAATGCTATGCATAATAATTCACATAATTCACACTCTACTCAAATTTTCACTAGGTTTACACTGCCCATAGACTACAGTCTGTTCCCCTTACTTTAGGATTTATGTTTCCCAGAAGACTAGCCTCTGCCTAACTTTCCACCCTTATTTATTACTGTCCTTTAAATACCTGACATTCCTTTCAACACAATTTTTATCTTCCTTATTTCCCTAAAGACATTGCAGTTTCTCAGTTCCATGTGTTTTCCCAAGCAGTGAGCCCTGTGTAAATTGCCCATTCTATTTTCTTTTGCACTTTTTCTTTTTTTAAACCTCTCAACATAGTATTAGCTTTTTATTTATTTATTTATCTGGTTGCTCCGGGTCTTCATTGCAGCAGGCGGGCTCCTTAATTGTAGCTCGTTGTCTCCGTAGTTGTGGCTTGTGGGCTCCTTAGTTGTGGCACACGGGCTCCTTAGTTGTGGCATGCAAACTCTTATTAGTTGCAACATGCATGTAAGATCTAGTTCCTTGACCAGGGATCTAACCTGCGCCCTGTGCATTGAGAGCACAGAGTCTTAACCACTGCGCCACCAGTCCCTGCACTTTTTCTTTAAGAATACTTTAACTGCCTCATGACAAAGGAGGCAAGAATATACAACAGCGAAAAGACATTCTCTTCAATAAGTGGTGCTGGGAAAACTGGACAGCTACATGTAAAAGAATGAAATTAGAACATTCTCTAACACCATATATAAAAATAAACTCAGAATGGATCAAAGACCTAATTATAAGGCCAGACACTATAAAACTCTTAGAGGAAAACATAGGCAGAACACTCTTTGACATACATGGCACCAATATCTTTTTTGATCCACCTCCTAGAGTAATGAAAATATAAACCAAAATAAACAAATGGGTCCTAGTTGAACTTAAAAGCTTCTGCACAGCAAAGGAAAGCTTAAACAAAATGAAAAGACAACCTAAGGACTGGGAGAAAATATTTGCAAACGATGAGACCAACAAGGATTAATTTCCAAAATATGCAAACAGCTCATCAGCTTAATATCAAAAAAAAAAAAGACAACCCAATCAGGAAATGGGCAGAAGACCTAAATAGACATTTCTCCAAAGAAGACATACAGATGGCCAACAGGCACATGAAAAGATGTTCCACATCACTAATTGTTAGAGAAATGCAAATCAAAACTACAATGAGGTTATACAATGAGGTATCACCTCACACCAGTTAGAATGGCCATCATTAAAAACTCTATAAATAATAAATGCTGGAGAGAGTGTGGAGCAAAGGGAACCCTTCTACACCATTGGTGGGAATGTAAATTGGTGCAGCCACAATGGAGAACAGTATGGAGGTTCCTTAAAAAACTAAAAACAGAGTTACCATATGATCCTGCAATCCCACTTCTGGGCACATATCTGGCTAAAACTCTAATTTGAAAAGATACATGCACCCCAATGTTAATAGCAGTATTAGCCAAGACATGGAAGCAAACTAAATGTCCATCAACAGATGAATGGATAAAGAAGATATGGGGTGTGTGTGTGTGTGTGTGTGTAATGGAATATTACTCAGCTGTAAAAAAAGAATGAATTAATGCCATTTGCAACAATATGCATGGACCTAGAGATTATCATATTAAGTGAGGTAAGTCAGAAAAAGAAAAAGACAAATGTCATATGATATCATGTATATGTGGAACCTTAAAAAGGATACAAATGAACTTATTTACAAAACAGAAATAGACTCAGAGACATAGAAAACAAACATAGGGTTATCAAAGGCAATAGCAGGTTGGGGGGATAAATTAGGAGTTTGGGATTAACATATACATACTACTGTATATAAAATAGATAAACAACAAGGACCTACTGTATAGCACAGGGAACTATACTCAGTATCTTGTAATGACCTATAATGGAAAAGAATCTGAAAAATAATATATATATTGCCTGCACTCCATTTGGATGGGGAACTGCTACTAGATAACTGTTGCTTATTTCTTGAATGTGAAATCCTAGCTTACTATTAATGTTTGATTTTTTAAAAATAAATTGGAAACCTGTATTTTTAGGTAAAATCTGATTTTTGAAATACTGTCAACCATGAAAACTTACTGAAATACTATTCTGGTTAAACAGAACCAATACTGTTTTCTGTTATCGTGAATTTTCTTATGTAATACATTCTTTTTGCCACATAAGACCACAAACTTATGAAGAGTCTGGGATCTGTTTCATACAACTCTATTTTCTTTTTCTTTTAATTTTTTTTATTTTTATTTTTTTGTGGTACGCGGGCCGCTCACTGTTGTGGCCTCTCCCGTTGCGGGGCACAGGCTCTGGACACGCAGGCTCAGCGGCCATGGCTCACGGGCCCAGCCGCTCCGCGGCATGTGGGATCTTCCCGGACCGGGGCACGAACCCGTGTCCCCTGCATCGGCAGGCGGACTCTCAACCACTGCGCCACCAGGGAAGCCCGACAACTCTATTTTCTTGGTAGTTATTATGAGGGCCCTACACTGAGTAGGCTTGGGGGATTCCTTTAAGGATAATGACTGATTTTTTTTTTTTTCAATTCTGAGCAAGACGCACACTTAAGTTTTCTGTTTTTCAAGGGATTTACATTGTTCATAAATGGCGGATATCTCTCAGGATTGTGAGTCCAGTTTCTCAGAATTTTTCTTCAAAACACTAGCTAAGAGCAGAGACAGAAGAATTACTCTTCTGCCTCCATTCCTCAAAAGAGCATAATGACTATTCTTGTTGCCCGGAGATCCAGAAATGGCATGAAGGCCACGTTTATACATGCAAGTCACAGTGAGAATTAAAACAAATATACAGGCAACTGTACCATCCCTGCCATTGGCATCAGTGTTCTCTGTGTTCCAGAAATAGATATGTGTGATAAGAACTATGTTCATAATGGCTCCAATGAGAGAACCATTTTTTTCTTTTTTAATCAGCAGAGGCTCCTTATTTATATTTTGATTGAGAAAAAACAGTGTTCATAGTGTATCTGGCAGACTTACAAGGTAGAAAAGAAGGAAAGGAAGAAAGAAAGAAAGGAGAGAAGGAGAGAGAATGAGAGTGAGAGGGTGAGAGAGTGCCAGAACAGATCAGAGGCATGCTGATAGAGCTTTTGAGACTTTCTCAAGTCTCCTAGATGAGGCTGAAAAAAATCTCAGAACCATCTTTGAGAAGCCATTTGGTTGTAGCAGAGTGGAAAATCAAGTCCCCAATATAATTCTGCATCAAGCTATGCTGATTTTCAGAAGCCCAGGCCATTGTGGGTGGGTCCTTCTTATGCTGCTCGTTTTAATGTTGTGCATCCAAATACCAGACAGTGTGAAGAAGGCTTATGTGGAAGAGCTAAGAAGACACTTCCCAAAGTCTTTTGCCTAATTAGCCCTGCCTGAGAAAGTGACAACCACCACATTTGGAAGGAATGATTATGTAATTTAATCATTCTACATAGTCTGCTAATATTCATGAATTCTCATTCATCTTTCTTTGAAGTCAATGGGAGATACTTGGTTAATTCACATTTTTCAGTTCCCATTCTTTTCCTTTATGGTTAATTCACATTTTTCAGTTCCCATTCTTTTCCTTTAAAGTCATCCTCTGAGTCTAGTACTTGCTCTGAAGATGAGCAAGTATTACCTTTATTGGACTAGTTTCTACACCTCGTTTCCTTCAGTGCTCAGAAATAATTGCAGTGGCATGCTAATGTGATGCCAGAAGTCCGTGAAGATTCTTCTCAAAGGAAGATATGCATTAAAGAGTTAGCTCAGCAGACTTGAGATGCTCAAATCAGCTCATAGGAAGTAATCTCTACACCCTTGGGATATTCTGGCTGATAAGAGTAACTTTGTAACCTAGGGCCATAGGTCATGCCAGATAATTTACCCTGAGGTGAATGCCTGTTTTTGTTCACCTGTGGTGCTGAGCCACTCTGTATCAGTTTAACTCCTAGGGGGAGGGGGCTGGAGACTAAGTAGTTGTCAATCATGTAGGTGCTGCATGTCCCCAGTAAAAACCCTGGACACCAAAGCTTTGGTGGGGCTTCCCAGGTTGTCAATACTTTATATAAGTTATGACACATGATAGCTGGGAGAATTTAAGCACTGCCTGTGTGACTCCCCTGGGAGAGGACGACTGAAAGCTTGTACCTGATCTCCTAGACTCCACCCTATGAGTTTTCTGCCTTTGCTGATTTTATTCTGTATCCTTTCATTGTAATAAACTGTTAGCATGCATATAACAGCTTTTCTGAGTTCTATCAGTCCTACTAGGGAATCATCAAACCTGAGGGTACTCCTGGAGACTCCCAACAGAGAGGCTCTCATAGGTCATAGAAGAGTTACTGACAAGACACGATAAGGCTGATTTGTAAAAACAATTTCAAATAGAGCTAAAATATATCACAAGGAATATTATTAACTTTTTAATCTAAATTTCCCATTGAATTTATTAGAAAGGCAAAAAAATTTGACAGTTTTTTTCCATGTAAGACCACATAATCACTTTGTTACTTACGTGTATATCTACACCTGTATTTATGTCTGTGTCTGTATGTCTGTATCAGTATCTATATTTACTTCTTCCAGGCAACAATATGGGTGCTACTCATAGGGATGTCACTGTGACTTGTTAAAGAAAATTTGATTTTTTTAAGATGGATTTCTATTTATTGCTTGAATATAATCTATAGACTATCTACTAGTATGATCTCTGTACAATTCTGCCAAAATATCATGTAAGCTTTTCTTTCTCTTTTTTTTAAATGAGTCAACTTTGAATGTTAACTAAATTTTTTAAAAAGTCTTTTCTCTTTACTATGTATGTAGTCTGTCCTCAGTCTTTTGTGAACAATAGAGGCTATTAAAAAAAAAATCCCATGCATCAGCAAATCCAGTTCCTTGCTAAAATTATTGGAAATTTCTGTGAAGAAATATAGAGAAAAAATAATGGTATTTTATTTTGAACTTACCACTGATCAACACAAAGGAAACACTCATTCTTGTAAGTGTGGCCATTTGTAGCACAAACATATGCTGTCACCTCAGGACAGTTTGCGTCATAAAGAGGATCCAGTGGGTAGTACATTTTACATGGGGGCTACAAACATCATAAAATATCGTACGAATAACAACTGATAGATTTTCCCTCATCTATTCCTGGCCTGTCACTTCTGCCCTACATAGAAATAATATCAAATGTTACTAGTCAATTGATCTTTTTGCAAGATTTCCTCTCCTCTGGGCTTTGGTCAGGCAAGTTTTTTTCTAACTACAGTATCCTCACTCATTCATCATTTGCTAGTCATAAGCAGTATAATAACTCAGCTTAAATCCCAAATGCAAAGTTTTCACTTAAACTTGGAGTCTCGATGCCAGTAACTCATTATAAGAAGTTTGTGAGTAGAGATAGTTATGTGTCTCTGAACTCCTAGAAGATAGGGGCTTAAATGTAGTTTTTAAGAGTGAGGGTTCTGTATTGAGACTGGGATTAAATTCTGTATATACCATTGTTAAACTCTGTGGCCTTGGACAATTGACAGGTATTAATTCATTTAATGTTCAGAGATGCATCTTACTATTACAGCGCTTGTGCTACATGGGAGTAAATCTAAGCCTGAAGAGGTTAAGATACATGCCCAAAGTCACATAGAAAACTTCCATTCTACTTAACCACTATGAAGTTTTAGGTCTCTCATGTCAGGAGAGTGATCAGATTAAGATCAGAATTCAGAACTTAGAAATTTAAATTTACCATAGGCCATTTAGAATAGTCATGGGGTTTGAAGATTTCTGCAAATAAAGTACAGACACAATAGGTTAAAAGAAACAGTTCTCCGTGGAGTTTGATTTCACTCACTGAAGTTACTGACTGAACAAAGAAATGTAATGCAATTACTTATTTGCACAAAGTATACAAAATAATTTGTGGCAACAAAATTTGTGGGTGGTATTCCTTTGTTAACTACTTCATCCATTTATTTATTCTCTCCTTTTAGCAGTCCTGACTTCATTTATAAATTTGCTGTGTCATTGAGGAAAGAGTTAAAAACCATTTGGGGTTTTATGCTTAACTTGCAAACCGTGTTATTTTCATTAAGTCACTTGACTTTTGTTGGCTTTAGTTTCCTCGTCACGACAATTAGGATAAGTGTATGCATTTTAAAGATGGTTGTAAAAATTAAAAGTAATATAGTAAATAAAGGATTAGGCCAGTTCCTACCAAGATGCTGAACTAAAGAGGATACTAAGAATGATGACGAGAAAGCTTAGGAGTTCCTTGGCTCTGGAGAGACTGAGGGATATGGTGAACTGATTTGTGCGAGGAGTGCTGGTGTTGCTTAGGGATAGAGGATGACCAGCTGGCTATGGGAGAATAAAATAAGAAAAGACTTACTGAAGTTTTGCCCTATCTCTCACTGTTAGGTGATATTTAAAATATCCAAGAAAATTCTAGCTTTCCAAAAGTCAGAATTTACAAAGTTAGAAAAGCTGTACGATTTTAAAATCTTCACATAAAGGAAACAACAAGCCTCCCAACCTCTCCAGGAATAGACTATGCTGTTTACATATGCACTCTTTCAGAGAATAAAAAAGATGGAATGCTCCTCTCTAATTCTAAAAAGCCAGAATATTTTAATAACAAAAGCAGCTGGATATAGTTATGAGAAAAGAAAAATAAAAGCCTTCATCTAGTAAAAATAAAGTAATATATATACACTGCATACCACACATAAGAACAAACTTCAAATGGACCTGGATCTGAACATAAAAAACAAAACAATACAAAGATCAAAATATAACACAACTGAGTTGCTCTTTAATCTTAATATACGAAAGACTTTCTGATAATGACTCATTAATCTCTGGGCAGTAACAGAAAGGACTGATACATTTTATTACATCCAAATAAAAATAACTTTTTCATGACAAAATATAAACATAAACTAAAAAAGATATCTGATAAACTGGAAAAAATATTTGCAACAGATATCATAGATAAAGGGCTAATATACCTGATACATAAAGAATACTTTAAAATTGAGGGGAAAAAAATCCCAATTGCTGAATGAGTTATATACATGGACCTACAATTCATACACACACACAAAACCCCGAAGATATGGAAATGACCCTTAAATTTGTGAAAGATATTCAAATGCAGTATGATAAGAAAAATGCTAATGAAAACTATATTGAAATACCATCTATTACTGGTGGGAATGCAAGTTGGCACAACTTTTATGAAGTGAAATTTGGCAACGTTGAACAAAACTACTTTGCATTCACATTCAATCACAATTCAAGGAATCTACCCTGAAGATAAACTTCCAACGATAGAAAAATACATATGCATAAGATTATTTATTGCAGCATGTTTTTTAATTGCAAAATATTGGACACAAACTAATGCCCGTACACCTAAGACTGGTTGAATAAACTTTGGTACATCCATCCAAAAAAGTCTTATGCTGTTGTATAAAAGTATGAGGAAATCCCTGTGAACTGATATGTACTGCTTTTCAGAACATTCTGAATTGGGAAAAGCAGGATGCCAATAGGTACCTAAAATAAGACTGGTTACATAAAAGATGAGGGTGGGACTGCAGTGGAAGGAAAAGGGTATGGAGGCAGTAACATATCTTTGAACCTAAACTTTTGTTCATTTTGGTTTATTTTGTTTCATTTGTCATGTTCAAAATAATTTTAAATTGCTATCCAATAGCAATCCCTTTCCAATAGTGATACCCAATTGATACCCCATTTGTATTATCAATCCCAAAGGCCTATGTTTCAGCAAAACTTTACCCATCCAGTCACAAATGACTCTTTTTCTCTCCTGCAAGTAAAAGACATATGCTTACCTGAAAAAACAATCTGTGCCAAAGTGGAGGATACCAGGAAAAATACAGTCATGCAGGGAAAGGCAGCCATTTGATCTCATCTAACGTCCTGCTTTGGTGAGGCCTGTGAAAATGCTCAAGATAGTTTATTCGTAATCTCTTGCATAACTGGCTTTCCAAACGTGAGAGAACCCACTACTCTGAATTGGTGCCGTTCCCATGAACTTGGCCATGGTGATTCCAAACTGGCCTGGTCTCTAGGGATTCAGACCTAAGAAGGCTCTTCTGCTCTAAAGAGGGAAACAAAACCATTAAAATAACTTTTTTTTTCCCCTGCCAACAGCCATTGTACAGTCACTGTTTTGGCTTGGAAGAGGAATTAGCCTCAGGGCTCTCACCAGGGCTGACCCCAGCATGTTACGTATAAATAGGTTCATCCTACAATATATCATCTAAACTGAGACACTCATGTTAGTGAATACGGACACTAAGAATTCATAAGAATTCTGAGAAAATAGGTGTGAACTGAGGACTATGCTGCACAATCAGGGATGTGTCACTTTATAATACACATTGTTTGATTTCCTGGGATAGACCAGTTTCTCCCACATTCAAGTCCTCCATTTCCTAAGTAAGTTTCTTCTTCCAGGCCAGTTACATGTGCTCAAATACAAAGAATAGATTGAAAATGGAATTGTTGGTCTGGGGTCATAAAAATTATGTATACCTTTCCTGATACACAAATCAGGATAATTGATTTTTATCATTTTTATGATTCATATATAGTGCACATGATTTTGATGACACTGGTAAGTTCAAATTCTAGCTTCAACATTTCTTAGAAGTATGAGCCTCAGAAAAAGCATGAACATCACAGGATACTGAGAATATCAACTGATATTAATGTAAGTAGAGTTTAACTGTATTAAATTACCAATTTCTGTAGCCAAACTCTTCTTTTGTAAGAATGGAACTATTTGGCCTAGAGAGAAGATACATTCCAAGTCATTTACTCAACTTCCCATGCCCTACTCTACTCATTCTGTCTCTTCTCCAAATTGCAGCTGGTGGACACATAGAGAAATGAGAGAGAACCATATTAGCTGTGCAGAGGAAACAAAAGGAGGGTGCTGGAGGAAAACAAACATACTGGGAAACCTAGTGACAGAGAAGAAAGCCAAAGAGATACCATCACTGACTTAGAATAAGGAGGTGAAGAGATGTTTACCTGAATGAGCTTGCTGCAAAATGTGAGCCCGCTGTAGTCACCCTGAGGTCACAGCTAGCCTTGAGCAAAGTTGCTGTTCCATGAGTCTGTGGCCCAGGGGCATGTTGAGCAGAGGAGGCAGGCTCCTTGCTCAGTTGAGTGACCAGTTGATTGGCAAGATATTGCGCTAATAGCTGTTTCCTAGTTTGACCCCTCTCTTAAACCACCTCCTCTGATGTTTCATGCTCCAGCAGGCAGGGACAGACCTGGAGGTTCTGTACTTGTGGTTTCTGATTGTGGATCATGAGAACAAGATGACATTTGCAAAGCAGGTTAATTACCTACCTTATTCCAGATAATCTGGTATACACTCACCAAATTCAAGGCTGATTCATTTTCCTGGTCTCTGCCTCCAGAGGTCATTTAGCCCATCCTGCTTCTCAAAAGGGTTATCTGTTTGATCTTTGTAGGACATGATTTCTGACATCAGCCAGGGAAACTCCAGCACCATGACTAATAATCTTTGCAATACCTAAGTCTTCTGAAGTCTCCATGTGTTTCCCTCCCCTCCACCTTAACGTAGGCAAGCCTGAAATTTTGCCATAATCTGGAAAATTTCTATCTCACACACTTTAAACTCTCCTAGAGTAGTTAGTACTCCTTTTGCTGCTTGTCTTCCCTTCTCAGTCTGAGTCCCATAGACTGACATTTATATTTAGCCCCTTGGCATGAGCATGCTCTCTTGACATCCTGTTCTTGGTTCTTCCCTCTTTCTTCCAAGCCGGGATAAATTCAGCATGCTATTTTCCTGCTCCAGACCTTGGCTGTGGAGCAAGGATGGAACAACTTCCATACAATGGGGTCTACAGTCCTGCTATCATCACTACTGACCTAGGCCCTCTAGACTCCTAAGGAGGTCTCTTATTATTTAATGTCAGGTTGCTACCTATGCCAGCCATCTCCATATAATTTCCATTTTTAATCCAATTTTTTCAACTGTCTGACCACACCTCTGCTACATTACTTTGAGTAGTAAACTTCACCTCTTCTTTATTGTGTAGGGAAACCTCAGGATGAACTAGCTTCACTTTTTTCCCCTTTGCCTTGTAATTCTGGAAATTTTATTATCTATCTTTCTACTTTTATCCTTCTCTCCATATCAACTTACCTAGGGATTTACACATTCATCCATTCCTTTCTTTTTGCCAGTACCTGGCTATGTGGTTTACATTTCTCATCATATTTATTCCTCACAATAATCCCATGAGGTTTATATCACTCTGAAACTTGTGTAAGGGAAAAAGAAAACGAGGCTGAGGGGAGTAAAGTCATTTGCTGAAGCTAACTAGCTACTAACAAAGCTACAAATGGACAGAGATGAGATTCAAACACAGGTACCTTTAACTCCAAAGCCCACGTTCCATTACTTTCTCTAAGTTTTCTTTCATCTTAGAGAATGAATGTTCCCTTTAATTTACTATCCATAGTCTTCTTAGACCAGTCTTGTGTGATACCCTGTGCCTTTCTTGGCAGCGTCTTTGATTTTGCCCTCTATCTCCTTCTCTCCACAGTCAGTACTCCTAATCTCTCCACGATACTACCCCCTAGATAATGAGATTGCATGCTCTATGAAGGAGAAGACCCTATCTTTACCTAATTTTGACCTTGTAACTGCAATGCATTGCAGGGTTTTGTTTTTGTTTTTTTTAAAATCACTTGATTAGTATTCACTAATACGTACAGAAGGAAGGAACAAAGAAATCCATCCATTTTTTTTAAACTGTGTTCTTGGATATTCTTGAGAGCATATCATCATGGATATATTTTAGATACACTGTCTAGTCCACTAAGACATAATTCTACTGGAATTTTTATTGGAGTCACATAAATTTGGTAAAAGTAACATCTTTATAATATAGTCTTTTTTTACATTAGTATTTTTTATTACAAAAGGTCAAACATACACAAAAATGTAGAAAATAACATAATGAACTCATATATACCTATCATGTAGATTCAGTAATTATCAAGATTGGCACATTTGCTTTACCTATTCAATTTTTTAGAAAAATCCTCAAGCATTATAAAGTGCTTCAGGCATAGTCATTTCATTCCTACAACTTCAGCCGGCACCTCTTATACGCAGGAACATTTTCTTCAATAATCCTACTGAGATTCATACACTTAACATTAACAATAATTCTTTTGTATCATCTAAAATGATAAATGTTTATAATCAAATTGCCCTGTTGTCTCAAACATGCTGTTTTTTTAGAGTTTGAGTAAGAATCCAAAGAAGGTCCACTCTTGACACTGGTGGTTATGTCTCTTACAACTCTTAATTCGGAGGAGCCTACTTGTCTTCCTCTTCTTTCTCTGTGTCCTTGACTTGTTTAAATTGGATCAGTTTTTTCATAGAACATACCACGTTCTGCATTTGCCTGTTAGCTTCCTTGTGGTATTATTTAACTGTTCCTCTGTATCAAATACATTTTGGAATTGTCAGTTTTCTATTTATAAATGCCTTCCTTGGACATAGATGAAGAAGCTAGGGGAATTTATTGGGATGAAGATAAGCTTTATTTTTCTCAGAAAGGCAGAACTGAATTTTTTAAAATTTTATTTGATTATAGTTGATTTACAATTTTGTGTTAGTTTCAGGTGTACAGCAAAGTCAGTTATACATATACATATATTCATTCTTTTTCAGATTCTTTTCTCACATAGGTTGTCACAGAATATTGAGTAGTGTTCACCATGTTATATAGTAGGTCCCTGTTGGGTATCCATCTTATATATAGTAGTGTGTATATGTTAATCCCAAGATCCTGATTTATCCCTCCCCCTACATTTCCCCTTTGGTAATGATGTTTGTTTTGAAGTCTGTGAGTCTGTTTCTGTTTTGTAAAGAAGTTCATTTGTATCTTTTTTTAAAATTAGATTCCACTTATGAGTGATATTATGTGATATTTGTCTTCGTCTCACTTACTTCACTTAGTATGATAATCTTTAGGTCCATCCCTGTTGCTGCAAATGGCATTATTTCATTCTGTTTGCTGCAAATGGCATTATTTTGTTCTGTTTTATGGCTGAGTAATATTCCATTGTATATATGTACCACATCTTCTTTATCCATTCCTCCATCAATGGACATTTAGGTTGCTTCCATGTCTTGGCTGTTGTAAATTGTGCTGCAGTGAACATTGGGGTGCATGTATCTTTTCAAATAATGGTTTTCGCTAGATATGTGCCCAGGAGTGGGATTGCTGGATCATTTGGTAGTTCTAGTTTTAGTTTTTTAAGGAACCTCTATTTGTTCTCCATAGTGCTTGTACCAGTTTACATTCCCACCAACGGTTAGGAGGGTTCTCTCTTCTCCACACCCTCTCTAGCGTTTATTTTTTATTTATTTTTCCTGTGTTACGCGGGCCTCTCACTGCTGTGGCCTCTCCCGTTGCGGAGCACAGGCTCCAGATGCGCAGGCTCAGCGGCCATGGCTCACGGGCCCAGCCGCTCTGCAGCATGCGGGATCCTGCCGCACCGGGGCACGAACCCGCGTGCCCTGCATCGGCAGGCAGACTCTCAACCACTGCGCCACCAGGGAAGCCCTCTAGCTTTATTTTTTGTAGACCTTTTCATGATGGACATTCTGAATGGTGTGAGGTGTTACCTCATTGTAGATTTGATTTGCATTTCTCTGATAATTAGTGATGTTGAGCATCTTTTCATGTGCTTTTTGGCCATTTGTATGTCTTCCTTGGAGAAATGTCTGCTTAGATATGCCCATTTTTTTTTATTGTTTCTTTGTGGGGGTATTGACCTTCATTTGCAAATATTTTCTCCTATTCGGTGGGTTGTCTTTTCATTTTATTTATGGTTTCCTTTGCTCTGCAGAAGCTTTTTAATTTAATTAGGTTGCCCTTGTTTATTTATGTTTTTATTTGCATTACTTGAGGAGGTGGATCAAAAAATATATTGCTGAGATTTATGTCAAAGAGTGTTCTGCCTGTGTTTTCCTTTAAGAGTTTTATAGTGTCCAGCCTTTATAATTAGGTCCTTAATCCATTTTGAGTTTATTTTTGTGTGTGGTGTTAGAGAATGTTCTAATTTCATTCTTTTACACGTAGCTGCCAGTTTTCCCAGAACCACTTATTAAAGAGACTGTCTTTTCCCCATTGTATATTCTTGCCTCCTTTGTAGTAGATTAATTGACTGTAGGTGTGTGGGTTTATTTCTGGGCTTTCTATTCTGTTGCATTGATCTATATTTCTGTTTTTGTGCCACTACCATACTGTTTTGATTACTGTAGCTTAATAGTATAGTCTGAAGTCAGGGAGTGTGATTCCTCCAGTTCTGTTTTTCTTTCTCAGGATTGCTTTGGCTATTCAGGGTCTTTTGTGTCTCCATACAAATTTTAAGATTTTTTGTTCTAGTTCTGTGAAAAATGCCACTGGTAATTTGAGAGGGATTGCACTGAATCTGTAGATTGCCTTGGGTAGTACAGTCATTTTGACAATATTGATTGTTACAATTCAAGAACATGGTATATCTTTCTGTCTTTTTGTGTCATCTTTGATTTCTTTCATCAGCATCTTATAGTTTTCAGAATACAGATCTTTTGTCTCCTTAGGTAGGTTTATTCCTAGGTATTTTATTCTTTTTGATGAGATGGTAAAGGAGACTGCTTCCTAAATTTCTCTTTCTAATCTTTTCATTGTTAGTGTATAGGAATGTAAGAGATTTCTGAGTATTAATTTTGTATCACACAACATGACCAGATTTACTGATGAGCTCTAGTAGTTTTGTGGTAGCATCATTAGGATTTTCTAGGTATAGTATCATTTCATCTGCAAACAGTGACAGTTTTACTTCTTCTTTTCCAATTTGGATTCCTTTTATTTCTTTTTCTTCTCTGATTGCCATGGCTAGGACTTCCAAAACTGTGTTGAATAAAAGTGGCAGCAAGAGACATCCTTGCCTTTTTCCTGATATTAGGCAGAATGCTTTCAACTTTTCACCATTGAGAATGATGTTAGCTGTCAGTTTGTCACATATGGCCTTTATTATGTTGAGGTAAGTTCCCTATATTCCCACTTTCTGGAGAGTTTTTATCATAACTGGATGTTAAATTTTATCAAAAGCGTTTTCTGTATCTATTGAGACGATCATATTGTCTTTATTCTTCAACTTGGTAATGTGGTGTATCACACTGGTTGATTTTCAGATATAGAAAAATTCTTTCATCCCTGGGATAAATTCCACTTGATCATGGCGTATGATCCTTTTAATGTGTTGTTGGATTCAGTTTGCTAAATTCGGTTGAGGATTTTTGTGTCTATGTTCATCAGTGATATTGGCCTGTAATTTTCTTTTTTTGTGGTATCTTTGTCTGGTTTTATTATCAGGGTGATGGTGGCCTCATAGAATGAGCTTGGGAGTGTTCCTTCCTCTCCAACTTTTGGAAGAGTTTCAGAAGGGTAGGTGTTAACTCTTCTCTAAATATTTGATAGAATTTGGCCTGTGAAGCCATCTGGTCCTGGACTTCTGTTTGTTGGAAGTTTTTAAATCACTGTTTAAATTTCATTACTTGTGATTGCTCTGTTCATATTTTCTGTTTCTTACTGGTGCAGTCTTGGAAGGTTGTATCTAAGAATTTGTCCATTCTTCTAGGTTGTCCATGTTATTGGCATGTAGTTGTTTGTAGTAGTCTCTTATGATCCTTTTTATATCTGTGGGGTCAGTTGTAACTTCTCCTTTGTCATTTCTAATTTTATTGATTTGAGTCCTCTCCCTTTTTTTCTTGATGAGTCTGGCTAAGGGTTTATCAATTTTGTTTATCTTCTCAAAGAACCAGCTTTTAGCTTCATTGATCTTTTCTGTTGTTCTCCTCTGTTTCTTTTTTTTTAAATTTCTGCTCTGATCTGTATGATTTCTTTCCTTTTACTTAACTTTGGGATTTGTTTGTTCTTCTTTCTCTCGTTGCTTTAGGTATAAGGTTAGGTTGTTTATTAGAGATATTGCTTGTTTCCTGAGGTAAGCTTGTATCACTATAAACTTCTCTCTTAGAACTGTTTTTGCTGCATCCCACAGCTTTTGGACTGTTGTGTTTCTGTTGTCATTTATCGCTAGATATTTTTTGGTATCTTCCATGATCCATTGGTTGTTTAGTAGCATATTGTTTAACCTCTATGTGTTTGTGTTTTTTACAGTTTCTTTTTTCCTGTAATTTATTTCTATTTTCATAGCGTTGTGGTTGGAAAAGATGCTTCATATGATTTCAGTTTCTTGAATTTACCAAGGCTTGATTTGTGGCCCAAGATGTGATCTATCCTGGAGAATATTCCATGTGCACTTCAGAAGAAAAGTGTATTCTCTTGCTTTCAGATGGAATGCTCTATAAATATCAATTAAGGCCATCTGATCTAATGTGTCATTTGAGGCCTGTTTTACCTTATTGATCTTCTGTCTGGATGATCTGTCCATTGATGAAAGTGGGGTGTTAAAGTCCCCCACTATTATTGTGCTACTGTCAATTTTTCCTTTTATGGCTGTTAGCATTTGCCTTATATATTGAGGTGCTCCTATGTTGGGTTCATATATATTTACAATTGTTATATCTTCTTTTTGGATTGATCCCTTGATCATTATGTAGTGTCCTTCTTTGTCTCTTGTAACATTCTTTATTTTAAAATCTATTTTCTCTGATATGAGTATTGCTACTCCAGCTTTCTTTTGATTTCCATTTCCATGGAATGCCTTTTTCCATCCCCTCCCTTTCAGTCTGTATGTGTCCCTAGATCTGAGGTGGGTCTCTTGTAGTCAGCATATATAAGAGTCTTGTTTTTGTATCCATTCAGCCAGTCTATGTATTTTGGTTGGAGAATTTAATCCATTTACATTTAAGGTAATTATCGATATGTATGTTCTTTGCCATTTTGTTAATTGTTTTGGATTTTTTAAAAGATTTATTTATTTATTTTGTCTGTGCCAGGTCTTAGTTGCAGCACACGGGATCTTTCTTGCGGCATATGGGATCTTTTGTTTAGTTGCAGCATGCGGCCTTCTTAGTTGCGACATCCAGAGTCTTAAATCGCGGCATGCAGAGTTGCAGCAATGTGAACTCTTAGTTGCGGCATGCTTGCAGGATCTAGTTCCCTGACCAGGGATCAAACCCAGGCGCCCTGCACTGGGAGCGCAGAGTCTTACCCACTGCACCACCAGGGAAACCCCCTGGATTTGTTTTTGAAGGTCTTTTTATCTTCCCTTCCTCTTTTGTTCTCTTCTCTTGTGATTTGATGTCTATCTTTAGTGTTGTGTTTGGATTGCTTTTTTTAAATATATATTTAGTTAGTTAGTTAGTTTTAATATTTTTTGGGTACGTCAGATTTTAGTTGCAGCACATGGGATCTTTGTTGAGGCATGCAGGATCTTGTGGCATGTGGGCTTCTGTCTACTTGCGACATGCGGGTTTTTTCTCTTCTCTAGTTGTGGCATTCAGGCTGCAGAGCACGTGGGCTCTGTATTTGCAGCACATGGGCTCCAGAGCATGTGGGCTCTGTAGTTTGGTGCCCACAGGCTCTCTAGTTGAGGTGCCTGGGCACAGCTGCCCCGTGGCGTGTTGGAACCTAGTTCCCCGACCAGAAATCGAACTCACATCCCGTGCATTGGAAGGCAGATTCTTTACCACTGGACCACCAGAGAAGTCCCCTGGATTGCTTTCTCTTTTTTGTGTTTCTGCTGCAAATTTTGGTTTTGTGGTTCTCTTGAAGTTTTGATACAGCAGTCTATATATGTACAAGATTGTTTTAAGTTGCTGGTCTCTTAATTTCCAGTGCATTTCCTATATCATGTATTAGTACTCTCTTCTCATGATTACTGGTTTTGATATCGTATTTGTGTGTGGATGATTTCCTACCTTTACTTTATGTTTGCCTTTGCTGGTGAGCTTTTCCATTCATAATTTTCTTGATTCTAGTTGTGGCTTTTTCTTTTCTGCCTAGAGAAGTTCCTTTAAGACTTCTTGTAAAGCTGGTGTGGTGGTGCTGAATTTTCTTAGCTTTTGCTTGTTATACTTTTGACTTCTCTGTTGAATCTGAATGAGAGCCCTGCTGAGTAGAGTACTCTTGGTTGTAGGTTTTTCCCTTTCATCACTTTAAATATATCATGCTACTCCCTTCTGTCCTGCAGAGTTTCTGCTAAAAGAATCAGCTGATAACCTTATGAGGATTCCCTTGTATGTTATTTGTTGCTTTTCCCCTGTTGCTTTTAATACTTTTTCTTTGTCTTTGATTTTTGTCAGTTTGATTAATGTGTGTCTCAGTGTGTTCCTCCTTGGGTTTATCTTGTGTGGGACTTTCTGTGCTTCCTGGACTTGAGTGAGTGTTTCCTTTCTCATGTTAGAGAAGTTTTCGCCCTTAATCTCTTACAATATTTTCTCAGGCCCTATCTCTCTCTCTCCTCCTTCTGGGAGCCCTATGATGCGAATGTTGGTGCTTTTAATGTTGCCCCCGAGGGTCTCTGAGACTGTCCTCATTTCTTGTCATTCTTTTTTCTTTATTCTGTTCTGTGGCAGCGAGTTCAGCCATTGTCTTCCAGCTCACTTATTTGTTCTTCTGCCTCAGCTATTGATTCCTTCTAGTGTATTTTTCAATCCAGTTATTGTTCATCTCTATTTATTTGTTCTTTAAATCTTCTAGCTCTTTGTTAAGCATACCTTATAACTTCTCAGTCTGTGCTTCCATTCTTTTTCTGAGATCTTGGATCATCTTTACTATCATTACTCTGAAGTCTTTTTCAGGTAGGTTGCCTATCTCTACTTCATTTAGTTGTTCTTGTGGGTTTTTACTTGTTCCTTCTTCTGGAACATATTTCTCTGCCCTCTCATTTTGTCTGCCTTTCTGTGTTTGTGGTTTACTTTCTGCTGGCTGTAGGATCATAGCTCCTCTTGCTTCTAGTCTGTGCCCTCTGGTGGGTGAGGTTGGTCCTGAGGCTTGTGCAGGCTTCTTGGTGAGAGGGACTGGTACCTGCCCATTGGTGGGTAGAGCTGGGTCTTGTTCCTCTGGTGGGCAGGGCCATGGCAAGGGTGTGTGTTTAGAGGTGGCTGTGAGCTCAGTATGGCTTTAGGCACCCTGTCTGCTAATGGATGGGGCTGTAGAACTGAGTTTTAATGCCAGCTTCTCCACTTAGTTGTTGTATAAATTCATATTTGTACACATTTTTTAACTTTTCCAAGTTAGTTTTATTATCAATAATTTCATGGGGTTGCAGCCAGTCTTCCTCTTTGTCCTTCTTCTTAAGTGAAGGAATTTCCCATACCACTTTCTGGCAAATTTAAAATAAAAATTGAAAAGGTAATGCAGAGCCTTGGTACACTGAATAGCAAAAATTCCCAGAGTAGCCACAGCTCAGATGTGTCAGTGAGCCCTCTCTAATATAGTCTTTTCATATATGAATGTGATATGCCTTCTTTGTGACTTCTAGGGAAATCTATCCATTCTCTCAATATTTAGGAGTTTCAAGAATGCTATTTCTGAGACACAAATCTGATGTAGTTGCCCTACTCAAGCCTTCCACTGGCTCTTCATTGCTTATATTATGCGGTTATTATTTATGGTAAAACTTGAATGTGAAGAAATGTAACATTTTATTTTGTGTGACTGAAATCTGTTCATGAACATCCATGAAACATGTACACCTGATAATAGACAAAAAGTATGTTGGGGACTTGTGTCTTCTGGGGCAGGAGATGGAGGCTGAATTCAAGTATGGATTACAAGAAAAAGAGTATAGAGAAGGGTGAGGTAAGTTAGAAGGTCTTTAAATATGTTTAGCACTAGTGTCCACTTTTTGAGTGCCTTTAGAAGCACTTTAGAAATTAAATTAACATGCGAAAAGAAAACTGCCTGCACCCTCCAACTGAGGAGAGTTTTATCTGCTAAAGATTCAGAGTCCTTTGGCTACTAATTACCTGTTGCATCCCTGGGGCTCCTTTTCCCTTGTTCTCAAGAGCCAAAGTGATCCTTTGTTTACTAGCATAATTTTAGTTTTGCCAGGCAGAAAAACACTAATATTAAGATTAAGAAGATTTCCTGATCCCTATTAGAAAATGACACCTGGGTAAATCAGATCTCCTCACACATCTCCACCCCGAACCCCCAAAATACAGATTAATTTGGAGAGCACATAAAATTGCACATGGCCTATGTCTGGAGCATAACTGGAAAAACAGACAATATGATCCACTTTGCATTCCCGAATTGTGTCCTGCAATCATAGTAAGAACCACAAGGGCCATTCCAGCCACAGCATTGGGTAAATGGGGCTGCCACAAGTATTCCAGGCCTCACACATTCCTAGCCGTTAGCATCTCCATCATTAGACTGAGACTGACATGATACATGTGTTTAACATACAAAGAAATGCAACTCTGTACAGAAGGTTGGTTGAAGTTCACTGTATTTGTTAGGATACAGGCTAAACTAATATAACAAACGTAAAAGACTATAGCACCCTTATTTACGATTTTATTTGTTTCCATGTAATGGTTCCAAGGTAGATGGGTAGATCTGGGCCGCCATCCACAAGTTAAGTCTTCCATTTTGGGGTAGATGACAGATGGTGGTCCATTCCTGTCCACTTCTAAGCCAGTGAGAATTATGCTTAACTGGAAAGCCAAATGCTCATTTAAAATTTTTTTTCTAATGAAATGTACAATTAATATTTGAAAATAAGAGTATACCATAATTACCATGTCAGGTTCATGGTAATGACTCCATAAATATTTTGGGGAATGGAAGGGTGATAAATGTAACACCCTTTATAATTTGTAAATAAATTATAAATATAATTTAATATCTCAGGTGTCTATTCTTTATGTATTCATTAGAATGAAAACTTATTGAACAACATTAACTTGACCTCTAATAGATTTGCTTTTTAAGGGAAGGAAAATTTGCCACCCCTAAATGGATCTCTTTGGCATGAGGATTATTTTGGGTTGATTGTTTTTAAGAAAGAAAAGACTCAGGAAGAACCTTTGACCTAACTGCCTAAAGAATGTAGATAGAGGACCTGTTCCAGGAAGGGAGCTATCACCAGAGATACCTAGAGTATAATATAAACTGGGTGTGGTAGACAGGGAGGAACCTAGCACGCAAGCCCGCGCGTGTATCATTTTGCCTGTCTTTGGGATTTCTCATGTTTGGATTCGCCGTATTTAAATAATTAAATTTGATTTTCTCCTGTGAATGTCTCTTATGTCAATTTAATCCTTAGACCAACCAGAAGAACTTAGAAGGGTAGAGAAAAAAAAAATTTTTTTCTCCCCAGCACTTTCATCAAGTTTTATTCTTTCTTTAACAGGTAGTTTGTATAAGAGATACTTTAGCAAATGGTGATTTTTCTTAAAAGTTCTAAGAGTTTAGACCCCAGTTGAATTGACATTTCCAAACTCTTCTTTTTTCCTGCTTGATTCTCTTGTTCCTTTCCAACTCACATGCTTGGAAAGTTTTCACATTTCTTTTTTCCCCACATACCTTCTTACTGTAAAATCTATAACTGCAGGTATTTCCTTCTTTCCTCCTCATACTTCTGGGTTCATCAGATCAAACGGTCCCAAGCCCCCTGCTGAGGGAACATGTATTGCAAGATATCAGTGAGGCATCACTCCTGACCTACTGAATACCCCCCAGGCAAGACACGGAATATCTCTGCCTCTTATCTGCCCTGAGTGCTCTGTATTACCCCACCAATCTCCTCACTCACAAGTCAGTAAGAGTGGAGATGGATGGTCAGGAAGGAAAGGTGAATTAGATAGCCACTGTTGCTTCACTCTTGATCTCTCCGTCAGGCAGGTCAAGTGGGGAACCTAGGGGAGTAGCCCTGGAACACTGCTGTCAGTATTGCTCCAGATTTATCATTCCAGAAATACCTATTGCTGTTTGTCAGAAGAACACACAGAGATTCAAATGTGCATGTTTACTCGAAGTGCAGCCAGGCTCCTTGTGGGTTGACTCAAAGATTGGGGAGAATAATCAGCTTCTTCTCACCTATTCACAGAGCACTTTTCATGGGTTTTCTCTCACACTTTAGGGCAGTCTTCTGATGTCGTGATATTTCTTGCTGAATTGTAGGGTTGGGGGAGCAACAGATGGGACAGTCCACCTTAACTTGGGATCTAGGGAGTTGGAGTAGTTCCTCTACAAGTAAAACACTTTCTAAGTTTGTCTAGATTTCATTTACCTGTCTGTTGGAAATGGGCCATGTATCTCTGTGCCATTGTTTCAGACATCCTGAGGAGTTTCTCTGACAGATTCGATAAAATGCCTCTCACCTCATCATGGATCAAAGTGATTTTCATCATCTTGGCCATTACTCTTTATTCTGGTGAGTAAATTTTTCAGTCTTGGGGAAAACACTTCATATATCCTAGAAATGCAGGAAGCATTTTGCTGTAACGTAGGAATGTAGTGGTGGTTTCATTGATTCGTAATTCTTAAATTGGTAAAGTGACACAGGGTTTACTATAAATTCCTTTTAAATGTTTCATCATTGAATTGCTTCTTCTCATTTCCCATATTAGAGAAGTTAAAACAGAGTGGTGCATTAGAATGGGCAGTAGACCTTATCTCTTCGTTTAACTAAATTATTTTTCCTTTTGGGGCCCAGATTCTATGGTTGTAATTACAAAGTGTGGGGAAAGAATGAGCTCTTCTAGATCTGGTATTCCTTGTAAATCTAAAGTTTTAGTTATCAGCTCTGAGTCCCCAAAATTAAGGCATTGTGTTAAGAAAGAACTCATTCATACCTCTGTTGACCAGTTATCTTCCTTAAAGTTCAAGGTGGCCCATAAAATTAGGGGAATAAAAGGAGCTGTTATATAGGTATTGAATAATACCCTGATATTGAGCAGAATTTCTTCACATTTAAGTGACTTCACCCAGGGCATTGTCTTCATCACAGTGAAATGTCTCTTTTACAGAGCTTTAAAAAATTGGTATCTTCAAGCAGGGTATTAGGAGTTACTAAAAAATATAATACATAATACCATTTTTCACAAAGCTAGAATAATTGGGGGATTATTTTTTTCTAAGATTTGTATATATTTGAGAATTTATGTTTTTGTTACTACTACAAAATTCTTACCTCATTAGTTGTAGTTCCTTGAATTGGCCACTTACATAGATTTCTACTGCCACTGTGTGTGTGGGCTTCTTATTTTTTTAAACTGTTCTGTGGTTGCAGAAACTGCTCTTACAAAAACATCAAGTTACAAGCATTGGGTAAGTTACTGCTGGTTCATTTGGAAGTTGAAATGTAAATTTTTAACCATTTTCAGTTTTTAAAATCACAGCAAAATTGATCAAACAGAATGTAAAAAACACTCCTTCAAAAAGTAAAAGTGTGTATGTATTATTATTACATCAAGGTTAAGAAATAGAATCTAGCAAGTAATACAAAACCATTTAGCAGTGTCTATACAAGGTGATAGCGTATTTATCCTATTACCTTAAATTTCCTATCATGGGTAGTTACTTGCTGCATACAAAACTGAGAGCTATAGAAAGTATGTTTAGAGTAGAATTATTCATCCTAACAAAATGAAAGGGAAAAAAGCACCATCCCAATTACCAGTGTGTAGGAGAATAGACAGTGATGATTTCTATATGGCCAAATAGTGGAATATTACTTAAGGGTGAAAGTAAATTACAGCTCTGAACATCAGTATAAATAAAGGTCATAAGGGAGTATAAAAAGAAAGGCATATAGAATACATATTGTATCATTTATTTGTGAAAATTACCAAGATACCCAAAACTATGAAATATATAAATATAGTGAAAATATATATGTATTGATATGTAGTGAAATTCTAGAGGGAGGTAGAAACTCAGTTTGGTGACTTTCTTGTGTGTGTGTGTGTGTTTGTGTGAGTGAGAGAGTGATAAGAAAAATATCACCTAGGAGGGGAAGGTCATGGGTGGGGGTGGGAAATTGGTTACATTATAAAAATAAACTCAGCCAGTTGCATGGCCTTTTTGTTAATACACTATTTCTATAAAAATACTGATATTAGTTTCTTATTTACTGGATGTGACTCTTTAAATCTAAACATATATTGTATTTATCCTTTTCTGGATGTATGGCATTTCATATTAAGATTTAAGAAGATTGTATTCAAATATTCATTGTCTAATGTATATTATCTCTCTATATTTGACAGGTAGAATGTGGTCCATACAGTGGTGTGAAAACATGCACAAAAGAATATCATCCAGTCTTTGCAACCAATGGCCACACTTACTGCAATAACTGTGTTTTTTTTGCGGTTCACTCAAGTAAGAACACAATAGTGAATATTTACTCTTCCAAAGTAATTAAAAAATCATGAAATGATAAGAAAATTCATTTGCTGATAATGTAGACACAACATACACAGAAAATAACTATAATATTTCTCTAAAAGCCAAGGAGACACACTTCTACCATGTCTTAAAATTCTTACTTCTGAAAGTAGTATTAAACTATCACTATAACCATGCTGGATGTTTTGCAAATGAAAGAACTAGTTAACTTAGCTTAATTTAATTGATTATGAACTACTAATGGCTGACTAGTGGCCAAGATGATGTTATTCCAAAGCTCTGATGCTCAACAGAAGATCTCACTGAAGTCATGAGAATCAGCCTTGCAGACCTCCAGCCACAGGGGGCATAATTGAGCAAAGAACAGACTCATGATTACACACTGAAATCATGTGATTGTCAACTTTGTCTCCTGAAATCATCATGGTCTTTGAAACCTTCCTGAGAGTGCAGAGCAGTCTAGGACACCTCCACCCAAACTCACATCCCCCTCTCCTCCACTTGGAAGGAGTTTGTGGTCTAAAGCTTTGCCAGCCTTTTCTGCAACACTCCCCCGTTTTGTTACACATGTGTTCCTCATAAAATCTTTGCCCACTTACTCCCAAAATTGTTTCTGCCTCTTGGAAAATCTGGATTAACACAATGCCTAATGACTTCCTTTCTTAGGTCTAGTCCAAAGACTGAGTCAGGACTGAGCAGGTAGGAAGGATCAAACAGCCCCACAGTAGGGAGAGGACATGTATAAGGCAGGGGAGCAGGCAGGGTCCAGCTCCTTCTGGAAGTAGAGCACAGCCTTTCTGTAATGTCCCATAGTTCAGATCTCCTCATTTAGAAACATTTTGTGTACTGCCACAGTGTTTAATTTTATGTGTTCTTTTAATAATTTTTTTTCACTTTCTGTCTGATTCTTTCTACAGAAAAAGTGGTGGCAAATTTGCTATTGCTCATTATAGTGAATGCTGACTTTTTCCTGGAGCAACACATTCCTACAACTTCTACTGTGATCCCATTTTGCAGTGGATTCTACAGACAATTAGAGTTGCAGAGTCGGGGTCTTCCATTCTTAGAGGACCAGGTGAACCCTGTAGAATACAAGGTGGAATGTAGTATATTCCAAGTTCTTTCTAACTTTAAGATCCTTTCATTTCAGCATTTTTACTCTCTATGTTCAGTTCTTCAATGACAGTTTGAAAAATTAGTATCTTAGTTATATGTTTGATAATGTAAAACCTAATGCAATTTAAAACCCTAAATATTTTGCTCCATGAAATGTTAAATGGTGTTACATTTTATTTTAACATGCCCCTTGTTTATTTCGTTGGGTAATGGGTTAAGACATAAACAATTTTTGATACCTATAGCCAAAAAGATATTTTCCAAATATGACCAAATATTAGATTACTTGGGTATTTATAAAAAGTACAGGGCTTCCCTGGTGGCACAGTGGTTGAGAGTCCGCCTGCCGATGCAGAGGACACGGGTTCGTGCCCTGGTCTGGGAAGATCCCACATGCCACGGAGCAGCTGGGACCCGTGAGCCATGGCCGCTGAGCCTGCGCATCCGGAGCCTGTGCTCCTCAACGGGAGAGGCCGCAACAGTGAGAGGCCCACGTACCACCAAAAAAAAAAGTACAGATAACTGGATTCTGTCTGTTCTAAAGATTCAGAACTTCTAGGAGAGGTTTATGGGAAATTGAAATCTAACAAGCACCCCAGGTAATATTATGATCATGAATCTTAGGTAATACTGACTCTAAGACCTCGGGTATGTCTATAATTGAATAAATTTCAGAATGTATAGAAAGATAATATAAGATTTATGAGGCTTGGGAAAAATTTCTATGTTTTTCATTCTTGATCACAAGTCAGTTGAGAGGTAAGTGGGTGCTCCTGGGATGAGAAGCAACACGGCCTTTATTGACTTAGGACTTGCTTTATTAGAGCCAAGTCAGATGTCTCTCCATTAGTCTCAGTTTTCCAGCCCCAAGAAGCAGGCTTTAGTTGTGTGCCCAAAGGATCATTCAGACCTTGAATGTAGTGGCAGAAATGTAGGTTGACTGTTGAATGACAACTGGGAATCTATGACATAGGCTATGCTAGGCATGCTGTTCTTATCAATAGATACTTTTACATCTAAAGAGTAATCAGTGTGGGAGCTATTAAATCATTTAAAATCTCAAATATCCCTCTTAAGGAAAGTATCCATTAGAATGTTAATTTGTAGAGCAACGTTATAAAAATGCTTTCGGCCAATTGCACCACTTTTTCTTTGCAGAGGACTTTGTGAAAAAGTTCTTCAGTGAACATGTGTATTCATTTATGTATTCTTTTTTTTAAAATTCCACATAAATAAAGGTCTATGTGTCAAGCCCTACTTAGATGCGAGAAATAAGATAACAATGATCAGCTCTGCTTTTACTTATCATCTAGGAATTTAAATGTTATCGATTAAAGGTATTATCCACTAATGAATGGAAATCCTCCTTTTTGCATGACTGTTCTCCTCAAAAGCTCTGTGAAACAGTTTTCTACACGTTACCTAACTCAGTTCTTCTAAGGATCACATTAGGTAGACATCAGCTCTCTATTTTACATATTATGAAAATGAGACACAGGAAATCTTACAGTATTTTAAACCTGACCTTTTGGTAAAGAGAGTTTGAATACAAAGCTTGAAATTTTATTCTTTTTAAAAACCAGTTTATTGTTGTAATTACATACCCAAAATTAATCAGTTTTAGACATGATGTAATAATTGAAATATATATAGAGAGAGGGAGAGAGAGAGAGGGAGAGAGATAAGCAACCATCAACACAATTAAAGTTTAGAGTGTTTACATCACCCCCAAATATGTGCCTCTCATCCTTTGGAGGTCATGCCCTCTTCCTACCCCCAACCCAAGGCAACTACTCATCTACATTGTATTCTCTTGTTTTACCTTTTCTAGACATTTTCTGTAAAGACAATGCAACAGTATGTTGTTTTTATATCTGCTTCTTTCATTTTACAGGTTTTTGTGGTTCATTCACACTGTAGCTTATACATCAGTAGTTCATTACTTTTTAATGTTCAATAGTATTCCATTTTATATTGATATACCATGTTTTGTTTTACTTTTTCACTAGGTTATGAACACTGGAATTGTTGCCACTTTTTGGTTATTAAGAAAAATGGTGCTATGAACATTACTATACAAGTCTTTTTTTCTTTTCATTTTTTCTTGGTTAAACACCCAAGAGTAGAATGGATGCTTTGTATGGTAGGTTTATCTTGCGCTCTTCCAGAACCTATCAGTGTATTTTTCAAAGTGGCTGTATCTTCTTAACCATTCCCACCAGTAATGTATGAGAATTCCGTTTCCTCCACATCCTCACCAACAATTGTTACTGCATACCTCTTTTTTCTCTTCCAGTTTTATTGAGATATAATCGACATACAGCACTGTGTAAGTTTAAGATGTACAGCGTAATGATTTGACTTACATATATCATGAAATAATTATAGTAAGTTTAGTGAACATCCATCATCCCGTACAGATACAAAATTAGAGAAATAGAAAAAAATTTTTTCTTGTGATGAGAACTCTTAGGATTTACTCTTTTAACTTTCATATATAATGCTCAGCAGTGTTAATTATATTTAACATGTTGTTCATTGCAAGCCTAGTACTTATTTATCTTATAACTGGAAGTTTTTACCTTTCAACTACTTTCATACAATTCCATCTCTCCTCACCCCCTATCTTTGGTAACCACAAATCTGATCTCTTTTTCCATGAGTTTGTTTTTGAAGTATAATTGACCTACAACACTGTGTTGGTTCCTGGTACACACATAGTGATTCTATATTTCTGTACATTTCAAAACGATCACCATGATAAATCTAATTGTCTTCTGTCACCACACAAAGATATTGCATAATTATTGACTGGATTCCCCGCACTGTACATTTCATAGCTGTGATTGATTTATTTTGTAACTGAAAGTTTGTACCTCTTAATCTGTCTCCCCTATTTCTCTTCAGCCCCCAACCCCCTCCCCTCTGACATCTGACAACTACTGGTTTGTTCTCTGTATCTGTGACTCTGTTTCTGTTTAGTTGTGTTTCGTTTCATTTGTTTTTGTTTTTTAGATTGTACGTATAAGTGAAATCATATAGTATTTGTCTTTCTCTGTCTGAATTATTTCAATTAGCATAATACCCTCTATGTTCATCCATGTTGCTGCAAATGGCAAGATTTTGTTCTTTGTTATAGCTAAATAATACTCTGGCGTGTGTGTGTGTGTGTATCACTATCACATCTTCTTTATACATTCATCTATTGATTGGGCACTTAAGTTGCTTCTGTATGTTGGTTACTGTAAATAATGTTGGAATGAATATAGGGGTGAATCTATATTTTCAACTTAGTGGGGGTTTTTTCTTTTCTTTTTTTTTTTTTTTTTTTTTGCATAAATACCCAGGAGTAGAATTGCTGGATCATATGGTAGTTCTTTTTTTTAATTTTTGAGGAATCTCCATACTGTTTTCCATTGAGACGTCACCAATTTACATTCTCACCAACAGTGCATGAGGGTCCCCCTTTGTCTACATCCTTGCCAACATTTGTTATTTGTTGTCTTTCTGATAGTAGCCATTCTGACAGATATGAGGTGATATATCATTTTGGTTTTGATTTGCATTTCCCTGATGATTAGTGATGTTGAGCATCTTTTCATGTGCCTGTTGGCCATCTGTAGATCTTCTTTGGAAACATGTCTATTCAGGTCCTCTGCCCAATTTTTAATTGGGTTGTTTGTTTTTCTCATACTGAGTTATATGAGTTTTTTGTATATTTTGGATATTAATCCCTTGTGAGAAATAAGTTTGCACATATCTTCCCACATTCAGTAGGCAGCCTTTTAGATTTGTTGATAGTTTCCTTCTCTGTCCAAAAGCTTTTTAGTTTGATGTAGTCCCATTTGGGTTTTTTTGCTTTTGTCTTCCTTGCCTGAGGAGACATATCCAAAAACAAAATTGCTAAGACTTATGTCAAAGAGTGTACTGCTTATGTTTTCTTCAAAAAGTTTTATGGTTTTAGGTCTTAACATTTAAATATTTAATCCATTTTGAATTTATTTTTGTGCCTGGTGTGAGAGAAGAGTCCAGTTTGATCCTTATGTGTGTAGCTGTCCAATTTTCCTAACATCATTTATAGAAGAGGCTGTCTTTTCTGCATTGTATATTCTTGCCTCCTTTGTTGTAGATAAATTGCCCATATAAGTATGGGTTCATTTTTGGGGTCTTATTTTGCTCCACTGATCTATGTGTCAGTTTTTGTGCCAGTACCATACTGTTTTGATCATGGTGCTTTGTAGTATAGTTTGAAATCAGGGCGTGTGATACCTCCAGCTTTGTTCTTCTTTCTCAAGATTGTTTTGGCTATTCAGGGTCTTTTGTGTTTCCATACAAATTCTAGGACTGTTTGTTCTAGTTCTGTGAAAAATGCCTTTGATGTTTTGGCACTGAATCTGTAGATTGTCTTGGGTACTATGATCATTTTAATAACATTAATTCTTCAAATCCATGAGCATGGTAAATCTTTCCATCACAGCAAATGTTTCCATCTGTTTGTGTCATTGTCAACTTCTTTCATCCAGTTTCTTATATTTTCTGGGTGCAGGTCTTTTTATTCCTAGGTATTTTATTTTTTTGATGCAATTGTTTTCTTAGTTTCTTAATGGTGTTCATTTCTTAATTTTCTTTTCTAAAGTTCATTGTTAGTATATAGAAATGCAATAGATTTCTGTATATTAATTTTGTATCTTCCAACTTTGCTGAATTCATTGCTGAGCTTTAGTAGTTTTTTTGGTGGCATCTTTAAGATTTTCTGTGTATAGTATCATGTCATCTACAGTCAGTGACAGTTTTACTTCTTCCTTTCCAATTTTGATTCCTTTTATTTCTTTTTCTTTTCTGATGGCTGCAGCTAGACTTCCAATACTATGTTGAATAAAAGTGGCAAGAGTGGGCATCTTTGTCTTTTTCCTGATCTTGTAGGAAATGCTTTCTACTTTTCACCATTGAGTATAATGTTAGCTGTGGACTTGTCATAGATAGCATTTACTATGTTGAGGTGTGTTCTGTCTATACTCACTTTTTTATCACAAATGGATGTTGAATTTTGTCAAAAGCTTTTTCTGCATCTATTGAGATAATCATTATGACGTTTATTCTTCAGTTTGTTAGTGTGGTGTATCATATTGTTTGATTTCTGGAAATTGAACCATCCTTGTATCCCTGGGATGAATCTCACTGGATCATGTTGTATGATCCTTTTAACATACTGTTGAATTAGGTTTGCTAATATTTTGTTGGGGACTGCTTCATCTATGTTCATTAGTCTTTTGGCATGCTTTCCTTTATTGTACTTTTCAGATACTGTGTTTTTTGAAAGTTGAAGGTTTGTGGCAACCCTGTGTTTTCAGATAATGGTTAGCATATTTTAGCAATAAAGTATTTTTAAATTAAGGCGTGTACATTGTTTCTAAGACACAGTGCTATGGCACACTTAATAGGCTACATATGTATAGTGTAAACATAATTTTTATTTGCATTGGGAAACGAAAAAATTTATGTTACTTATTTCATTGCAATATTCACTTTGTTTCAGCAGTCTGGAACCAAACCCTTCCGTATCTCCAAGGTATGCCTGTTATGTCATACTCAATAAAGCTGGAATATATATTTGGGGCAGGGGAACCTTGTGACAGTGTAAAACAGACTGCATTATATTGTGCTCAGGGATCATCTAACAGGATCTCCTAAGCACCATAAACTTTGGAATATGAGAGAGGAAACACAGACATGTAGTTCAGCGTTCTCCAGCTAGAGTTAACTCTAAATAGACAAAAGAGGCCGGGTAGCCAAAGTTCACCCATCACCACTTCAAATAAGCTGTTCCATTTGTATATGTATATATAACAGGAAGTTTCTCCAAAGATTTCCAAATTTCTCATTTACAGAACATAACTATGAATTGTATTAATTAGAGAGGAATATTTTCTTCACATATTCAGCACTTAAATAATTTGGAAGTTAAACCATGTTTGTAGATGAAAATTCTTAAAAGTAAAAAAATAGAAATTATGACTTCATTAACTTATTTAATAAACAATTTCAGCTTATTCCCAGATGGAGAAATTTTGTCACTGAACAAAATCATCCAAATATATACACTTTATATTTTTGTATATATTTAACTGTGAGTGTGAAAACATGAATATTTCAGATGACACTCATTTGGTGAGATACAGAGAACCAACCATACTTGTAATCTGTCTTTTTCATAGTAAGATGATATAAGGCTTTCAGGAAGTAAACTGGTCTTATCTTTAAAATTTAAACTGCACATATTATGTGACTCAAAAATGCAACTACTAAAAATATAGAACTAATTGAATGAGCATGTAGTGACCTGCACAACCATGTTCATTACAACACTGGTAGCAAGAATAACTTAAAAGGAATTGTGTGTTTGTATATGCTTATATGAAGATATACCATTGATTGTTAAATGAAAAACTGAGTTACAGAGAAATGTCTTGATTTTATTCTTCTGTCTCTATTTTTATCTATCTATTTATCACCAGTCATCTTTAGGGCCAGCATCTTCAGATCTCTCTTAACTCCATCTTCATTTGGCCTTCTTTGTGTGTCTGCATCAAATCTTCTTCAGTCTCCCTTTTATGAGGATACTTGTGATGACATTTAGGGCTCACTTAGATAACTTACATATATAGATATCTATGTATATCTATCTGTATGCTCTGTGTGTGTGTGTATATATATATATGTATCTATATTGTTAATGTTATTACATATATATGTGTTATTACATGTAAATGTTAGTATATTTGTGAATATATAGATATATAGAATTATATACATACATATATAGACATATATACACATGCATATATCTGCATATATACACATATGCATATATTTATATGTGATTTTAGTATAGTTGTATATTAAATATCTGTAACTTTACAGTATAAATGTATTTATGCACATTAAACATTTTCAGAAAAAATATGCATCAAATAACCCACACATCTAACATTCCCTTTCATGGTTAATTTAGAAACCTCATGGCCTGTTGTATCTCATAGGCAGTGTCTTCTGCTCTTAATCTCTGCTAATGAACGCACATAAGAGAAAAAATCCAGTGTTGTGGGATTCAAGGACTGTACAATCACTTCAACTCTAAACTTCAGTTTAATTTTACCCTCCAAGGCCGTGTGCCAGAAGGATTATCTGCACAGATGTCTCTGATGGTATCTATGTAAATAATTCAAAATCTAGCGAAAGCATGATAATAACTTCCTATAATAAAGGAAAAATTTTAGCACTTACCAGATTTTGTATCCTCCCATTAAATTGGCACGGAACAGTGCTAGACTCAAAGGTTCTTTTCTCAATCTTGGCTTTCTTCACTGAAAAAAAAAAAGGTTCGGTTAGGGTGACACATGTAATCTAGCACAACTTTAAGTGCATCCTGTTTTAATATTTTATCCCTAATATTTATGGCAAATCGTTGAGACAGAAATTATTCCCACATTTAAAATTAGGAAATAATGGATTAGAAAGTCTGAATATTGTCTCAAGGTTACTCAGTGGTAGATGGCATTTGAACTCAGGACTTTCATTTGCCAAAGTTCTTCCCACAGAGTCAGACTGTGAAGCAGATTAATTAAATAGCTCATATTATATACCTCTTCCTACTACTTCCAGTTTCCCACTTTACTTTGCACAGTTTCCCACTTTACTTTGCACAGTTTCCCACTTTACTTTGAGGTAAAGATCAAATTATTCATCATATAGTTGAGGGCATTGTCCCCTGTGGTCTCAGTTTCATTCCCAAGCCTTCTTTCTCTTCTTAATATTCACATTCTGTCCTCTACCTCAGGTTTCCATAGCTGGTTGCCCTGACAGTCTTTTTGAACATTCTTGGTTGTGAATTTGTACCATAATTTTACAAGATCTTCTCAGTGGGGGAAATTGATTAAAAGGAACACAAGAACTCTCCGCATTAGTGCTTACGGCTTGATGAGAATCTCCATTCAACTCAAGATAAAAAGTTTAATAAAAATGAAATCTCCCATTGAGTCTAATGAACTTCTACTGTCCTTCAAAATACTAAGGGTGTAGGTAGGTATCTAATTATAGTTCCCCAAACTCATTCTTTTCTTTCTTGTTTTGATTATCCTTTCTTTTCAACTCAGGAACTCGGAAAGCTTCCCATCTCTTCTGTACCTTAGAGTTTCAAAGAATTGTTGTCACCTTCTCCCTTCCTCATACATGTGTTCATCAGATAAAATTGTCCCAAACCCCTGCTGAGAGATGATCTGTGTGAGATCTTCGTGAGGAAGAACACAGAAAACCTCAGGGTCTTATCTGCTGGGGGCCATCTCTTTTACCCCACCAGGCTGGTCACCAACAGTCCAATACAGGAGACTCTTCAGCTGGGGGAAGTGGTTGAGAAGGAAAGGGAATCAAAATAGGCATAGTCCCTGGAGCTGCAGACCTCACTCTCCATGGCCTTCTCTGTTTCAGGTAGGTCAGGTGGGGATGCTGTGGAGGTAGCCCTGGTGTGTCACATTGCTGTGAGGACTGCTGCAGGTCAGTCCTTCCTGAAATAACTATTTCTGTTTTCTGAGGAAAAACTGAAATTCCAAAGTGCATATTTCCTTAAATGCAGCCAGGCTCCTTGGCTGAGCCAAGGGTTGGGAGAGTAAACCGCTCCTCCTTAAATGGGCAAAGAGAACTTGTCCTAGTGTTTCTCTCAAGTCTTCTACAAGGCCTTCTGTTCACATGTATGTCCTGTGGGTTGGGGGGAAGATTCCCACCATAATTACAAACCTAGGAGAGGGGGGCAGTTCCCTTAGCTGTAAGAAACTTTCATTTGGAAATGGGCAATTTGTCCCTGTGCCATGTGTTATAAGCATTCCTATGCATTTATTCTACAGACTTGATAAGATGTCTCTCTTCTCATCATGGATCAAAGTTATTTTCATTATTGGCTTGGCATGTCCTCTTTATTTTGGTGAGTAAAATTTTCAGACCTGGATGAAGCAACTAACATATTTTAGGAAATGTAGGAAACAACTGCTATTACCTAGGAATGAAGGAGATTGCTGTTGGGTATGTAATACTTAAACGGGCAAAATGAAATGTTACAAATACCTATTTAAAAATTACATCAGTAGATTGCTTTTTCTCATTTCCCCCCTTAGAAAGGTAGAGACAGAGGGGGTTAGAATGAGCAGTAAAATTTAGTTTTCTGTTTATTTATGATTAAAGATATTTACCTGATTTTTTCCCCCTTTTTGGAGGTCAGATTTCATTGTTGCTAAATGCAGAGTGTGAGCAGTAAAAAAGTCCTCTAGATCTGGTATCCTTGACAATCCTATTTGTTGTTTGCTGGCTCTGAGTCCACTAAAGTCAAGGCTTTGTGTAAGGAGAGAAGTAATTGATCCCTCTGCTGAAAACTTATCTTTCTTAAAGCACAAGATGGCCCATGAATTTCAGAGTAAAGTAGCTGTGAGATATTAACAAGATCCATGATACTCGAGTTGAATACTAAGTAGTAATTAACTTCTTCATATTAAGTGGCCTTAAGCAAGGCATTGTCTTCTCTGACTAGGATGTCTCTATTTATAAAAATGAAAAAAAGTGGTATCTCCACAGCAGGGTTTGGTGATTATTAAGCCATACTTATTTTTCAGAGTGAGATGAATTTAGAATTCTATTTCCAGATTTGAAGTTATTTTGTGAGATGATTATTTTGATACTACCACAAAAGCCTCACCTCATTACTTGCTGTGTTTGAGTAGGTGATTTGCATAGATGTGGGTACTTCCCACCAGAAACATTGTTTTCCCCTGTTCATCTTCTTCTTTTCAATTTACCTTTTGTGTGATGGTTGCAGAAACTGCTTTTGTACCCTTAAGAGAGACACGTGAAACTGTAAGTTCATACTGATTAATGTGGGAATTGAAAAAGGTAAACTTTTAATTTTTTTTATATTTTAAGTTTTAACAGCAAATTTTATCAAAAATATCTATAACAGAATAGTCCTTCAAAAAGTAAGATGAAGTGTCATTCTTACACTAAGTTCAAGAAATAGAATCTTGCCAGCTATATAAAACCATCCGTCATTTCAGACAAGGTAAAAATATCCCATTATTCACAGTTTTATTATTGAGCATAAACCTTGTTATATACAGGCATCAAAAAACAGTGTTTAAAGTGGAATTGTTCACCCTAGAAAAAGAAGAGGATTAAAAAAAACTAATTTAGGGGGCTTCCCTGGTGGCACAGTGGTTGAGAGTCCACCTGCCGATGCAGGGGACACGGGTTCGTGCCCCAGTCCAGGAAGATCTCACACGCCGTGGAGCGGCTGGGCCCGTGAGCCATGGCCACTGAGCCTGTGCGTCCGGAGCCTATGCTCTGCAACGGGAGAGGCCACAACAGTGAGAGGCCCGCGTACCGCAAAAAACAACAACAACTAATTTTGGGCTTCCCTGGTGGTGCAGTGGTTAAGAATCCACCTGTCAATGCAGGGAACACGGGTTCAAGCCCTGGTCCGGGAAGATCCCACGTGCCGCGGAGCAGCTAAGCCAGTGTGCCACAACTACTGATCCTGTGCTCTAGAGCCCACGAGCCACAACTACTGAAGCCTGTGCACCTAGAGCTTGTGCACCACAACAAGAGAAGCCAATGCGATGAGTAGCCCCTGCTTGCTGCAGCTAGAGAAAGCCTGCACACAGCAATGAAGACCCAATGCAGCCAAAAATAAATAAAATTTTAAAAAATAAGTAAAATAAAATTGAAAGCAGGGACTCAAACAGATATTTATTTTTAAAAAACCCTAATTTTCCACTTACAGGAATATAAAATAATTTTCATAAAATCACAGATTGGAATATTACATAGAGGTGAAGAAAATCAACTGTATTTCTAAACATCTAAACAAACATTTTTAAAGATGCCTAAAAAGCAGCTCATGTAAGGATACACACACTATTGTTTATTTATGTAAATTACCAACACTGCCATCACTACACAAATTATATATATACACGTATATGGTTACATATATACAAACATATATATGAACACATACATATACAGTGATAATCTGAAACTATCAGATTATCTATTAGTGAAACTATTGAGGAAAACAGAAGAATTATAACAAATTCACTTTTATAATTTTTTGTGGTATGAGATAATGGTGAAAATCTGATCCATGTATGAGGTGAAGTAGGGGCAGAGTGGCTAAATTATTAAAATGCGTTTAGCCATTTGTATGTTTTTAAAAAATACAAAAAATATTGGGGTTGCAAAAATATATCAAAATATTTTTATGTCTCTGTGCATGACTTATGTCTATTTTTAAATCTCAATATAGACTGTAGAATATATTTCATTTTGATGCATACCATTTTGTATTAGGAATAAAAAATATTTTATTCAAAAAGTTTATTATCTGAAAATTTTTATGTTGTCTGTTTAACAGCCAGAATGTAACGTGTATGTGGATCGGTTACATTTTTGCACCAGAGAAATGGACCCAATCTGTGCAACGAATGGCCGAACGTACTCCAATAAATGTGTTTTCTGCAGTGAAAAGCTGTAAGAACACAAGACTAAATATTGGCTCATCCAAAATAATGAAGAAACAATCACAAAATTATAGGAACCTCCATTTTTCTGATAGCCAGGTCACAGTATAGATGGAAAATAACTGTACTTTCTCTGTTAAAGCCAAAGAAACACACTGGTACCTTTCCCTTAAGTCTCATTCCTAAAAGTAGTTTTCATTTGACCTCGAAGTATACCCATCCCTGTTGGATGTTACCCAACTGTATAAATCAATTACTTTAACTTGATTTAATTGCTGTGACTTACTAATGGAAGTCTGGTGACCGATATAATGTAATTCTTAACTCCAGAGGCTGAATGAGAACCTCTATGATGTAGCTCCAAGCTACAGGGAGCATAACTGAGCAAGAAAAGCCACTGACTTCAGAAATTTAAATCCATCACAATGGACAATTTATGCTAGAAAGGAACTCCTCCAGTGGTCCATTTTGTCCCCTGATCTCCTTGACAAGACTCCAAACTTTCCTTAGAGAGCAGGGCATGCTAAGACACTTCCACCTAACCTCCCTTGCTGCCTCATTCCCCCGAGGGAATTCTCAGTCTCAAGGTTCAGCCAGCCTTCCTACTTCCCACCTCATTTCCTCTCACTGGTGTTTCCTCTCATTTAATCCCCAAATGGGCTTCTCCTTCTAGAGAACGATGAAAACAATCTCTAATCCTCCTCTCTGAGGTCTCTCCTCAGTGGGTTCCAAGGCTGAGTCAGGACTGAGCATGTAGGAAGAGTCAAGTAGCCCCAGGTCGTTGGGAGGACCTGTGTAGGGTAGGGGGGTAAGGAGGGGCCCAGCTACCTGTTTGAGGAAGGGGAGCACAGCCCTCCTAGCACTCTTATATTCAGATTCTCCTCATGGAGAAGCGCTTAGTGCAGTGCTCAGGCAATATTAAATACTTTTTTAAGCATAATTTTTCTTTTTTGCTTTTTCTTTCTTTACAGAGAAGATAGTGGAAAATTTGGTTTTAGTCATTGGGGTTGTTGCTGACTCTGCCTCAGCCACACATTCCTATGGCTTTTATAGCAATTCTGTTGTGAAATGGATTCTACAATTAGTCTTCTCCATCAGGGCTTTAAATTCCTAGATGATCAGACAAAGCCTTCAATACTACAGAAGATGGAATATAGATCGTTGAAGAACTTTTCCAACTCTAAGAACCTGCCAATGAAAGATTTCTATTTTGTCTTCAGTTATTCAGTGACAGTTGAAAACCCATCTTAATTGTGTGTTCAATAATACAAAACCTAATGTAATTTGTAATCATGAATATTTCAATCAATAAAATGTTAAATAGTATTATCTTTATTAAAATACTCTTTGGTTGGTTGGTTAGTGGATTAAAAGACATGAATACTTCTGGTAACTGTAATTAAAGAAATAGTTTCAAAGGTGAACAAATAATCCATTACTTAGGAGTTTATTAAAAGTGCAGAGAGTTGGGCTTCTCTTTATCCTAAAGAATCCAAAACTCTAGAAGAGGAATCTGGGAACTTGAATTCTAACAAGTACTCCAGGTCAATCTTCTGATCACCAGTGTTAGCCAAGACAGCTAAAACATAGCACATATCTATAATTGAATGAATTGCAGAGACTATTCAAAGATATTGTGTGATTTCTGAAGCTTGGGAGAAAACTATATTATTCTCTCTGTCTCTCACGAATAAGTCAAGAGATAGTTTGGTGATCCTGGCAGGCCAGGCAACTCTGCCGTTACGGATCTAGGATATTCATTTGTGGTCCAAGTCTGATGCTTTTTTATTTATCTTCACCACTCAACCAGCAAGAAACAGGCTTCATTTGAGTGGCCAAATGTTCATCTATTTTTTTTTTTTTTTTTTGCGGTACATGGGCCTCTCACTATTGTGGCCTCTCCTGTTGCAGAGCACAGGCTCCGGACACACAGGCTCAGCGGCCATGGCTCACGGGCCCAGCCGCTCCACAGCATGTGGGATCTTCCTGGACCGGGGCACGAACCCGTGTGCCCTGCATCGGCAGGTGGACACTCAACCACTGCGCCACCAGGGGAGCCCCCAAATGTTCATTTAAAGCTTAGTTTTAATGGCAGAAATGTAGACCAACTACAAGAAAGCAAGTTTCAAGCTGCTATATCTGTGATATCAGACCTGCTCTGCTTTTCAGTAAACATTTTCACCTCTAAAAGAGTGACCCACATGGGGGTTACTTACTCATTTGCGTTCTTTAGTACTAATTTTTTTTTGTGATACGTGGGGCTCTCACTGTTGTGGCCTCTCCTGTTGCAGAGCACATGCTCCGTACACACAGGCTCCGCGGCCATGGCTCACGGGCCCAGCGGCTCCGCGGCATGTGGGATCTTCCCAGACCGGGGCACGAACCCGTGTCCCCTGCATTGGCAGGCGGACTCTCAACCACTGCACCACCAGGGAAGCCCAGTACTAATTTTTAATGAAAGTATCCATTAAAATGTACAGATTTAGAGCCACATTATAAAAACACATTCAACCACCTTCATATCCTTTCTTTTCCTTACAAAAGACATGTATAAAAAACATTCAGTGGGAGGACCTTCAAGATGGCGGAGGAGTAAGACATGGAGGTCTCCCTCCTCCCCACAGTACGTCAAAAATACATCTACATGTGGAACAACTCCAGCAGAACATCTACTGAACACTGGCAGAAGACCTCACACTTCCCCAAAAGCAAGAAACTCCCCACGTACCTGGGTAGGGTAAAAGAAAAAACACAGACAAAAGAATAGGGGTGGGACCTGCACCTCAGGCAAGGAGCTGTGAAGAAGGAAAAGTTTCCACACATTAGGAAGCCTGTTCACTGGCAGGGGCGGGGTGGGAAGCTCCGGAGCCACAGAGGAGAGTGCAACAACAGGGGTGCAGAGAGAAAAGTGGAGAGATTCACACACAGACAATCAGTGCTGACCAGCACTCACTAGCCTGAGAGGCTTCTATGCTCCCCGTCAAGGCGGGTGGGGGCTGGGAGCTGAGGCTTGGGCTTCAGAGGTCAGATCCCAGGGAGAGGACTGGGGTTGGCTGCGTGAACACAGCCTGAAGGGGGCTAGTGCGCCACAGCTAGCCGGGAGGGAGTCCAGGAAAAAGTCTGGCGCTGCCTAAGAGGCAAGAGACGGTTGTTTCGGGGTGCGTGAGGAGAGGAGATTCAGAGGCCGGCCTAAAGAAGCTCCAGAGGTGGGTGCAAGCCACGGCTATCAGCACAGACACCAGAGACGGGCATGAAACACTAATGCTGCTGCTGCAGGCACCAAGAATCCTGTGTGCAAGCCCAGGTCACTATCCACACCTCCCCTCCCAGGAGCCTCTGCAGCCCGCCACTGCCAGGGTCCTGTGATCCAGGGAAAACTTCCCCAGGAGAACACATGGTGCGCCTCAAACTGTTGCAACATCATGCTGGCCTCTGCCGCCACAAGCTTGCCCCACATTCTGTAACTCTCCCTCCCCCTGGCCTAAGTGGGCCAGAGCCCCCTAATCAGCTGCTCCTTTAACCACCTCCTGTCTGGGAAAAGAACAGATGCCAGAGGGCAACCTACATGCAGAGGCGGGGCCAAATCCAAAGGTGAACACCAGGAACTGTGCAAACAAAGAAGAGAAAGGGAAATTTCTCCCAACAGCCTCAGGAGCAGCGGATTAAATCTCCACAATCAACTTGATGTACCTGCATCTGTGGAATACCTGAATAGACAATGAGTCACCCTAAAATTGAGGTGGTGGACTCTGGGAGCAACTGTACACTTGGGGATTGCTGTGAGCAGCTGACCAGTTTCTGATTTTTAAGTTTATCTTAGTTTAATTTTAGCGCTTGTTATCACTGGTAGACTTGTTTATTGGTCCGGTTGCTCTCTTTTTTTCACATTATCTTAATAATATTTTTTTACTTTTTTGTTTTAATAACTGTATTATTTTTTTCTTTCTTTCTTTCTTTTTCTCCCTTTTCTTCTGAGCTGTGTGGCTGGCAGGGTCTTGATGCTCCAGCTGGCTGTCAGGCCTGAGCCTCTGAGGTGGGAGAGCTGAGTTCCGGACATCAGACAACCAGAGATCTCCCAGTCCATGTAATATCAATTGGCAAGAGCTCTCCCAGAGATCTCCATCTCAATGCTAAGACCCAGCTCCACTCAACAACCAGCAAGCTCCAGTGTTGGACTCCCCATGCCAAACAACTAGCAAGACAGGAATACAACCCCACCCATTAGCAGAGAGGCTGCCTAAAATAATGTTTGCAGACACCCCAAAACACACCACCAGACACAGTCCTGCCCACCAGAAAGACAAGATCCGGCCTCATCCACCAAAACACAGGGAACAATCTCCTCCACCAGAAAGCCTACACAACCCACTGAACCAATCTTACCCACTGGGGGCAGACACCAAAAACAACGGGAACTACAAACCTGCAGCCTGCAAATAGGAGACCCCAAACACAGTAAGTTAAGACAAATGAGACGACAGAGAAATACGCAGCAGATTAAGGAACAAGGTAAAAACCCACCAGACCAAATAACTGAAGAGGAAATAGGAAGTTTACCTGAAAAAAAATTCAGAGTAATGGTAGTAAATATGATCCAAAATCTTGGAAATAGAATGGGGAAAATATAAGAAACATTTAATAAGGACCTAGAAGAACTAAAAGAGCAAACAATGATGAACAACACAATAAATGACTAAACACTAAACTAAAACAATACTAAAAATTCTCTAGAAGGAATCAATAGAAGAATAACTGAGGCAGAAGAACAAGTAAGTGACCTGGAAGATAAACTAGTGGAAATAATTACCGCAGAGCAGAATAAAGAAAAAAGAATGAAAAGAATTGACAGTCTCAGAGACTTCTGGAACAACACTAAACGCACCAACATTCAAATTATAGGGGTCCCAGAAAAAGAGAAAAAGAAAGGGATTGAGAAAACGTGAAGATATTATCATTGAAAACTGCCCTAATACGGGAAAGGAAATAGTCAATCAAGTCCAGGAAGCACAGAGAGTCCCATACAGGATAAATCCAAGGAGAAAGACACCAAGCCACATATTAAGCAAACTATCAAAAATTAAACACAGGGCTTCCCTGGTGGCGCAGTGGTTGAGAGTCCACCTGCCAGTGCAGGGGCTGCGGGTTCGTGACCTGGTCCGGGAGGATTCCACATGCCGCAGAGCGGCTGGGCCCATAAGTCATGGCCACTGAGCCTGCACGTCTGGAGCCTGTGCTCCACAACGGGAGAGGCCACAACAGTGAGAGGCCCGCGTACTGCAAAAAAAGAAAAAACACAAAAAATATTGAAAGCAGCAAGGGAAAAGCAAAAAATAACATACAAGGGAATCCCCTTAAGGTTAACGGCTGATTTTTCAGCAAACACACTGCAAGCCAGAAGAGAGCGGCAGGACATATTTAAAGTGATAAAAGGGAAAAATCTACAACCCAGATTACCCAGCAAGGATCTCATTCAGATTAGATAGAGAAATTAAAACCTTCACAGACAAGCAAAAACTAAGAGAATTCAGCACCACCAGATCATCTTTACAACAGATGCTAAAAGAACTTCTCTAGGCAAGAAACACAAGAAAGGGAAAGACCAACAAGAACAAACCCAAAACAATTAAGAAAATGGTAATAGGAACACACATATTGATAATTATCTTAAATATAAATGGATTAAATGCTACAGCCAAAAGACACAGACTGGCTGAATGGATACAAAAACAAGACCTGTACATATGCTGTCTACAAGAGACCCACTTCAGACTTAGGAAGACATACAGACCGAAAGTGAAGGGATGGAAAAAGATATTCCATGCAAATGGATATCAAAAGAAAGTTGGAGTAGCAATTCTTATGTCAGACAAAATAGGCTTGAAAATAAAGACAGTTACAAGAAACAAAGAAGGACACTACATAATGATTAAAGGATCAATCCAAGAAGAAGATACAATTATAAATATTTATGCACCCAACATAGGAGCACCTCAATACATAAAGCAAATGCTAACAGCCATAAAAGGGGTAATAGACAGTAACACAATCATAGTAGGGGATTTCACACCCCACTTTCACCAATAAACAGATCATCCAAAATGAAAATAAACAAGGAAACACAAGCTTTAAATGATACATTAAAGAAAATGGACTTAATTGATATTTATAGGAAATTCCATCCAAAAGAACAGAATACATTTTCTTCTCAAGTGCTCATTGAATATTCTCCAGGATAGATCATATCTTGGGTCACAATTAAGCCTTGGTAAATTTAGGAATATTCAAATTGTATCAAGTATCTTTTCTGACCACAACACTATGAGACTAGATATCAATTACAGGAAAACATCTGTAAATACAAACACATGGAGGCTAAACAATACACTATTTAATAACCAAGAGATCACTGGAGAAATCAAAGAGGAAATCAAAAAATACCTATAGACAAATGACAATGAAAACACAACGATCCAAAACCTATGGGATGCAGCAAAAGCAGTTCTAAGAGGGAAGTTTATAGCTATACAAGCCTACCTCAAAAACAAGAAAAATCTCAAATAAACAATCTAACCTTACAACTAAAGGAACTAGAGAAAGAAGAACAAACAAAACCCAAAGTTAGCAGAAGGAAAGAAATCATAAAGATCAGAGCAGAAATAAATGAAATAGAAACAATAAAACAACAGCAAAGATCAAAACTAAAAGCTGGTTCTTTGAAGAGATAAACAAAATTGATAAACCATTAGACTCACCAAGAAAAAGAGGGAGAGGACTCAAATCAATAAAATTAGAAATGAAAAAGGAGAAGTTACAGTGGACACCGCAGAAATACAAAGCATCATAAGGGACTACTACAAGCAACTATATGCCAATAAAATGGACAACCTGGAAGAAATGGAAAAATTCTTAGAAAAGCACAGCCTTCCGAGACTTGAACCAGGAAGAAATAGAAAACATAAACAGACCAGTCACAAGCACTGAAATTGAAACTGTGATTAAAAATCTTCCAACAAACGGGGCTTCCCTGGTGGCGCAGTGGTTGAGAATCTGCCTGCTAATGCAGGGGACACGGGTTCGAGCCCTGGTCTGGGAAGATCTCACATGCCGCGGAGCAACTGGGTCCATGAGCCACAACTACTGAGCCTGCGCATCTGGAGCCTGTGCTCCGCAATAAGAGAGGCCGCGATAGTGAAAGGCCCGCACGCCGCGATGAAGAGTGGCCCCTGCTTGCCACAACTAGAGAAAGCCCTCGCACAGAAACGAAGACCCAACACAGCCAAAAAAATAAATAAACAAATGTGAGGTTTAAAAGAAAGAAAAAGAAAAGAATTTTTTAAAAAAATTAAAAAAAAATCTTCCAACAAACAAAAGCTCAGGACCAGGGCTTCCCTGGTGGCACAGTGGTTAAGAATCTGCCTGTCAATGCCGGGGACACGGGTTCGAGCCCTGGTCCAGGAGGATCCCACAGGCCACATAACAACTAAGCCCGTGTGCCACAACTACTGAGCCTGCGCTCTAGAGCCCACGAGCCACAACTACTGAGCCCACGTGTCACAACTAGTGAAGCCCACGTACCTAGAGCCTGTGCTCTGCAATGAGGAGCCACTGCAATGAAAAGCTCATGCACCACAATGAAGAGGAACCCCTGCTCGCCGCAACTAGAGAAAGCCTGCAAACAGCAACAAATACCCAATGCAGCCAAAAATTACTAATAATAAATAAAATATTTCAAAAATCTTAAAAAAAAAAAAAAAAAGCTTAGGACCAGATGGCTTCACTGGTGAATTCTATCAAACATTTAGAGAAGAGCTAACACCTATCCTTCTCAAACTCTTCCAAAATATAGCAGAGGGAGGAACACTCCCACACTCATTCTACAAGGCCACCATCACCCTGATACCAAAACCAAAAATGTCACAAAAAAAGAAAACTACAGGCCAATATCACTGATGAACATAGATGCAAAAATCCTCAACAAAATACTAGCAAACAGAATCCAACACACATTAAAAGGATCATACACCATGATCAAGTGGGATTTATCCCAGGGATGCAAGGATTCTTCAATATACACAAATCAATCCATGTGATACACCATATTAACAAATTGAAGGAGAGAAACCATATGAGAATCCCAATAGATGCAGAAAAAGTTTTTGACAAATTCAACACCCATTTATGATAAAAACTATCCAGAAAGTAGGCATAGAGAGAACTTACCTCAATATAATAAAGGCCATATATGACAAATCCACAGCCAACATCATTCTCAATGGTGAAAAACTGAAACCATTTCCACTAAGATCAGGAACAAGACAGTTGCCCAGTCTCGCCACTATTATTCAACATAGTTTTGGAATTTTTAGCCAGAGCAATCAGAGACAAAAAAAAATTTAAAAAAAGAAATAGGAAAAGAAGAAATAAAACCATCACTGTTTGCAGATGACATGATACCATACATAGAGAATCCTAAAGACGTTACCAGAAAACTACTAGAGCTAATCAATGGATCTGGTAAAGTAGCAGGATAGAAAATGCACAGGAATCTCTTGCAATCCTCCACTAATGCTGAAAAATCTGACAATGAAATCAAGAAAACACTCCCATTTACCATTGCAACAGAAAGAATAAAATACCTAAGAATAAACCTACCTAAGGAGAAGAAAGAGCTCTGTGCAGAAAACTATAAGACCCTGATTAAAGAAAGCGAAGACGATACAAACAGATGGAGAGGTACACCATGTTCTTGGATTGGAAGAATCAACATTGTGAAAAGGACTATACTACCCAGAGCAATCTACAGATTCAATGCAATCCCTATCACAGTACCAATGGCACTTTTCACAGAACTAGAACAAAAAATTCCGCAATTTGTATGGAAACACAAAAGACCCAAATAGCCAAAGCAATCTTGAGAAAGAAGAACGGAGCTGGAGGAATCAGGCTCCCTGACTTCAGACTATACTACAAAGCTACAGTAATTGAGACAATCTTCTTGGATTGTTCCCTTGATCATTATGTAGTGTCCTTCTTTGTCTCTTTATTTTATAGTCTTTATTTTAAAGTCTATTTTAAAGTCTTTTTATAGTCTTTATTTTAAAGTCTATTTTGTCTGATATGAGAATTGCTACTCTAGATTTCTTTTGATTACCATTTGCATGGAATATCTTTTTCTGTCTCCTAACTTTCAGTCTGTATGTGTCCCTAGGTCTGAAGTGGGTCTCTTGTAGACAACATATATACAGGTCTTGTTTTTGTATCCATTCAGCCAGTCTATGTCTTTTGGTTGGAGCATTTCATCCATTTACATTTAAGGGAGTTATCGATATGTATATTCCTATTACTGTTTTCTTAATTGTTTTGGGTTTGTTATTGTAGGTCTTTTCCTTCTCTTGTGTTTCCTGCCTAGAGAAGTTCCTTTAGCATTTGTTGTAAAGCTGGTTTGGTGGTGCTGAATTCTCTTAGCTTTTGCTTGTCTGTAAAGGTTTTAATTTCTTCATCGAATCTGAATGAGATCCTTGCTGGGTAGAGTAATCTTGGTTGTAGGTTTTTCCCTTTCATCACTTTAAATATGTCCTGCCAGTCCCTTCTGGCTTGCAGAGTTTCTGCTGAAAGATCGGCTGTTAATTTTATGAGGATTCCCTTGTATGTGATTTGTTGCTTTTCCCTTGCTGCTTTTAATATTTTTTCTTTGTATTTAAATTTTGATAGTTTGCTTAATATGTTACTTGGTGTGTTTCTCCTTGGATTTATCCTGTATGGGACTGTCTGTGCTTCCTGGATTGACTGATTATTTCCTTTCCCATGTTAGGGAAGTTTTCAAGTATAATCTCTTCAAATATTTTCTCAGACCCTTTTCTTTTTCTCTTCTTCCTCTGGGACCTCTATAATTCGAATGTTGGTGCATTTAGTGTTGTCCCAGAGGTTTCTGCGACTGTCCTCAATTCTTTTCATTCTTTTTTCTTTATTCTGCTGTGTGGTAGTCATTTCCACTATTTTATCTTCCAGCTCACTTATCTGTTCTTCTGCATCAGCTATTCTGTTATTGATTCCTTCTAGAATGTGTTTAATTTCAGTAATTGTGTTGTTCATCATTGTTTGTTTTCTCTTCTTCTACATCCTTGTTAAATGTTTCTTGTATTTTCTCCATTCTGTTTCTGAGATTTTGGATCATCTTTAATTACTCAAATTTTTTCAGGTAGACTGCCTATTTCGTCTTCATTTATTCGGTTTTGTAAGTTTTTACCTTGCTCCTTTGTCTGTAACATTTTTTGTCATTTCATTTTTTTTTTTTTTTTTTTGATGGGTGTTGCTGTATTCCCGTCTTACTGCTTGTTTGGCCTGAGATGTCCAGTATTGGAGTTTGCAGGCAGTTGGATAGAGCTAGGTCTTGGTGCTGAGATGAGGACCTCTGGGGGTCCTCACTCCGAATGATATTCCTTGGGGTCTGAGATTCTCTGTTAGTCCAGGGGTTTGGACTTGGAGCTCCCACCACAAGAGCTTGGGCCCAACCTCTGGCCTGGGAACCAACATCCCGCAAGCTGTATGGCAAGGTTAAAAAAAAAAAAAAAGGAAGAAAGAAAGGAAAAAAGAGCAGTATAATATCAAAGAATAAAAAACAAAATAGAATTAGAAAGATAAAAATTATATTAGGAAAAAGAACTATAATTGAAACAATTGCCACAAGGCAAAATAAAACCACAAAAGAAAAAAGAAAAAAAAAAACGGTGTGGGGGAATAAGCCAAAAGAGAACAAAAGAAAGTATAAAGAGTAAAACAAAATTAGAAAAATAAAAGATTTAATTAGGAAAAATAAAAATATAAAAGAATCAGTAACAATGAATCAACAAGGTAAAACAGAACCCCTCTGTAAATGAGGAAAAAGAGAAAAAAAAAAAAAGCCTTGTCTATGGGGGTGGAGTTTAAGCGGGGGTGGTACTTAGGCAGAGGCAGGGTTCAGTGTGGGGCAGGACCTGGGGGGTGTGGAGATGTTTGAGCATGGGGAGGGGCCTAGGCGGGGCCATGTTCAAGTGTGGGATGGGGCCTCTGCTTAGGACCTGTGTGGAAGGGGAGAGGCAGTACATGGAAACGAGGGCCTCTGGAGTGTGTGTTTCCAGAGTTTGGAGGTAGGACCTTGAGTGAGGTTGTGTGGGTGCGGTTTAGGCCAGTGCATTGGAGCGGGTCTCTGAGTGTAGAGGTAGGGCCCTGGGTGGGGGTTAGGGGTGGGGTTTGGGTTCTGCATGGCAGGAGGGAGGCTCTCAGGGCAGAGGATTAGGACCAGGAATGCAACAGCCTCCTCGGTGCCTAAGTGGAGAGAGAAAGCACTGACCCCATTCCCTTCTATTCCTTTGAACCCCTCCCCCACCATTTCCCCCAGGGTCTCCCCCATCGCTGCTGGACCCCTAACTGTGGGTGGGTCTCTCTGGGTGTAGGAACTCCTCCCCTCACCCAGCCACCCCTCAGGGGTGCTGGTTCCAGAGGTCCGGCCTTTACTTTTGCTCCCCCTTCCCTCCTTCCCACTCCCTCAGGATCCACCCAGCTGGAGGGGACCTAGGTGGGCAGAGGATCAGGCCTGAGGTCTCAGCAGGTTCCGGGGGCCCAAGTGGGCAGGGGAAAACTGGTCATGCTCCCTTTTGTTCCTCTGCCCTCCTAATGGTTCCCCAATTTACCACTTTGGGTATGGGATGTCTTCCCCTATCCCAGCCACCCCTCAGGAGGCCAGTCCCATCCTGCCTCCACTTCTCCTCCCCCTTCACTCCCCTCACACCCCACGTCTTACCAGTCACTGGGGTTTCCTCCCATCCCCTTAGGTGTCCGTGGTCCCCCACCGGTGTCTGGTAGGTGCCCTAGTTGTGAGGAGACATGAATTCCACATCCTCCTAGTATGCCATCTTGACTTCGCCCCCCCAGACGTTAATTTCTAAAGACAATTCATTCTCTTTTATGTTCTCTCTTATTTAGCATGATTTAATTTTCAAAGTTTTATTTTCTCCCTTTTTGTTGCTTAGTTTCCTTTTTAATTCCCTTTTGTGTGGTTCCATAAAGAAATCAATTTTATTTCTTTACTTTTCATTCGACAAACATTGAATACCTATGTTGTGCCAGTAACTTGAAATTCCATTGTAGTCTTGTCAAATTTCTAATTAAAATCTTACAACTGAATTTTGCCTCAAGAAAGCAACTGTTGCTTAGAAAGAGTCAGAGAGACTGAACAGACAAAACAACTACATGTAATCTCAGATTAAATCCTACACCAAGAGAATATTTTTGGGACAGCTGGTGAAATTTGAACAAGATGATAAATTAGCTAACAGTTATGTATAAATGTTAATTTCCTGATTTTGATTATTGTACCAAAGTTATATAAAATATTAACACTTGGGGGAGCTGCATGAAAGACATATAGTATTTCTTTGGACTATTTTTACTACCTGTATAAAGTTAAATTATTTCAGAATGAAAAGATTTTTTAAAAACTTAAAATATAAAAAGTCAGTTTAGACCTTTCCATCTTAAACTAAAATACAAAAAGTCAGTTTAGACCTTTCCATCTTAAACTAAATCTTTTGGTAAGATGTATGGATCACAAAAACTTATCTCAAAATTCTTGTAGGTGTCTAGTTTTCAGAAAATAGAAATACTGTATTTCACATCTGATAGTTATCTTGTATATTCTCTAACATTTGCTGAATCTTTCACTCATTCATAAATTCATCTGTCCATCTACCAGTCCATTCATTTATCCATTCATCCACCTATCCATTCATTAGGTGAGGTATTTATTGAATTTTCTCCATGTTTAAAGACCTAGGATCCACACGAGAGAAAACACTTTCTCTGACCTTAAAGAGCTCACATTCTAAGAGAGAAGACTATCCGTGAAGGGTAGCATAATATAAATGTTGAATTAAGTATGTTAATAAAATCCAATAGAAATGCAGATGAGAAAGTAATAAATCATTCATAGGGATGACAGAGTAGAAGTGATTTTGCTCTTAGGAGATTTCCATAGATGTAGGGTACATGAGGGTAGATTTAAGGGTCCTTCTAAATGAGAGAATGAGCACACTTTTAACGATGGTGTGACTGGTAATTGTCTTTCAGAATGAAAGAGCAGCCTTAGCCAAGGCATATGAAAGGTCCTGGTATGCTAGAAACAGTAGGGCCGTTTAGTGTGGTCAAAGTATTGGGTCATAGGTGGATAGAGAATGAATGAGGCTGAACAAGGAGATTGTCAACAGATTGATAAGGGACTTGAAAGCCAGCTAAAGAATTTAGATATTATCTTCTTGGCAGATGAACATTATGACTTTGAAGTAAGAGAGTCATATGAATGAAGTTAAAATGTTAGAGCATTCTTTGGTATTAGTGTGGAGGATGTTTGTTGAATGAATTAACTTTTTTAAAGTACTAGAGTTGTTTCTCTTTATATCTCTTTATAAATATTTTGTTTAAAATATTTAATCTTCAATTAGAAAAGTGAAATGATAAATGTAACAGTTATTAAGATTAAATCATTAAAATAAAGATTTAATAATAGTTCATTTTTATTTAGTATGCACCGAACACTTATGGGCTGTACATAAATTAACTCATGTAATATTGAATTAAGTACTATTATTAGCTGAATTTTATTGATAAAGAAAGTGAGGCACAGAAAGATGAAGTAAGTTACCAAAAATCAAACATTTACTGAGTAACAAGGCTGGAATGTAAACTTGAATATTCTCTTTCTCAAAACCCGTATTTCAAAGAGAAAACTATACTGACTACATTTAAAAAATTTTTAAGGTATACAGCTATTTTTTATGATTGTAGACCCTGTTATTACAAATTACTCTCTCAAGAATGTAGATTCTGTGATTACTAATTGCCAAACAAGCTACCAAAGATTCAGTGTCTGTGAGTCTGGCAAGTACTCTCTCTCTATACCGAAGTGTGTTTAGTAAAATTTAGAGCTGTGATTCTCCAATTTTAATGTCGGGGGCTTCTTAAAATGTAGCTCCTAGGCCTCGACATCCCTAGACATTCTGGTTCAATCAGTAGGTCTGATATGTATGTGTAGGGAAGAGGAATGCATTTTATGAAGCATTCGTAAAGACTTTTATGAGCAAGGCACTCAGATCTAGAGTAACCGTATGCTCTGAGTTGTCTGGATAGTCTCAGTTGATGATAGTCTTCTTGAAAATACTATGTAAAAACTACTTTCACTCTCAAAATTATCCTTATTTAGAAAATCAAAGATATTCATCCCATATTTTTATAAGCAATGTACTGCTTTAACGGCTTTAACTGTATATTTACTCTTTCTATGGAAATGTGACATCTGACTAATTTAAAGAAAATGGGAGGTAATTTTCAAGTCCTTTTCTACTGTTAAGGAAAAGGCATCTGCACTAATAATGACATTTTGTCTAAATAAGCATGTTATGCTGTCATTCCACCTTCTCACCAGACCAACCAAATGGACTCAGAAGACCTTAATAAAATAGTCAGAGTACTTCCCAACTCAAGATCACCTTTGTTGTAAGACAACCTCTTGTTGTAATAGAAAAGGGCCCACGAGAGTGAGAAACACATACCCGAGAGCCTCCTTGGCTCACAGCCTCTGCAAGGAGAGAACAATGATAAATCAGCACAGCTCAGGAAGATTCAAGAATCAGAATCTTAGAGTTAAAATTATCCTCAGAGACCATCAATTACAACTGTCTTGTTTTATGGATGAAGAACTGAGGCCCAGAGAAGGGATGAAAACTGCTCCAGGACACACAGCTTGTTAACTACACAGCTGAGCTAGAGGCCAGGTTAAAAATGACCAGTACAAAGCTCTTTTCACTACATTTGCTATTGATGATTTATGTGGCTTTTATATAATCATGTTCACTTTAACGTTTACCTTAAAACTAGGCTATATCTTAAGAAAGGAAGGCAAAAATATATGCCAAAGAGACATATATTTAACCAGAAAGAAGTTGAAAATTCCAAAATCTAGAAGCCATTTGATTAAAGGATAATCAAGACAATTGGGCAACCAAGTGCTTATATAATAAAAAAAAAATACAAAATAATTTGGAAAGCACTGAAAAACAATCGTATAATTTACCACCATTCTCACTATCTACCATATACTGAGGGATTTCTATATCTCAAGCACTGAATTAAATCTTACATACATTAAGTCATACTAATAATTCTATTTTAAAGATAAGGAAACTGAAATCTGGGGCAAATAACTTGTCTAAGAACATGCACCTTGTAAATGACAGAGCCAGGAATCAAACTCAGGTCTTAGATTCTAAAGTCAATGTACTTAACCATAAACTTTTATTGAAGTCTCAGAGCAAATGAGGTTCACACTCTATTTTAATATGATGAAGAGTAGCCAGAGAAAGGGAGTAAGTTGTTCAATATTAAAGAAAAAGATAGTAGCATGATGAAGATTAGAGGTCAGATATTAGGATCCTAGTCCTGGGCTCTTTCACTCGCGTGCTCTCTCTCTTTCTCTGTCTCTGTATCTCTCTCTCTGTCTCTAATTATCTTTTTACTTTGCTTACCTACAGGGTAACTAAGAATGCCTCAGCTTTCAGTAAAATGGAAGCATCTCAGGAACATTCTGGTAGTTGAAGCTCTTCAGATAAGAATTTCTTGAAGGTGACTTTATATGAGAATTTCTAATTTCAGTATAAGTTGTTACCTTGAAAAATGAAGCTTATTTGCAACCTTATGCTCTTAATTGTGGTTTGCTGAGGGCAACACAATTGTCCTGGAACTTATAGATTAGACATTTGGGGCCCATTTGGCCTAGGACAGACCATCTCATCCTATGAGGTATAACATTGTTTTTGCAATTAGGTGACACTATCTCTTGCATAGTATTATAGTGGTAATTAAAGCTGCTAATTCTGTAAGTAAAAGTTTCCTCTAAAATTATAGTGTGATGGGCAGTCACCATCATTAACCATCCTTATCATCATCATCATAAACAATAACATCACATCATGACTGCTGACAATGACCATTCTGGTCCAGAATTCCATTTTGTATATATATAGTACTCATCAGCAAAGATGAACAAATAGGTCACACTGACCAAAAGCAGAAGGGTGACTGATGACTTCATGGTCAATGATATCCGCTGGGTCTGCAGGGAATGTGTCAATAGAGTTCACCACTGTGGATGTTCTACAGGCTGTATTTATAAGTAGATCTATATGCATGCTTCTAAGTACCTATACATTTGGCAGCCAGCTGGATTCTCCACCCTGATTGTGTAATCTATTTCCCCAGCTATTAGAGACACCAGAAACTAAAGAAGCTTATTTCATGCCATTTTCAAATAGGAACAATCGTTCAAAATGTTGTTTAGGCAGAATGAAGTGAATTGTATGTAATACACTCAGAACTTGCTCTCACCAGCATTCGGCAATAATTGTGATCAAGTAATTTTCTAACAATTTGCATATTTGAATCTGCCCCCATCAGAGCCTTGGGACCAGTCTGTACAATTTGTGCACAATATTAATAAAGTTTGTTGTCACAACTACTAGAAAAATAAAAATGTGAGGGATTTCAAGGTCAAGGAATTTATTAGAATGACTGAGAGAGCATACTCCTAATGGTCATTAAATTAAAAACCCTTGATATTCCCCATGAATGTGAATTAGGGGGCTATTTTCTTCAACCCCTTGCTTCTAGGCAATACATGCATGATGGTTCCTATTTGGCATTTTTATTTTAACAAGTATTTCACAGATGGATTTTAGTCATTGGGCATAAATTCCATCCACACTTCTTTCCCTCTCTCAATTACACCAGGTAGTTTTCACCTTATGGCTCTTGCTCTTATTGTTTCCTCTGCCTGGAAAATTCCTGGCCAAGAAACTTGAATAGCTAGTTTCTGATTTTTTTAGAAAAATCTGTTCAAATACTACCTGCTCAGTGAAGATTTCCCTGTCGATTCAAAATACCTCCACGCCACCTCAGATCAATGTGCTTTATTGCTTCCATAATGCTTTTCAACATCAAAAATTGTCTTTCTTATTTACTTGTATATTTTCCCACTACCAAATAAATACAATCATATAGGCAAATGTAGGCACATACACATTAGGATATAAGCTCATGGATCTTTTTCCACTCCTGTGTCTCCATGCACAGACAATGTCTTGCACATAGAAGTATGTAGACATACTTCTGATTTTTCAAATGCTAACTAATAAAAATTCCTTCCTTCACTCTAAAATAATAATTGAACACCACTTACTCCAAGTATTGCTAAATGCTGACAATGAAATAAAGACAGATTCATACAGCTTACATTCTTTATTCTTTTCTCAAATAGTTGCTGGGTGGAAACTACTGATTCCAGGTACTTTATTTGATTCTGGAAATTTAAAGATGAGTAAGAGAAGCTCACAGGCTAAAGGAGAAGAAAACAATCTGATTAAAGTTACACACAAATGAGTAGGGGCGCACGGAAGAGAGCACATTCATTTGAGTAGGATGAAGGTATGGCAGAGAGGAGGTGGTCACAGCCAGACTTCACAGAGGATTTGGCCCTCAGAGTTATTAGAAAGTCGGAGACACATAGAGTGATAACCAGTATTTCAAGAATAAGGAATAATATGGAAAAAAGAAAACAAATAAGAGCTAACGTATATGTTTAGAAATGAAAGTAATGGTTAGACTCAAGTGCAGGCCTTAAGATAATAGATTTCACAGGCTATGCTAAGGATTGTCATATTTCTGGTACTTGGGGTCCATTAAGATGCCTGGATCTATGGGTTTCTTGTGTTCATCAAATTTAGAAATTGTGTAACTATTATTTCTTCAAATACATATTTTTATTCCCTCATCACCCTTTCCCAAGCTGCATGAAGTTGTCCCACAACTTACTAATGCTCTCTTCAATACTTTTTTTCTGTTTTTTCCCCTCTGTATTTTATTTTTGTTCATTCCAATGCTGTATCAAGTTTACTAATCTTTTCTTCTGCAATAGCTAACCTACTGTTAATATCACATGGTGTATTTTCATTTTGCTTTTCTCAATACACTCTGGTTCTTTATATCTATATATCCATGTATATCTTCCATCTATTAACATGCTCTATCTTTACCTTCTAGAACATAAGGGATAACTAATGTAATAATCTCATCTGCCAATTACATCATTTGTGTTATTGCTGGATCTCTTTATATGATTGATACTTTTCCAGAAAATAGACTGACAAACTACTTATAGAACAGATGCAGCAAGAGCACATACAGAGTGATTGCTAATACAGATAGGGTTGATAGTGAGGACTAAGGTGGTCAAGGCCCCCAGTGAAGAGATAACCTTTGAGCTAGAGGGGCAAAGACGGACATTCATGAAAAAGAATGATTCTTTTGTCATCTTTTTGTTTTACTTTGTCTACTGGCCTACACATTTCTATCAAACAGGGCTTCCCTTGTAGTGTGTTTCTGCAGTATTGCACTTCTCACCTAGGCAGCATGGTTCAACAGTTTCCTTCAAACCAGGCATGTAAAGAACTTATTAGCAGGTAGATGCAAGTTTCTTCCCAGACTCTAGGATCTAGAATCTAGGATCTAGGGAACAAAAAGCTTGGGTTCCTGAGAACGTTAGAAATGAAATGGTACCCGGTGATATGTTTATGAGATTCTGCCGGTTTCACTTACATAAAAGAGTATGAAGGTTTTCAGTAAGTCCCAGAAATTAACCTATAGTTATGACATCTGTAGGAGGGACTCAGTGCCTCTTTATAGGCTCAGAAGAAAGTATTTAATGATGTCTGCTTAAACTGTCCATAAAACAGTTTCCAAAGCATTGCACATCTAACAAGATTATTACCACAAAATGAGTGAGATTTTATTGGATGAACAAATAGTTTTCTGTGTAATGGCAACTTGACGATGGTATTTATTAAGTCAAATTATTCCTATGAAAAATAAAATAATTAAGGTAACTGCCATTGTTGCTCTGACCTGACAACTGCATGGTTCCCTTCTCCCACTACTGCTTCCCTTTCTCAGGAGATGATCTTACATACTTTTTCAGTACTGGATTATTAACTTTAGTCACCATACTGTACAATAGAGCTCCACCACTGATTCACCTTATAATTGAAAGTCTGTACCCTTTCTCCACCCACCCAACCCTAGGCAACAACCATTCTCTCTAGTTCTGTTAATTTGACCTTTTTAGATTCCACGTGTGTAAATGAGATCTTGCAATATTTATCTTTCTGTGTCTGGCTACTACAGTTAGCATAATGTTCTATAGGTTCATTCTTCTTGTCACAAATGGCAGAATTTTCTTCTTTATTTTTTTGGTTGAATAATATTCAATTGTATATATTGTTAAAGTAATTAAACAAGGAGGCCATTAGACTGAGGAGGCTCTAGTGACTTAGTAGCTATGTAGTAAGCAAACCCAAACTAAGCTAGAGTCAGTGCACTCGAATCCAAAAAAACAAAACTTAAGAACAACTAATTGCTAGCCACCAGCTAGGCTTTCCCAAATAAGGCAACCACTTAAGCTACAGCTTATCAAATAATTCTTTGCTTTACTTCCGCATCTTCTCTTTAAAGCCTTTCCCCTAGCTTGTCAGCAGAGCACTCCTAACCACTTTCAGTTTGGCACTGGCTGATTTGAATGGTTGTTTGCCCAAATAAACTCTTGTAAATTTTAATGTGCCTCAGTTTATCTTTTAACAATATATACCAAAATTTATTTATCTATTTATCTGTCGATGGCCACTTAAGTTGTTTCCATATCTTGGCTATTCTGAATAATACTGCAATGAACATGGGAGCACAGATATCTCTTGAGATCCAAATTCATTTCCTTAGGATATATACCCAGAAGTGGGGTGGCTGAACCACACAGTAGTTCTATTTTTAATTTTTTGAGGAATTTCCTTGCTGTTTTCCATAATGACTGTACCAATTTATAATCTCACCAACGGTGTACAAGAGTTTCCCTTTTTGCCAACACTTGTTCCCTTTTTTAAGAAAACTTTTTATTTTATATTGGACTATAGTTGATTTACAACGTTGTGCTAGTTTCAGATGTACAGCAAAGTGATTCAGTTATACATATACATGTATCTATTCTTTTTCAGATTCTTTTCCCATTTAGGTTATTACAGAATATTGAGCAGAGTTCCCTGTACTATACAGTAGGTCCTTGTTGGTTATCTACTTTAACTATAGTAGTATGCATATGTCAATCCCAAACTCTCAATTTATCCCTCCCCCTCACCTTTCCCCTTTGGTAACCTTAAGTTTGTTTTTTAAAGCTGTGAGTCTCTTTCCGTTTTGTAAATAAGTTCATCTGTATCATTTTTGTTTTTAGATACTGCATATAAGTGATATCATATGATATTTGTCTTTCTCTTTCTGATTTACTTCACTTAGTATGATAATCTCCAGGTCCATCCATGTTGTTGCAAATGGCATTATTTCATTCTTTTTAATGGCTGGGTAGTACTCCATTGTATATATGTACCACATCTTTATCCATTCATCTGTCAATGAACATTTAGGTTGTTTCCATGTTTTGGTTATTGTGATTTGCATTTCTCTAATAATTAGCAATATTGAGCATGTTTTCTTGTGCCTCTTGGCTATCTGTATGTCTTCTTTGAAGAAATGTCTATTTAGGTCTTCTGCCCATTTTTTGATTGGCTTTTTTTTTTATATATATTGAGCTACATGAGCTGTTTCTAAATTTTGGAGATTAATCCTTGTTGGTCGCATCATTTGCAAATATTTTCTCCCATTCTGTGGGTTGTCTTTTTGTTTTGCTTATGGTTTCCTTTGCTGTGCAAAAGATTTTGAGCTTAGTTAGGTCCCCTTTGTTTGTTTTTATTTCCATTACTGAAGGAGATGGATCAAAAAAGATATTGCTGTGATTTATGTCAGAGTGTTGTTCCCTTTTGAATTTTTCATAATGGCCATCCTAACCATGTGAGGTGATAGCTCACTGTGGTTTTAATTTTCATTTTTTAAGATGGTTAGTGATGTTGAGCACTTTTCACGTACCTGCTGGCCATTTGTATGTCTTCTTTGGAGAAATGTCTGTTCAGTTCCTCTACCCATTATTTAATCAGATTTTTTTTTTTTAGTTATATGAGTTCCTCATATATATATATATATATATTTTTAAATAAATTTATTTATTTATTTTTGACTGCATTGGGTCTTCGTTGCTGTGTGTGGGCTTTCTCTAGTTGTGGTGAGTGGGGGCTACTCTTCGTTGCGGTGCACAGGCTTCTCATTGCGGTGGCTTCTCTTGTTGCGGAGCAAGGGCTCTAGGTGTGCAGGCCTCAGTAGTTGTGGCACACGGGCTTCATTAGTTGTGGCACACGGGCTTCATTAGTTGTGGTTCATGGGCTCTAGAGCGCAGGCTCAGTAGTTGTGGCTCATGGGCTTAGTTGCTCTGCGGCATGTGGGATCTTCCTGGACCAGGGATCGAATCTGTGTCCCCTGCATTGGCAGGTGGATTCTTAACCACTATGCTACCATGGAAGCCTACCTTATATATTTTAGATATTAACCTCTTATCAGATATATGGTTACAAATATTTTCTACCATTCTATAGATTACCTTTTCACTTTTTTTCTTAATATCTTTATTGGAGTATAATTGCTTTACAATGGTGTGTTAGTTTCTGCTTTATAACAAAGTGAATCAGTTATACAGATACATATGTTCCCATATCTCTTGCATCTCCCTCCCTCACACCCTCCCTATCCCACCCCTCTAGGTGGTCACAAACCACCGAGCTGATCTCCCTGTGCTATGCGGCTGCTTCCCACTAGCTATCTGTTTTACATTTAGTAGTGTATATATGTCCATGCCACTCTCTCACTTTGTCACAGCTTACCCTTCCCCCTCCCCATATCCTCAAGTCCATTCTCTAGTAGGTCTGTGTCTTTACTCCCGTCTTACCCCTAGGTTCTTCTTGACCTTTTTTTTTTCTTTCCTTAGATTCCATATATATGTGTTAGTATACAGTATTTGTTTTTCTCTTTCTGACTTACTTCACTCTGTATGACAGACTCTAGGTCCATCCACCTCACTACAAATATCTCAATTTCGTTTCTTTTTATGGCTGAGTAATATTCCTACCTTTTCACTTTTGTTAACTTTTTTTTTTTACTGTGATGTAGTCCTACTTGTTTAGTTTTGCTTTTGCTGCCTGTGCTTTTGGTGTCATATCCAAAATATCATTGTCAAGGCCAACGTCAAGGAGATTTTTCCCTATTTTTGTTTTAGGAGTTTTAAAACTTTGGGTACTGTTTTTAAGTCTTTAATCCATGTTAACTTGATTTTTGTATATGGTATTAGATGAGTGTCCATTTTCATTCTTTTGCATGTGGATATCCAGTTTTCCCAATGCCATTTATTGAAGAGACTATCCTTTACCATTGTGTATTCTTGGTGCCTTTGTTGAAGATTAGTTGATCATATACATGTTAGTTTATTTCTGGGTTCTCTATTCTGTTTCATTGGTCTATATGTGTCCATTTTTATTCCAGTACCATACCACTTTGATTACTATAGCTTTATAATAAAACTTGAAATCTGGTAGTGTGGTGTCTATAGCTTTGTTCTTTCTCAATATTGCTCTAACCCTTCAGGGTCTTTTGTGGTTCCATATGAATTTTAGGATTAATTTTTCTATTTCTGTAAAAAATGCCATTGGAATTTTTATAGAGAGTGCATTGAATCTGTAGAATAGTTTAGGTAGTATGGACATTTTAACAATATTAATTATTCCAGTCCATGAACACAGGATATCTTTCCACTTATTTGTGTCTTCTTCAATATCTTTCTTTAAGGTTTTAACAAGAGATAAAGAAGGTCATTATTTAATGATAAAGGGGTCAAGTCATCAAGAGGATATAACAATTGTAAATACATATGCACCCAACATTGGAGCATCTAAATATATAAAGCAAATTTTAGCAGAACTGTAAGGGGAAATAGAGAGCAGTATAATAATAGTAGAGGACTTTAGTATCCTACTTTAAACAAAATATCATCCAGACAGAAAATCAATAAGAAACATTTGATTTGAACTACAGTGTACACCAGATGGACCTACGAGATGGACCAGATGAAACAGAACATTCCATCCAACAACAGCAGAATATACATTCTTCTCAAGTGCACCAAGAACATTCTCCAGCATAGATCATATGTTAGGCCACACAAAAAGTCTTAACAAACTTACAAAAATTGAAATCATATCAAATATCTTTTTCAATCACAATACTACTGAACTGGAAATCAATAGGAGGAAAACTGGAAAACTCACAAATATGTGGAAATTAAACAACACATTCCCCAAAAACCAATGGGTCAAAGGAGAAATCAAAAGGGGGGAAAACTTGAGACAAATGAAATTGGGAACACAGCATACCAAAACTTATGGAATTGTGCTTTCTTGTGTTCATTCCTTTAGTATACACATCTTATCAAATCTAAAGGGTAGCTGTAGTGAGGTAAACTTGGCCTACAAGGACACATTTTTTTGTTAGTTTAGGTCTAAATCTTTTCAAACTAAAGAAGGAAAAATCTGTTCAGCTTATTTTCCCTTAAGTCAAACTGCAGAACTGTAATGAGCCAAAATTCTGTAAAGTCACAAATACCAGCACTGGGAAAGAAGAAAGGAAAGTTTGAGAGAGACAGGGAACATTTCACTAAATGCCTATTTTAGGGTTAGTAGCCCTTTTGAACCAGGCCTTCTCAGGCTAGAGCTGTAGGCCCATCACAAAATTAACATAATTGTTCACATATTAGGAATTATGGAAGATGTATGCCACCCTCTTTACATATTTGCTTAAGCCTTTGTTGAATTACGACTACTTCCATTTCTGATGTCTCCAAATATATACGATATAATCCCTCCAATTTAACACTTATATCCAAGTCACTCAAATTACTATGATTATGTGAAAGGTAGTTTAGAAACATGGGGTTGGCGTAACCATGTTGAGTAAATCCAGATTCTGAAACACACTGACTATAGGATCATGGCCAAATCATTTATATCTCTCTACCTCAGGCTTCTCTTTTATAAAATGGGACTATAACTTCACAACTATTGCTAAATTTTAATGTGATAATGTTTGTGGGCTTATCACAGTGACCATGGGAAATAGTATATAGTTGGTTAACCTTATTAGTGGTGAATTATTTCAGTCTTTATCTTAGTTATTATTTTCTCTGGCCTTTTTTCCCCCTCTTTTTCCCCTTTTCATTTTAGAGTGTGTGTGTCTGAGTTTGTGTGTGTCCACTTCAAGAAACCTTTACATTGGCACAGAAAGAAACCCAGACAAGCCCCCTTCACTTAAGCCTAATCACTGACACACCATTTCATATTTGCAAGGAATTTCACTTCAAAAAACCAGTAAATGGAGAAGAGCTGAGAAGGATGTGACTTGGCAACAGTTGGTGTGGAAAAAAAAAAACAACAAAAAACATGCCTGAGGATAGTTAGTGGTTATAAGTTTATTATGACTCAGTTTTGACAATGTTCCCATTGTCATCTGAAGGTATAATGATAGATATGGGTGTTCAGATCAAATAAATTTTTTTTTTTATGCTTTGAAGAGTACAAACTATACTTGAAACATTGTGTTCCTTCCTGGATATCACAACAATGAGGAACATAAACAGAATTATCAGTATCTGCTCCTGTTGGCAGAGTTTGTGTGTTTTAAAATATCATTAAAAAAAACACTTGTGGGCTTCCCTGGTGGCGCAGTGGTTGAGAGTCCGCCTGCCGATGCAGGGGACAGGGGTTCGTGCCCCGGTCCGGGAAGATCCCACATGCCGAGGAGAAGCTAGGCCCGTGAGCCATGGCCGCTGAGCCTGCGCGTCCGGAGCCTGTGCTCTGCAACGGGAGAGGCCACAACAGTGAGAGGCTGGTGTACCACAAAAACAAAAAAACACTTGTAAGGAAAAGTTTTAAACATACAACAATGTTAAAATAATTTTACAGTGATTCCCTATAAACCCACCTTCTAGATTGAACCATTAGTATTTTACTACACTTGTTTCATCCCATATTGATCCATTTATTTATTAATCCATCTTTGATGCAATTTAAAATAAATTGCAGATATCAGTGCCCTTCCCTCTGAGAACTTCACTATGCATGTTATAGCTAAGACTACACTACATGTTTACACCCTATTCTTTTGATGTAAAATTCACAAAATATGATATGCATAAATCTTTAGTGTACATTCACTGAGGTTTGACAAATGTATACACCTTTGAACCCAAACTCCTGTATTTTGAGTGTTGATTTTTATATAGGACTTGTTTCTTCTTTCTAAGAAGCATATGATTGCTGGTCTTCTGTGGTTTGCTTTTTATATGCTTCCCTTTCATACCCAAAGACTAGCTCAGAACTAGACAAGAGATAGTATTTTGCTCACTTACTCAATTATGGCACTGGAAATAAGCCTGCAAATAAATAGTAGTCTTAAGATGTAGATATGAGATTTGTATGAGGGAGAAAGGCAGGCAGAGTGACAGAAGGTGGCACAAGAGGCATTTCAGGCAGGAGAGGGCGAAGTGGTAGAAATGTAATTTTTGTGTGGACACCTGACAGGAATCTGGCCTGGCTGGAGGTGAAAGTTCCAATAGGAGAAAGGAGGAGTGAGCCACGTAGAGAGGTAGTACTTCCAAAAATGTGAAGTGATTCAGTTATCAAAATACACACAGCACTCTAAATGTTGATGTTCGAGTAGCTAAATAACTTCAGGGAGCAGAAACTAAAGAGAAAAGGGCTTAATTTCTCTAATGAGCAGGGAATTTAGTACACAGATAAAATTGGCAGAAAAAACCACCTCGTGAATTTTCAAAAATGTTAAATGAACAGAAGATAGACATTTTAAAAACTATGTAAATACTGAGAAAAAGAGCAAAGGTGTCCTGACCAGTGCTTTATAAAGACAATATAATGCTGAAATTGAGGACAGAATATAATAATAAAAGTTACTGATGTTTGAGCTCTTGTTACATATCAGAGACTAAGTGCTTACATGCATCATTTTCTTAATTTTCACAGTACATTTAGGAGGTAAAGACTAGTATCCCCATTTTACAGGTGAGTAAATCACAATACAAAGAAGTCAGATGACGTGTTCAAAAACACATACCTTATGTCAGAGTCATGACTCACATTCTGGTCAGTACAATTCAAAGATCCACCCTCTTAAGAATCACCTTATCCTAATTATGTATTATGTAGTTATTTTTCTTCAGCAAGGGGAACAACCTTTAAGCATGGAAGAGTGCAAATGCCACACTTGACAGAGGAGAAGGTATTTATTTTCCCTAGCACAACCTAATCCACTGCCAGGCTCTTTACCTAAATATCAAATGCATCCCCCAGTTTGGCTAGGCCCTCTTCCATTATATACATAAAGGGTAACATCTATGTGCATAAAATATAATTGAGATTTTACAAACAGAAACATCTTAATATCTATAGTTAACACACTTTTATACATAAGAATAAAAGAAAAAATCTTAACAATGACCACAAAATCTTTCATGATTTGGCTCATGCATCTCTGACCTTATCACCTGTAATTTGCCCACACACTCACTACTCTTCAATCACCATGGCTTCCTTGCTGAACCTTGAATAAATCAGGTGTGCTTCAGCCTTCAGGACTGTGTTCTAGCTTCTTCATTTGCTGTTCTACAAGAAGTTTTTTGGCTAACTCCCTCATCTCCATGTCTTCCTAGTTAGGACTCTTCTAACCATCTGACTTAGAATTGCAATTGGCCTTAAGTATTACTATGTTATTATTATGGGGTTTTTTTTTGTCTATTTCCCCTTCCTGGAACGTAAACTTCATTAAGATAGGGATTTTTTTTTTTTTCATTTCTCATCCCTGTCCATCACTGGATTCTAAGCACGGAGAACAGAGCCTGCTTCAGAGTAGGCACCCAGTAACTGTTTGCTGGCAGAAGGATGATAACCTAGAAAATGCATCTAGAGAGGTCTTCTGTGTGAGTTCACGCAGGAAGATGTTATTTGTAAATACATGCTTTACTGAATTAGAGTACTCAAAGGGAGATTTTTCAATACTTCCAACTGGATGGCTAAGAATGAGATATTTGTATATTCAACTTGTTTACCGAGGATTGAGCCAGCTACGTGGAGACTGAGCTAATTATCAAAAGAGCTTTTTTTTTTTTTTTTTGGTACGCGGGCCTCTCTCTGCTGTGGCCTCTGCCGTTGCGGAGTCCGGAAGCGCAGGCCCAGCGGCCATGACGAACCTGCGGCCCCTGCATCGCCGGCTGACTCCCAACCACTGCGCCACCAGCGAAGCCCAAAGAGCTATGTTTTAACCTTGACTTTTCTGCTAACTGGAGATTTTTTCTTTGGCAGTATAAGTAAGCTTTCTCTGGGCCTTAAGATTTCTCACATTTCATCCAGTTCTCTCATTCCATGATTAAGATCAATTAACTACATTCTTTAATGTGCACACTTTTAGAAACTTTGCATCTATTCATTATTCATTGAATATATATTCACTTCTTTCTGTTAGACCCTTCGATGTTGCTGGGAAACCAAATAAACCGTGTCTTTATGTAGTGTCTATTACGTAGTAATGTCATCCATCATTCCATAGAGATAAGAAAACTATGGTCCAAAGAGGATAAATGTTTTATTTTTATATAAAATACTCTTCCTGAAATTGGAAAGAACCTATAATTCATGATCTAAGACTTAAATGGTAGATATTGGAAAATAATTATAAACATATGGTCATTTTGTTAAAAATTATTCACATTGAAATTCCAAGAATAAGAGAGGGAGAAGGGATTTTCCTAAGATCCCACAGTGACTGCATGGTTGATTTTGATCAGAAAAACAGGTCTTTTTATCCAGGTTTACGCCAGGTCAATATTCCATATTGTATCTGTATGTTTTCTTGATCACAAAGTAAAAACACAAACAGTACTTCTACAGAATTTACTTTATTGACGAGTGAATCAAGGGAAATATATATTGAACTCCCCAAGCTCAAGGTAGAGTAGAAGGTGTGTCTTTATAAATTGAAGGGATTCACTAGAGAAAAGTAAGAGCAGAGGCAAGAAAAGAAGGATGAGGGAGCTGGCAAGTCAGCAGAAAACGCTTGTTCTGATTCAGCATTTTCCAGGGTGCTTTAGGCTGAGCTTCCCACCACTTTTCCTACAAAAAAGAAAGACAAATATATGCTCAGTGCAATATCATTAGTATCCCTCACAGAGGTTGGAAAAAGGTTTAACTCTGTCATAGTCCATGTAATCATTTGCTTTACAGGTGTCCATGTCTGTGATTAGGCAGGGGTTATTTAAATGCACTCAGAGGTAACATCTGCCTAATTGCAGAAGGCCTGAATCTTAACAAACTTCAGAGTTTTACTAGGGTTTAGACTTTTTGGTTTTAACTGTTCATCATCTGAGAACAAATATGTATACAACTAGAAAAGGTAAAAGTGACAGGAGATATAATGGCAAGGAGACTATACTGTCGTAGTTCTAACCTGATAGAAGATGTAAGAAGTTGAACCAAATATTCAGGCATTTGGCATTTTATAGCAGACATATATCAGGCCTTCTCAGCAATATGGGACCATTAAATCAAATCGCACCTTACCCTACTGCACTCTTCCTGGTAGATTTTGGTATTGATTTTTCAGATATGTTATATAGAAACATAGGCACACAGGTACTATGCATTGATTCAATATTTATTTATATCATTCTATGTGCTTAGCCCTGTTATTATTGATAGGGATTTATATAATCCCTGTGCTTAGGAATTTTATGACTAAATTGAGGGAAATTAAGGCATTCATAGAAGAAACTCTAATACAAGAAAATGATGACAGCGATAGAGGAAGTGAGGTAACTTTTATCTGGGTTAAACTTTTATCTGGGTTAAACCCCCTTGCTTTTAGAGCAATCAGACCAAAAGATTGGTTGACTGATTGAATAAATTTTTATTAATTATAAATTATATTTAATCAGGAATCTCACAGTCAATTGGCTAAAATCTACAGCACCGTTCTTTCTTATAAACATGTAAATTCAATAAATATTGGCCCTTGATAGGATCTTCCTAGTACACTATCTGTAAAGTTTGAATGTCTGGATAATAAGGGATAATCCTCTCCTCTATTATTTATTGAAAGGCTCTTTTCCTCAGACTAAAAGAGAAGAATGAATGGGACTTGGTGCCCTAGCAACATATAATTTGTGATAAAATAAAATGTCTGCAAGTAATTTGGTTAAAGTAATATTTTTCTTGATAAATTTTCTCACAAGTTTTTGATTTTGATGAATTTTCAAACTTGACTGCACTTTTATAAATTTCTTTCATCTTTTCCAAAATTATTAATAATAGCAACAAACATAACTGAATGAAAATTGTTGAAATTTTAATTAGAAATAAAGGAAAAAATAAGAAACTGTGTCAAAATCCTTAAAGATGTATAAATTTTAAAAATAATTTTCCTGAGTCAAATTTAATAATAACAAAGTAAACTGTTTATGTTTTCAAATAATTTAGATAATTTTTTTGGGTTTTTTTGACCCATATGTTTTCTTTTTTTTTAAATTTTTTAATTGAAGTATAGTTGATTTACAGTGTTGTGTTAATTACTGCTGTACAGCAAAGTGACTCAGTTGTACATATACATGAATTCTTTTTCATATTCTTTTTAATTATGGTTTATCACAGGATATTGACTAGAGTTCCCTGTGCTATACGGTAGGAACTTGTTGTTTATACATTCTATATATACTGGTTTGCATGTGCTAATCCCAAACTCCCAATCCAAACCTCTCCCACCCCTCCCCCTTGGCAACCACCAGTCTATTCTCTATGTCTGTGATTCTATTTCTGTTTCATAGATAGGTTCATTTGTGTCACAGACCCATATGTTTTCAACCCATCTGCCTGCAGCTTATTTCTTCAGTTTGTATGGGTGGGTATGAGTAGAACTTTCTAGAATATCTCAAGGAAAGTGTTATAGTCTTATTCTGGAAGTTTGTGTTTGCAAGGAAGTTTTGGTGAGTATGATACTTACACCATTGCCTTACAGAAGGTACACTTATTGCCATATGTCCGGCCATCAGAACCACAGTGGGGATTAGATTCTCGAGTGCAGTGGACCTTGGGGTCCTGGAACTCACCACAGTCAATCTAGCAAAGTAAACACATTGACATTGATATTAGTGCATTCTAAGGGACTGTCCCTCAGAACAGAAGTTTTGGACAGCAAACTTAGAATTATCTATAGTATTGTATGTAGTTGTGATGTAAAGTTTCCTGAAATAGGAAATCACTTTCCTTTTCTAACTAGAATATATTAAACATAATTAAGACTTTTTAAGAAATAGGGAATACATGGCTATAATTATTGTATTCAGGAGTAAGATAATGATGTAAGGCAGATGTTTACTTCTTACAGAAGAAGTAAGGCAAATGCTATAGGTATGACTTTCTGCTCCAACACTAAATTGTTCCAACTAAGAGTAGATTTTGGTCTTTAAATGGCATTTTTTTTTTAAACTGTATTAATGTAACTCCAATAGCACTCGTTCTGCACAAGATCACTGCTAGGAGCTCCCAGATGTTATCTGTTAGCTTGTTAGTTTTACCTGTGGCTGCTACATCCATTTATTAACTCTTGAAAACAAAATTCCAATGTCATTATGTTAATTTACTCTGTCCCAGAGTCTGTAGAATTTGAACTTTTGTGCCTACTACAATAACTGAGTAATGGCTACCCTAAATTGCTCTGTTTTGAAGGGTTCTGAGGTTGCATCAAGCCTTGGTGAGAACACACGCTATGACTGATTAATATCATCAAGTGCTCTATAGAAGGAATGATAGAGCTTATGCTACTAATATATCCCCTTGGTTCTAGTGGTCTCTCAGAAGTAGTCTGAAGTTTTAAGATTCTTTTCAATTCAGTGTCAGTTGAGTCAATATCTGGTGTGCAAATAATATTTGAGCCATTTTATTCCAGGGTACAGGCAATATGCAGTAGGTAGAACTGAACTTCTTCAGATGGCAGCTATGTTGAATGAAGTGACATTTAAACATGAATAGAGGGACCATACTTTACCCCATCACAGTTCCATTAAAATAATACTGTCTTAGGTTTATTAATTGCTTCATAATCTCCAAACTATTCTCATATGGATCAACTCAGTGGTCTCACAATAACCCTGAGATGCACACTGAACAATATTATACATATTAGCTAGTATGTATAATTGTTTTAAAAAATTATTTATTTATTATTTATTTTTGGCTGCATTGGGTCTTCGTTGCTGCACACGGGCTTTCTCTAGTTGCAGCGAGTGGGAGCTACTCTTCGTTGCGGTGTACGGGCTTCTCATTGCGGTGGCTTTTGCAGAGCAAGGGCTCTAGGCGCGCAGGCCTCAGTAGTTGTCGCGCGTGGGCTCAGCAGTTGTGGCGTGCGGGCTCTAGAGCACAGGCTCAGTAGTTGTGGTGCACGGGCTTTGTTGCTCCGCGGCAATGTGGGATCTTCCCGGACCAGGCCTGGAACCCATGTCCCCTGCATTGGCAGGCGGATTCCTAACCACTGTGCCAGCAGGGAAGCTCTAGCCAATATGTATAATTGATCCTCAGGAAATTAAGTGGCTTACCAGTGCCACACAACCAGAAGCATTGAGACCAGTGCTTGAACATACTCCTCATAGCTGACCCAGAATTTCCAACAGTATACTATGGTTGATTTCCAACACATCCTCATAGAGAGAAATAAAGACCAAGTGTCATGGTATACCCTTGACCATGCTTATAGTCAGGCCACGTAGGCTTTATTAAAATACCTTATTAGGGGACTGTATGGGCAGAGGTAAGAGGAACCATTTGTTTAAAGTATTAGCAAACCATTATATACTGATAAAGCCCTCTGAAGGTTTGCATGAGAAAATGCCCAGCAAAAGAGCTATACAACTGAGTTTAAAAATATTATCACATATATCAGATTTAAGGTACCTGAGACTCTTAAATATACACTTTTTGTTGAAATTTGGCATCTTGTACTATTAAGATTGGGTAGTATGGTGCTAAACAGAGATTTTCTTAGTGCATGGTCAGATAGGAGATACCTAGGCTTCTTACAGTCCTACCTACAGGCCCACTCTCTCCTGTGCTCTTAAAGATCACTCCATCCTCTCATACCACTTCCAGGAGAGTAATCTTTTCTTTAGGTCTCCAAACAGAAAATAAAAGCTGGAAAATCTTTAGGATATTATAAAACATAGAATATATTTTTTTCAAAAGCTAATGCATTTTGTATTTATGTCATTAATATATAAATTTGCAATTGTGTGCTTGAGTCAAGAAAATTCTTTAAACCACAGAATAATCATAGATATTTTCCTTTATTTCACAAAGAGCTAATGGGTAATTACTGATAGTATTTTGAAAACACAGTTTGGGTGCTAGTGATACAAAGAGGAAGTGGTTATAAATATCTCGATAAGCTCACCATCTTATCTGCATTAGGGAAACAGAGGGACAGGTAATTTCAGCACAACGTGTTGTAAATGACGTAGTGGGACAAATAGAGGCAATGTGGAAGCCGAGAAAAGGGCATCTCAAGTCAGAGATATGTGTGTCTCTACAGGTTCTAGATAAATATTTTCACGATAAACTTCTTTTCTGTAAGCATCTTTGCCACAAGCATTTTTGCCACAAACACTTTCACTGATAGCTATTTGACCCTAAGGCAATTTTGCTCTAAAAGATAAAATTACTAAAAATAAAAGAGGGACATTAATGAGGATATAATGAAATTTATTTTTCATAGCAAAATTAAAAAGACTTTATTGCAAAATACAGCATGTTTGAATTCATTTAAAATGTGTGCAAATTCAGGGCCATATTGCACAAATACCTAATTTAATTTTGTGGGCTGTACCTAAGCATTTGCCATCAACGTCTTTAGTTCATAGTATTATATCTTTTTTTGCTTGATTCGTCTCCTCGTTTGGCATCGGCATCGCACTGTTTCTTTTTTGCTAAAATTTCTGCCTTCATTAACAGTGGTATTGTTTTCCAAATACTAGGATGCACATTTGTAACTAAGCTTTGAATTGCCTCGTAAAAGCTTCTACACTGTTGTTTGTTCCTGGTATATTGTCAAGTAAGTATTATCACCATGTTTTCTATCGAGCCCATACGTGTAGTCTTTATCATCCACTATTTTAAGACTGCCAGTGTGCTCCTCACCGTCTAGACTATTATGAGGGCTAAGATTTATGTAATATAAAAATTGGAGTACTGAATCAATGGATAAATGAAACCAAACTGCCTACCAGTGGAAACCGAATCATCAACCCGAACGATCAACCTGTTAATCTTTTACGATCAACCTGTTAACTTTTACGGCAAAATTGCCTTACGGCTAATTAGTTACCCATGGATAAAACACCCGGGGCAAAGATGTTTACGGCAAAGACGCTTATGGGGAAGATACCGGAGGTGGCGGTGGCGTCTCAGGGCAGGTAAGGAAAAGAAAAAAAGAAAGTCTCTTACATGAAAGAGACGCCTCCTTAAGCCACCTTTCCCTGGCAGCCGGCCTTCTCATCTTGTGATGTAGCGCCTTTTGTCCTTTAGAAAACAGATATGGGAGTGGCACTGGGGGAGGGTCTTCGCTTTGAGAATTTCTAGAACCCAGCTGCTTCCCCAAACCCACTTGCCGCTTCCACTGCCCCGTGGGAATGAGACTAGGAAAAGCAAAGGATTTCAACGAATAAAACCTAATCAACCAAACGGTATATGAACAAACCTCCTTAACATAGATACAAGCCTACATACCTGTAAATTGCAGTGGCCTTTCATGATCCCTGAAGTAAGCTCAGGAATCATATTATAGAACTTGTTCTGCCATTTGCCATTGGCCAGTTGTGTTCTCTTGGACAAAGTACTCAATATCTGCCCCTCAATTTTCTTAACCAAAAAATTAAAACCCCCAAACCAGAAAACACAGCTGCCATGTCTCATTCCCAGGGTTTTTATTAGGATCAAATGTGGTCACCTGAGAGTTGTAGAAAGTCAGTGCGGAATATTTGAAATAGTCCTGGAGGAGGAGTGTAGAAAAGAAACTGTTCATTGTAGGCCTGCCCTAACTGTGTCTCTCATCACATTCTGAAAGGCTCTGTAACTCATCGAACATGCTAAGTACCGTCAGACTAGATAAACTCTAATGATGCTCCAGCTTTGATAACCCAAGATTTAGCTGTGACTTCTTCCGGTGGAGTAGCTTAAATAAAGCTGGGTCCTTAGTTGTGCAGTTGGGTGGGAGAACAACAACTATTGCCCAAATGCTTCCTCCTTTATGTCTAGAGGATCCACTTCACTCACTGTGTGAAAATGTTTAGCTTGGTGACTGGGGGCAGAAAAGGACCACTCTCTGAGAGCGCCAGAGGTTGGGCGAGGTTAAGAATGCCTTTGTAGAGCCAGCCAGAAATCCCTTTTGTGAGACAAAGAGTGAGGCAGAGGAATATCAGAGTTGAGACTAGAAAGAGCCCACATCTCTCAGAACCAAAAAGAAGTAGGCTGATTTTGGAGTGTCGTGTCATTCCTCTGCTGAGATTTTCTCTCCTCTTTTGTATTTTTATTTTAGACTCCTTTAGACGGAATCCAAGCAATTGGCTTCTCAGTCCAAGCTGAAGCAGGTCTAGACAAAGGGTGACGATAGGATTATCTTTTCTCCTTTAAAGTGTCCTCCATGAGGCATTTGGGAGACCTAGGAGAGTTGAAAGACAACCCCTGCCCCCGCCTACTTCAAGTGCCCTAATACTCTGTAATTCTAGGGGATTATCCTGAAGATGGGATTAGACTAACCTAAGTCTGAATTCTGTTTCTCCCACTCATTAGCTGCATTATTTTGTGCACTCAGTGTTCTGGGTTTAAATTTCTTCATCTTTAACAAGGGGCCGGTAATGCCTGTTTTCTAGGGTTGTTGTAATGATAAATCCTATGAAAACACTTTGTAAAGTGTCATGTGTAAGATTACTATTATATACACTAATAATGTAAATTGTATCACGTTCTAGAATTTTTGAGCCCATTATTTCTTACCCTACTTTACTTAGCTTAAAACAGTTTTTTTTTTTTTTTTTTGCGGTACGCGGGCCTCTCACTGTTGTGGCCTCTCCCGTTGCGGAGCACAGGCTCCGGACGCGCAGGCTCAGCGGCCATGACTCACGGGCACAGCCGATCCGCGGCTTGTGGGATCCTCCCGGACCGGGGCACGAACCCGTGTCCCCTGCATCGGCAGGCGGACGCTTAACCACTGCGCCACCAGGGAAGCCCTTAGAACAGTTTTTTAAAAATTTTAGATTGGTGTTGAATTTAACAAGTGCCTCCATTTATTTCCTTAGATAGTCCAGCTTTCGGATACTGCTTCCAGGCATTGGGTGCCAGTGTTTAGTATCAGCCTGACCTCTTATGGTTCTTCAAAGAACTATGCCTTCCTAAATATTTTGGAATGCAGTGACATTTTTGTTACCCAAATTAGTCATCTTTGCTAACAGTGACTACAAAATCATTTAACTTGGGTGTGAAGTGAGTTTATGTGGGCACTAAGTCAACTAAAGAGTCAGCATCATTGATATTTTAGTTTAATATTTTAATTCTACAAATAAAGCCAAAGAAAAATTTCAGACACAACTTCCCTCGGATGTAGGACTTCATTTCTTCTTCCCTTTACTACTTATGTGGTTAAATCAATCCCTTTCTTTATTGTACCAGTTTTCCTAACCCCTCCCTGACTTGGCTTCTACTTTCCCGGTTTTCACGCTCCTTCCACACTACCAAAACTGGTCTAAAAACATGACATCTTTCAGGGAACATCCATTGGCTATTTATAAAATGTTCATGATTTCTTTATATGTGCTACTCTTGACCACTCCCATCTTTTCAAAACTCTTTCCTGATTTCTGTATATGTCATTACTCCAGTTCTCCACCTATATCTTCTCTATCCTTTTTATTGTCTTTTCTAGTTTCCTCCTGAGTATTCATGTTCATTTTCAAGAAAATTTTATACACTTGATTTTCTCTGAGAACATATGTTTTCCCAGGTGATGCTAATGAGTCCTAGACTTTTTTTTCTTGAGTCTTCAGCAAAATCTCTAACTCTAATGTCTGTTGGTCAGAAATGTACAAGACACTTTTAGTCAACAATCTGATTCTTACTTAATCTTCATTTATGACCAAAATATAACTTTATTTTTCCCTCCAAACTAGTTTTACATTCTAATTTTTCCATTTTTCATAACAGCACCATTCTTCAGATTCCCCAGCCTACCCTCAGATTAAAACATCATTTCTATCCCCTTGCAAGTGTTGTCTTTCATGTATTTCTTTATCTTAAGCATCTTCACTAATTCCAAATTTACTACCTATACCCACCCTCAACATTTCTGACCTGAGCCAATGCAGTCAATTCTGTTCTCTTTTCCTCCATTTCCTTCAAGTTTCAGAATTCCTTCAACATGTGGAGACAGGTTATCTTACTTGAAACTATTGTTTTAATTACTTCTTTGTTTAAGACATGTATTTGTTAGACAATTATACTGCTCAAAGCACTTTCCCATGAACTGCATAATGGCTTTCTGTTGCTGGTTATAGGTAGCATGGAGCTGTGGAAGCTCACTCAGTATGGAGTCAGGGGTCCTGAGTTGTAGACTGCATAGCTTTACTGCTGTTGGTAAACTTGACTCAGCAAGGTCCTCTTTCTGAGGCTTCAGTTTTCCTCTGTAGTTAAGTCGTAGAGGCTGGTTAACATCTCCAAATTGTATTTAGGTATTCTGTCAGTATATTAATTATAAGTGAATTCAAGCTAATTAGGAAAAATGAACAGCCCCAAACATATTCTAGTCATGGAGCATTGTTTTACTATTAAAATTTACCATGTATTTATCTTAAAATACAAATAAAACTGAACTTAGATATCCCCAAAATTATTGTAAAAGAAAATGGTTGCCAATTATTGTTTTTGAGAGGTTTGTTAATTCCAATCAGAAATATTCATTTAAACATCTTTTTAAGTATATGGTTCCCAAATACACAGCCTGATAGGGGAAATAAGAAAAATAAACATAGTGTAGTAAGTGATTCTAGAAGCAAAATGTATCCAGGTTAAAGGACTATCCTTATTCTGAGATTATGACTTTCAAACATTTGTTATTATACTACAATTTCTGTAATGAAGGGTGGTGATGGTAAATTGTAGTTTTTAAGTTATTTTTATTTTATTATTATTTTATGTTATTTAATGTTCCTACTTGGAGTTGGTAGCATATTAGTCATTTACATTTACAGGTAAGTGACCATGAATTTGTAGGACCATGAATTCCAAAAGTCTCAGAACATGCTTTTTGTTTAGCTCAAATAATATTTTTGAAAGAATGAGAAACTTTTACAAATCTCTAATTTAGACTGCTAGCGGTAATCTCCCATCAGATGCTTCATAATGAAGAGACTTCTTGGCATGAAAAGATTGACTTGAGTGTTGGAAAAAATCATTCTTCCTTTTGTCTTGGCTGGATCAAACTTGGTCAGGCATGCTTCTAAGGTTAGTTTCAGCTTTTTCTGCCTGGCTTTGGGACTGTCACCCTCTTTCCAGGCATGCAGAAGAGAAGGGGTAGCCTTGATGTCATCCTAAAGGTGATACCCTCTTTGCCCTTTAATTTGCGTATTTATTTATTTTTGGCTGCGTTGGGTCTTCGTTGCTGCGCGCGGGCTTTCTCTAGTTGCGGCGAGCGGGGCTACTCTTTGTTGCGGTACGCGGGCTTATTGTGGTGGCTTCTCTTGTTGCAGAGCATGGGCTCTAGGCATGTGGGCTTCAGTAGTTGTGGCTTGTGGGCTATAGAGCGCAGGCTCAGTAGTTGTGGCGCACGGGCTTAGTTGCTCCACGGCATGTGGGATCTTCCCGAACCAGGGCTCGAACCCATGTCCCCTGCATTGGCAAGTGGATTCTTAACTACTGCGCCACCAGGGAAGCCCCTGCCCTTTATATTTGAATGGAAAAGAGACAACAGTCTTCGCAAGGCATGCTTGGTTCAGACTGATTCAGATACCTAAGCCAGAAGGGGCTTTAAAGATCATTAAATCCAACTCTTCATTTTACAGATGTAGAAACAAAGGCAATGAGAAGGGAAAGAGACATCCTTCAAACTACACAGGCAGGAAGTTTTCAAATTGGAGCTCATCTATATAGTCTCCAACATACTTGAGCACTCCAAAGTCAGTACATCCCAGCACTAGATTCTTAGAACGCAGATTCAAAACTTCCCACCTGGGATTATTATTCAGTAAGCCTGGCATGGTCCCTGAGGATCTACATATTAATATTTAGTAAGCATCCCCAGAGATCCTAAAGCAAGCAGATAGATTATTTTAAATGTACTTTAGGAACCACTAAAAATCTGGGAAACATTAACAATCTGGGAAATGAGAGCCCAAAGAAGGGAAGTGACTTTTGTGTTAATGAGAAAATCAGGATTAAAGTCCATATTTTAAAAACCTATGTGTAATGGTCTTAATCATATTTTACTACCTAATGGGATATAAAATGTATTGGCTGGATCTCATGTCCTTTTCATGTTTCTTTTTTTGGATATTTAACATAGGCTGTGCTACCATATGTATTTAAACATAAGAAATCAATTTTAAAATGTACAATTATGTATACCAGTACAAACACACGTGTGCATGCATTAGACACACACAGGTGCATGCACACACACACTCACAGAGGCAATTAATTGTAAGGTGTGTTTCATTGTAAGATACATTCCAATTTCTGAGATGCTAAAATTTGAAAAAAAAAGTCTTATGCAATGTAGTAGTTATATTAGGGTTGGAAAATATTTTTCAACTTCTTTGCCAACTCCAATTAGTTGGCAGTAGTGTCTGGAAACTTTTGATGCCAAGGTTTCTTGGGCACAGCAAGGCAAACAACAGCCAGTGCCAAGTCAAGTATTAATGTTCAATATGGACACGGGATGTGATTGGCAGAGCAAATACCTCGTTTCTGTTGCCTTTTTGATAGAACAAGAAAACTGGAAAAATGTTGGTGGATTAATTTGGAAAAAATCAGCCAAACAATAAAGATAATTTGTGCCCATTCCAATTTTTAACCCAAGTTCTATTTAAGTTTGATTGATCAGTTTGTGTATACTCAGTACAAAGCACTAAAGAAGTTTTCTGTCAACTCTTGGTTGCCTTACTTCTAAAAAGAATATAATAACCTCTGTCTTAACTCTTTCAGAAGCTGTTAATTATTGATCAATAACTAATCCTTTCATAGTTTTTGTAACTATGCATAGTTTACCAAATGCTCCCACATAGTTTATGTAATTTAAGTCTAATTCTGTGAGGTAAATAATAATATCCCTTTTCTATAGCTGTGGAAATTGTAGCTCAGAAAAGCTGAGTAACTTGCCTAAGATCACACAGTGAAATCAGTGAAAGAGCATGAATGTTACCACAAGTTCATTCTATTTTTATTTATATTCATTTTACTTTAACAAAATCTGGGAGTGGGTGTTTAGTTTCTTTTAAACTGAAAACAATATTCTCATAAAGATATTGTAGTTAGAAAACTAAGTACTTCTGCTGTTTTCTTCATCTGGCCTGCTTGTCCATTTCTTTGCTCTTTTACCCATAGACAACCTCTTTGGTTAGGGAGTACCAGCCAAGAACCACTCAGGTCTGAAGGATAAATAAAATTATGTACTGACCTGAACTCCTTGACTGAAGACACCTGAAAAAAAAAGCATAAAATCCAAACACTGTAATTTCTGAATACGCAAAAAGTGAGATTTGCAAAATTAGGAAATCCCCAAGCCTAGGATGATACTTGTTCTTGGTTCTTGGCCATCTCAACAAGTCATGGCTTGGTTATTTTCTTTTATATGTGCTCTCCTCTTAGGGAACAGTAGAAACTTGGCAAGTGATATGTGGATATGGACTGTGATGAGGTAATATTTCTTGGAGGTTGGAGCGGGGTGAGACAAATAGTCTAAGGATCTGGAGATTCTTGTTACCGTCTTGGCCCAGTCACTAATTTACTGTGGGAATGATTTTTATCATTTCTGGCATCACTTTGGAGAAGTTGGGTTGGAAAGTTTCCTCTAACTCTGCCATTCCAAATTTCAGTGCTTTTGGTCCCTCCCCAAAGACTTTGTCACAGGCAGTTGAGGAAAGGGATTGGGTTTGTTGTTTGTTCTTTGAGTCCTAAATTGTTCTTCTGCCTTCTATACTCAGCTTTAAAGACTTGGCCCAAATTTAGACTGGCAAGGACAAACTAATTTTCTTTGCTCTGACTCATTTTTCCTGCTACATCTCTCTAAATTCCCGAAAGAGAAGAAGTCCATAAATACAGTCTTGCATCTTTATAATTGTATGTGTGATTTTAGGTTGTGGCTAATTAGCACAGTAGTTTAAAATCCTGAAATAATAAAAGTCTTAGCTTCAATCCTTGTACGAGCTGCTGAATTTTGATAAGGATAAGGAGAGAACAAAGCTTTTAAATTTGAAAAAAAGTTAATGCTCATCTACTGTAGTGATTACCAACCTTAATGCAATGGTGTGACTGATTATTAAAAATACAGATTCCCAGGACAACCACTTGAAAAATTCCATTATATAAGACCAAATACGGTCTGGAAGTCTATAGTTCTGTAAACACTCCAAGTGATTTTTATAACCAGGGAAGACTCATTGTTACAACATTCAGTCATTTCTCAGCTGTACAGATCTTTGATCAGAAGAGGAGGGATTTTGCCCAACGTCTTATATGTATGAAATGTCAAAGTGGAAGCAAGCTTAAATAACAATGCCTGAGTCCAACTAGTACTCTTGTTATTAAAACTTAGTAATAGTAACATTAATAGACATTTTTTGAACACTTAATATGTTCCATCCACTATGTTAAGCACTTTACATGCATTTTCTCATTTACTTCCCTATTTAGTGCTAGTCCTTTTATATTCCCATTTTACAGATGAGGAAAATGAGACTCAGAAAGGTCACACAGCTATAAAATGGAAATGCCAGGACTGAAATTCATTTCTCTTGGTCTCAACATTAAGGCTCTTGGGCACTATGCATTTCCAAATGCCAACATGTCTATCAAGGACCCTGTTTTAGTATTATTGATAGTATTTGTTTGTATTGGTCAACCAGGTCCAATTAAATAGATCAATTAGCCTGTCTAAAGAGAAGCAATACGAGGATTGTCAGTTGATTTCTGAGTCAGTCTTTGCAAGTAGATTTTAATATAGTCAAATCTGTTTTTATGTCATCTCAGCAGTTGACTGAGCCACTTACTCGAGTTACTTGGCTTTAGTAGTCAAACTTACTACATAATATCACAGACATCGTTTATCCATTTTTTTTATATTTCTGAATGGATTTGTTTATGAAAATATGACCACTTTCCCGTGAACAATGACTTCTTCATCTGCTCAATCTCATTGAAAAATTGTTGTTTTTACATGTTTGGGCATTTAAATTTCTGATAGCAGCAAAATTCAACTACTTTTGTCATAGAAAATGGTACACCAGACCTGGAAGGTCCCAGGACTCAGTCTCATGTCTAGGATTCTAAAAATGAGAGAATCTCTCAGAGAGTTGAGCTGTTTCTCTAGTTGACACAGGACGTTGGTAGATGAGATGGGCCTAGGTTTTGGGTCCAGAGACTCTAGTGTGTATTTTGCCCACTACAGTAGCATAGAGTAGAATAATAAAGAAGGAAAGAAATAGATGCAATGGCCCTGTTCATTCACACAGATGATGATGTGATGAAAAACATCAAACTGAAGTACAATTGTCCTTTGAACAATCTGAATTCATAGAATATATGACTATTGCTCATTTAGGTGGCCAAAGATATTCCCCTACTTGAAGAATTGTTTAGTTCACCAATAGCATATATGCTTCTGAATTCTAAGGTTCAATAACTTTTTTCTGAAGGATTCTCCAGTTGAATTTCCTGTTTTCTGCTTGTTTCAATTTCAGTTGAGTCCTATAGAAGAATAATGAGGACTGGAAAGCTTTCCCTTGTCTTGGAAAGCCAAGCTAATATTTAAAATAAGTATCCATTCTCCATACTGTTTCTGTGGCACAGACATCATCTGTGATGTCTAAAGACCCGGATTCAAATTCCAAATTCTGCTTACTGGTTACAAGTCCTTGCAGTTTTCTTAACTGTTTGTGCCACAGTTTTCTTATATATGGAATTTGGATATGAATACCTTGCTATGTGTATTGGAGATAATGCATAAAAGCCCTGGGTACATGCCTAGAATATAGTATATGCTCAACAGATGAAAGTTATTTCTGTAATTATTAACATCACCATTTTCATCATCACAGTCATTATAATGATCTCTCAGAATTGGTCTTTTATATAAAAATTGTTAGGATTTTGAAATATGGTGGACAAATTCATTTGTCTTTTCCCGTTTAGTATAAGTATTGGATTTTAATTTTAAGGGAAAAAAAAAAACAACTCACCTGAATAAAAGCCGAAAAGAGCCAGAGAGAGGAGCAGAAGGACACCTGATATTTTCATGGTGCTGGTTAGCTCACTCAGATTAAGGCTGCTTTGTCCAGCTCAGGTTCTCTGTCAAGACACTCCCCAGAGCTCTAAAACACACACTCAGACATATATATATAGACATGATGGAGGGAGCTGGGATCTCCACCTTCTTTATAAACTCACATTCTAAAACCATATGCAGTACTATATAGGCATTTATTGGAACCAGTCACCAACTTAAAGAATGCTTTATGCTTCCCATCAATCTTAAAAATTAGGACAATTGTATGAGTCGTACCTTAGATCTTATTAGAGGATGTCATTTTCTGCTAGCAATCTGCGCTTTCCTAATAGCCAATACATCCTCCTTGCTCTTCCCTCTAAGGTTTTGCTGCATGAAAGGGTTGACTGACTCATTGATGGAGTCCCACTTGGTGCTATGTCTACATGTCTGTGATCCAGATGAGTAACCACAGGGGAATGGAATCTTGGGTGTAACTTGGATTTTCAGAGTCCACGTCATCCAAGGTGTACCTGAAAGAGGTAAGTAGTCTACATTGTCACCAGAACTGTATCAGCAAAATCATTTTCTGGGCAGAAATCTGATTGTTATTTTTTAAAATATTGTTGTCAAATGCCAGTGATTTTCAATTTTGAGCCAAAATGAACAAGGGAGTCAATGTACCTTTTTTTAATTTGTAAAAAATATTTTTAACAGTTACTGAACTGAGGAATATTTGAGATGCAGAATATTTAATATTTCTCCTTTTTCTGAAAAGTAAAAAAAGTAGTCATAATAAAGCTCTTTATGTTTTGACTCCTTGAAAATATACTTTTCATACAAAATTAGATGAATCCTACTGTCATGGCCAATTTAATTGCTAGACAGGTCAAAGAGTGGGATGCCAAACCTTTCTTTAAGGGAACAACAACAAAAAACCCCACCATGGTTATAGTGATAAACTATGAGAAAGTCTGTCTCAAATCATAAACTGCTACTAAAAATATCATGAAGAAAAATATAACAATTTCGAGTATGGGAAGACTATGAAAAATGTGCCCAAGTTAAACACAAGTGATTAATGCAATGTATAAATAACTAACTTAGAAGTTATATATCTAAATAATTGGTTTCCTTTTAAAACAGTCACTTCAAGAAAATATATAGAAAGTTCAGCTACTATTCCCTTTAGTTCAGGATATTTGTTTTCCATTTGGAAGTTACATATTTTTAGGAATTTTACTTTGATTCATCTCAATATTTAGGATGCATTTTCTGTCTTTGAAAATGGCGACTATATTTCACTGAATTTGATAATCAAATAAGATATTACTGTTTATTCAGAACTGAAGCGTGACTGTGATAAAAGTGAGAATTATTTTCTTTTCATTGCCTCCCTGACAATTTTTAAAAACTTGAACTTAAATGATAGAGGAGAGAGGAGTATAGATAGGATTGGGAAGGGAAAGTATGTGCCTGGCAAGTGTTAACCAAACCAGTGTTAACCACCCAATGCACAGCAAGCCAAGTGCTGAGCTGCTGAGGTTTGCAGCAGAGAAGGGGTTTCTTCATGAGGCAGCCAAGCAAGAAGATGGGAGAACAGATCTCAGATCCACCTCCCTGAAGGCAGTGCTTGGAAACTTTGAAACATTGCAAAGGCTTGGTTTTAGGTATGGTGCTCCCTTCCTCTTCCCCATTCCACTCCCAATGCTTGCACTTTTGCCTTCTCCGTTTCTTTCTTCTTCTCTGTGATCAGAATATTTAGGGCCAGTCTAAGCATAACTTTGTGTTTCAAAATGAAAACAGTTCAAAAGAGTTAACACAGAATGAAAAACAGTGGTGGTCAGTGATATTCCATCATAAAAATCCATGGTGTCCTTCCTAAGATATCTGCTTAAACTTCTCTCCCCCAAATTTCATTTATGGTAGTTGCTTCTGTACCTTGCTCTAAACTCTCAGGATCTCTGTTTACCTAAATGTTACTGTCTCTTCACCTTCCACTCTGTCCTTCCCTACCTCCCCCATCCTTCAAGAGCTTTCCTTCAATAGGTGCTTTGGTAGAATGATTCTTAGGAAGAATGAATCTACCCTCTTTTTCTGAATGTTTTCAGTTTTGTTTCTTCATCATTTACCCTGTTCACCACAACAAAGCTTGGGAGCACGAAAGCACAAATTAAATTTTGACTCTGGGCAGGTGTTGGGGAGGGAATATTGTATCAGTGGTATATATAAATATTTTAGGATATGTCCAGTATCTTGAACAATAATTTTTGTTAGGTTTTTGAGCCCATGTGAAAGATTTATTTTCTTTTCATACAACTTAAAGGGAAAGGTAAGCAACATGCTATGGGAATCACTAAATTAGCTCCTTTACTAAGAAGCTGAGATAATAGTTTACAGAGAAACTAAATGCTAAAGAAGCTGTGTATTTCTAGTCTTTTGGCTACAAGTAAATAGATGGGAGAAGTTTGAATTTTGTTTTCTGTAATACTCTGAAAGGAATATAGGAAATAATTTAAGGGTAAGTTTCAATGAGTTGAATCATGTACACACACACAAAATAAATAAAAGGAGGTATGGGAGAAGGCAGTAAAAGTCATGGCTTTTATATAGACGTAGTAGAATGCAGTCCCAACATACATTCAGTTGACTTCCAAAAATTAGCTATGCACATTTTCTTTTATGTAATTAAAAGCAAAAACTCTGTAAAATTACATTTTCTGTTACATAAGGTGATACATTTACCCACAGGTATTACCATTCAGAGTAATATACACAAAATCATCTGTACACATTTAAAGAATTTTAAGGGTGATTTTGATTCTATAACTTTTGCTGCTTATTCTGTAATATCACTTCATCTATTGAGGTGCAGCTTCATTGTTTTGTAAACACTTAGGTCTGTGTCCAGGGACATACACATATTTGTGTTTCTATTTTTGACATTTTATTTGTTAATATAAATTTTCCTTTCCCCAAGAGTCCTTACAATCAGATAGATAAAAAAGGAGTTGGAGGGGGTGGAGAAACAAGCAGGGAACACAGGGACCATGGGAGCCATGTGACATTTTGCAGCAGTTCATGGGGGAATTGAAGTCAGTATCCAGGAACCAACTGGTAAGAAACACCTCACCAGAGGCCAGTGCAGATGAGACACTGTTCTGCAAGTGTCATGTAGCTTTTTTCTGGGTTTAGATGCTATCTTTGGGGAAAAGAAGAAGTGAGGAGAGCCAATGAGAAAGGGAACCAGAGACATGCCCATTTGGTAAAATGTGGGTCCTTAATGGGAGAAATTTTGTGGTATCCACAGGACTTTTAAATGTTCTTAGCAATTAATAGGCACTCAGAAAATATTTGTTAAATGACTAAGATTGAAATATCTTTGTTGAAACAAGTATTTTCTGCTGCTACTATGAAATGAAGAAAAGAACAATTAAAATAAGTTATAAACATTAGCTTATATAAAAATTTTATATAGTTTATATAAAAATCTACTCAGCATATTAGGTCCAAACTTCATTAATATTTTATCAGAAAATAATAAAACATAGAGTTTTTAATTTATTGTGACCTTAAAGAACATTTACTGCAATCTTCCACTCAATACAAAGGACAATCTGAAGTTCTAAGAAATAGACATAGTACTTTTATATAGTTGGTGGTTCTTTGATGACTAAGAAAGACCATAGACTTTGATTCTAGATAGACCTGGAATGTGCATTCCACTTCTGCCACAAATTCTGTGATTTAAGGGATGTTAATTAAACTTCCTGAGTCTTACCATTCTTAAAGATGGCTTTCTGGGTTATTTTCATGTGTCTTATTTCTTTGACTTTCTTGGCTCAAAAACACCTTGACTATTTTGTTGGAATTTTGCATTTAGTCTCTCAAAATTATTTAGACTTGAGTATGTCATCACATTAGTGATCGCTCCCGACTTTGTATCAGCTATAAATCTAGTAAACGTCTTCTTGATCATCATCAATATCATTGAAAAATGTTGAACAAAAAAGGCTCGAAGATGTTTTACCAACTTATCTCCAAGGTTACTCTACTGAAATCAATGTTCATATTTTTTCTGGCATGCTACCAAGCTCTCACCCTTATGAAATACAGTAAAGTATATTTGGCATGACTGCTTTTAAAGAATCTCTGTGGAATGCTGATCATCCTCACCTTTTCCCCTAAATGCTCATATTATCATATTTCCTGTTCCTCATCATCATAGACTACACCGCTTCCAAAATAAGCTCTCCATAGTTTCTCATTTACTTCCATCACATTCCTATTTCCCGGCCTTAACTTGTGGTGTTGTCTTTGCTTGGGATCTTCTTTTTTTTAATCACTACACATCTAAATTCTATATATAATACAATGGGAAGTCCAAATTACTGAATTCTTCACAGAACATTTCTTAATCCTCTAAGGAATTTATCCTAAACTAGTACCATGAAGATCAGTTCTGGCTTGTTGATATATTTTATTTGACCCACACAATGTTTTTTAATTTTTAAAAAATAGTCCACGACTTTTACAGTTTGAATATTTAACAGGAAAATAAAACACAAGTTTGTTTTTTTTAATATTTGGGCCCTTCATTGCCATGGCAAAAGTCAGCTAAAGTTTAGTGGTAACTGCCACATTCAAATGTATTCTTTACTTGCTAACTCTAGAAGGCATTTGAGTTTGAGAATCTTGCCGTTTGACACTAGTAATACTTATTTTTCATAGTTCTTATGACATGTGTCTTTGCTTTTCTTGTGAAACTGTCCTACTTTGTAAAATTATGCCCATCAGACATATCCTCTATTTGTCTAGATGTTCCTTGTGAACAGAATCTATATCTTATTAATCTTTTATCCAAATTTTTGTCTTGTATTTAGCAATTCCACATTTATTCAAAAAAACAAATATGATTTTTAAAAAATAACTTGCACTATGTGTTCACCACAGGTCATTAGTTATTATTCTAGCTAACATTTTCCAAAGTCTGTCTTCTTCCTTGTTTTAAATATGTAGATATTTGCTTATGTCTAGTTTTCTACCATTCCTTTAATTTCTTTGATTTCCTGTAGCCACATTTCAACAGGACTGTAATCTCACTTATAAACCCCTCTATCATTCCCTGCTTCCTAATGAGATAGAAGGAATAGGTTCTAATTCTCACTGACTCTCATTCAGGAGCACATAGTTAATCACATCATTGGGAGTCAAATTTTGCAATTTGCACGTTGTTGAGTGGCAGCTCTCTCTCCCTCTCTTTTAATTCATGTAACCTGCACCACTGATCACCTCTTCCCCATAATCCACACTCCCTTCGTATCCTATTTCACTATGATCAAAGCTATCTACACTTATTTATATTACTTTAGCCACAGTGGAAATCAATCTAAGTCATAAAGTATAGTTTTCTATATAAAACTTTTGGAAGTTAACTGATGTTATAACTCTTTTTTTTGAATTTTATTTTATTTGTCATACAGCAGGTTCTTATTAGTTATCTGTTTTATACATATTAGTGTATACGTGTCAATCCCAATCTCCCAATTGTCAATCCCAATTCATCCCACCACCACCCACCCCCCGACGCCCCTGCCGCTTTCCCCCCTTGGTGTCCATACGTTTGTTCTCTACATCTGTGCCTCTATTTCTGCCTTGCAAACCAGTTCATCTGTATCATTTTTCTAGATTCCACATATATGTGTTAATATACAATATGTTTTTCTCTTTCTGACTTCACTCTGTATGACAGTCTATAGGTCCATCCACGTCTCTACAAATGACCCAATTTCGTTCCTTTTTATGGCTGAGTAATATTCCATTGTATATATGTACCACATCATCTTTATCCATTCGTCTGTCGATGGGCATTTAGGTTGCTTCCATGACCTGGCTACTGTAAACAGTGCTGCAATGAACATTGGAGTGCCTGTGTCTTTTTGAATTATGGTTTTCTCTGGGTATATGCCCAGTAGTGGGATTGCTGGGTCATATGATAATTCTATATTTAGTTTTTAAAGGAACCTCCATACTGTTCTCCATAGTGGCTGTATCAATTTATGATGTTATAACTCTTAATATTGTCTTAAGAAAATTCATTCAGAGATTTCTCTCTTCTTGACTTTCTTTCTTTATTGTTTTTGTATACTTCTACTTGAATTCATTTTTAAGGTTGCATTTTGTATATGTGTTTTTATATTAAGCCTCCTCAAATCTCTTATTTTTAAATTTAAGTGTTACAGCTTGGCATTAATTTGGGTAAGAGAGAAAAAGAGATTATTATAGTATAGGTTTAGGGACACTGTGGAAGGATGCCATTATCCTTAGGTGTCAAGAAAAATAGGTCAGAGTAATTTTGTTGTCTTCTTTGACATGGTAACTAGACTGGTATATCTAAGGTATACAGTAGACACATATATATTCAGTACCAATTCAGGTTGGTACTGAACTGCTATGTTACAGTATTTACTGATTAATTCTTGTTTGGTAGCTTTATCTACAATGTGAGATTATGAGATTATAATGATCCTGAGGGCAAGACAGGGGTTTATCTTACTTTTCTTCTAAATTTTCCTACTGATATTTTTGAATGAAAAAATGCAAACTGTTTTCATATTTATTTATATTTTTTTACTCACTAATCTTTTGGTTACCTTAGCTCAACTGCCTCCTAATTTTCTATACCATTCTTTGAGTGTTGAGGCTTTTGAACGGTTTCTATAGGATTATTTGGCTTTGCTTCTTCTAGCTTCTCATAGCAATTTGCACGTTTTGAATTTAGCACTCATAACATTGTGTTATTCTTGTACTCGGGGAGCTCACAATTTAGCAAGTCAGATATAGACAATATAATTCAAATATAATGTAATAACATTCTAGAAAATATATTTTTCAAGGTGCTGTGAGTGCATAAAGATCCAATTAATTTTTCTAAGATAGTATCATCTTATACATCTTTTCTAATGATAGTATCATCATAGAAGTTCTCATTAAAAACATATACTTGCACAACTGTGAATCTTGAAGGAAAATAAGAGTTCTGTAGCAAAATAAGACTGGATGATGAAGTAGAGGAGGAGGGCACACAGGTATAGATAAAATCAAGCTGAAATCTACGAGAATAGACATGAATGTGTGAAGACTACTGACTATATGAATACCAAATAGTTCAGTAGGCTGAAGCATAGGATACCTGGTCAAGATAGCTGAAAAGGAGATTGAAAATAGGCCAGGACCCAAAAGTTCAGAGTGTCGTGCTGTTTACAGAGTGTACAGTGGCCCAAGGTGATTCAACTAGCTCTGAATCATATAGCATTAAAAATTCTTGCTGGCATACTGATTTTCTCTACCACCAAACAAAATCGGAACCTTTATTCACCCTCTGGAAAATATGATGGAAAGCAAGCTAGGGTAGATTGCATATTGGTAACAATAGGAAAATGGAAATAGTTTCAGCCCAACTCAATGTCTGACTTTGCCTGTTCCCTTTGAAGCTTAATTATAACCATCAGAGGAAGCCTCTTAAATGTTTGCTAATACATTCTACCATATGGGGGGAAAGTTTGCCAAAGTCTTTTAAAATCACAAGGAAGCAGTATTTCACAGGTCAAGTGATTTAGTTCGAACAAGGCGTTATTAGGTTTGCCCTAAACTAGAGAAAAGCTTCTGCAAGAATTTTTATTTCTAAGTTCAACAATACTGTTATTTCTGCTACACAGATTCTCTCCCATGTCTATCAGCTCTGGTCCAGACAAGTTACTCCAGGTAAACAGTAACTGGGAGTGCCTCCCCATTGCTTACAAAGCTTAGCCAATAAAGTTAAAGAGCCTTAGCTTGGGATTCACGGTTCTTCTGTGATCTGGCCTACCTTCTGTCTCAATTTCATCTCCTGGTTTCCTTTCCAAGCATCAGAGGCTCGTACCACTAGACTCCTGAGTAATCTGTATTTTCTCTTCCTGCACTTCTGGTCATTAATATTTTCTCTAAAACAATTGTTGCTACCCCTGCCTATCAGAATCTGATTCAACTTGCCTGAACAAGCTAAAATAAAGACTGTTCTGAAATGTTTTCCACAGTTGCCCAAGAAGAAATCAATCTCTCTCTTCTGACTTATAATAAAACATAACATTTTACCTTTCATGGCATATAACATGTGTTATATTATGAGTATATACCTAACTTATAGATGTTACTCATTATTACTCTGTAGCCTTTGAGGGTGAAGATTTATTTGTCATATGCCAGTATCCTTCCTAAACACTAGAAAAAATAGTAGAAGCTAACTATGTTGGGTGGGAGGATCAATGCTTATATGATTCAATTTACAAAAGCTAGATTTTATTCAGTTATGTTACATATAGAAGTCAATATGTATGACTTGGTCTTGTTGCCTGAGTATACGAAAAACTGAATCCATCCTGTATCTGTCGGATAGTACAACCCAATAACCCCCTTATCTCCATACTCTTGATGCAGGTAAATTTCACATCATACCTTTTATTACAAATTATGGCCATGCTTTGTGGCATGTGGGATCTTAGTTCCCTGACCAGGAATCAAACCCATACCCCCTGCAGTAGAAGCTCAGAGTCCTAACCACTGGACCGCCAGGGAATTCCCTACAAATTGTTTTATGTAGGATAATCTCAGTTATTGTAACAAATTACCCCAATGCATAATAACTTACACAGGAGGAGGTCTGTTTTTTCAATTGTGTCAAGTCCAGATGACTATCCCTGATTTACAGGCAGCTTCTCTCCAAGCTGTGATGAAGAGACCTAGTCCTCTTTCATTTCTGACTTCAACACATGGCTCGAATTTGCCATGCTCATTTGCATCAAGGTGATGGGAAGAAGAATATTATTGCGAAGGAGTCACACATGATTTTTTACCAACTTGGCTTAAAAGTAAAACACAACACACTCATCATTGCTGAGAACTAGTCACATGATCACAGTTACATGCAATTTGGGGTAGAAAAATCAATTCCCTTGTTGGGCTTCCACTTCCCAGCAATGATTGTATATTCTAACAGTGGAGTATGAATTTTGTAGACAATTATCCCCTGTGACTACTAGATAACTTTGCACACCCTTTTCCCCACACTTAGGACATACCCACTCCACTCCTCAAAGGAGACAGTATAAAGTGTTACCCAGTCACTGCAACCAGCAAAAAGTTTAGGATTACTGAAAGCAGCTCTTTATGGAGACCTATACATTATAAGGCATGTTGTCAGCCCCCATCATCTCCTCATACTCAGTAGGTAATGGGGGAGCTTGAACAGGATCACCTTCTTGGTGTGTACCTCTTTAGAATGCAGCCATCATGCTGTAAGAAGCCCAAGGTACCTGAGAGTGTCCCACATAAATGTTCCCGTCAAAAGTCCCAGCTGAACTCAGCCTGGCCAGATGTCAGAACCTCCAGATGATTTTCCTTCCCAGTCATTCAAGTCATCTCAAGCATTTGAATCTTCTGGAACTGAAGTTCCATGTCATGGACCAGAGAGAAATTATATTGCCTGTTGTCTGTTCCCTGCCCTGATAGAACCCATGAATACTATCAAATGGTTGTTATTTTATACCACTGATTTAAAGTTGGTTTATAATGTAGCACTAATAAGTATAACCAAATTTGGTATCTGGAAGTTGTGTGTGGAAGTAACAAATACATATAACAAACATCTAAACATATGGCACTGGCTTTGGGACTGAGTGGTAGGCAGAAGTTAGAAGGGCCTAGAAGAAACTATTAGCAGAAGGCTGATGAGCCTCAAGGAGGCCATTGGAGAGGGCTTAAATAAAAATGACAAAAATGTTACAAGAAGCTGGAGGAAAGGAGGCTTTTTTAAAAATTTAGTGATGAAAAGTTTAGCAAACATGGAAAATAGGAAAAATGTCATCTAATAAACTGATAAATCTTGCTAAGGAGATTTCTAGGTTAAATGTTGAAAATATCAACTGATTTCATCAAGAGGCACAGAAAAAAGAGAGCTGAGCTAAAGAAGGAATTGTTCAGTTTTCAAGCAGAATCTAGAGGGGATATAAAAACCTACGGCTTTCTGGATTTTAAACAATTGTCTCTCATCCCTAGTCTCTCTCAGAAAGAGACTCGGGACAAAAATAAAAGCCTGGTTGCTTCCAGTAAAACATCTCAAGGTGTATACAAGTATGAAACTATCAAACCCTCTTAAACCTCAGATGGTTTTCAGATGATCCTTCATAAGCCCCTTGTACTAGTTAGTCAGGACCTTCTAAGGACCCTAAGGATATATCTCATCAACTCTCTGTGAAACAATAGAGCACCTACTTGGCATTGTCTGACAGTAACCATACAGGGACCAGAGGTTGAGAAGGACTTCTCTCGAATAGATTTGAAATGTGCCTTTTGTCCAGTAAAGTGTAATGCAAAATGGTACCTGCAAAACCCAAAACATTTTTGAAGAAACTAAGCAAGCCTAGGCTGAAAGGGACAGACGGTAAAAAATGAAGAAGCCATGTTTTGTGAAATGTGATACAGAATATTTATGGGCAGAAAGTAGGTTAAGAAAATTACTTAGCTGTAAACATAAGCCATTTTTTTATGGGGGGGTTCTCCAGGGGAGGAGAGGTGATTCAGAGGGAATAACCAAGGGACCAGAGGACAAAATAAAAAACAACAGAGAATTGCTCCCAGGTAGAAGTATGGGGCCTTCATCAAAGAATTAACCTGGTTATTAGAGATTTATGATGAAGGAAGTGGCATGATAAAAATTTTATTTAGACAGAATTATTCTGGCTGAATGTGTTGTGTTGATGTATAATGTTGAATGCGTACTGAAAGAGGAAGCAAGGATGGTAATTAGAAGATTGTAATAGTTCAAGTGAAACAAGACAGTGGCTGCAACTGAGGATTAGCAATGGATTTGATGAAGAGTGGTTAGCTTTAGGGCATATTTTGAAGATAGAGCCAAAAGAATTTGCTGATGGGTCACACGTTGGGTGTGAGAAAAAGAGTATAGTCAAGGATTTGGCTTAGCAACTGGAAAAACTGGAGTTGCCATTTTATGAGTTGGGGAGCAGTAAGAAGGAAACAATTGTAGGAGGCATGTGAGATCTTAGCTCCCTGACCAGGGATCAAACCTGCACCCCCTGTGTTGGAAAGTGGTCTTAACCACTGGACCACCAGGGAATTCCCGTGCAATTTTTTAAAAGAATTGACATAAATGGAATCATACGGGATGTACTCTTTGTCTGGCTTCTTTCACATATCATAATGTTTTAGATCCATCCCTTTGATTTCCAAATATACATTTTTGGTTGGCTTATTTACCATCCATATATATGCTTTGACATGTCCATTCAGATCTTCTGCACATTTATATTTGGTTGTTAGTTTTCTTTTTATTAAGTTTTGAGAGTTTTATATGAGCTAAATTCCATTCTTTCATCAGATATGTGCTTTGTAAAGATTGATACTTTCTCTAGTTTGTCTCATCTTTCTTCCTTAAGTGTTTTTAAAAAGAAGATTTTAATTTTGATGAAGTCTATGTTGCAACTAGTTATTTTATAGATAATGCTTTTGGTGTCGTATCTTAGACTTTTGGCCAACCTAAGGTCACAAAATATTTTCTTCTAAACTTTTTATAGTTTTATATTTTACTTCTAGGATCCATTTTGAATTAGCGTTTGTATGTGATGTAAGCTGTGGATTGAAGTTCATTGTTTTTGCTTAAATACATCCAGTCATTCTAGCACCATTGTTGAAGATTATCATTCTCCACTGAATTGTCTTTGCATCTTTGTAAAAATTAGTTATCTATAAGTGTATGGCTCTATTTCTGGATTCTCTATTCTTTTCCTTTTATCTATTTGTCTATTCTGACTCTAATACCACACTGTCTTGATTACTGTAACTTTATAATAATTCTTAAAACCAGTTAGCTTTCAAACTTTGCTTTTTCGATGTTGTTTTGACTTCTCTGGGACTTTTATATTTATCTCAGCAAATTATTTTTTCAATGTACAGGACATGCACAACTTTCATCACATATTTCCTAATAGTTCATATTTTTGATGCTGTTAGAAATGGCATTATTTTTCATTTAAATTGCTGATTATTTCCTCTTAGTATATAGGAATAGAATTTATTTTGTATTTTGTTCTTACACCCTCCACCCTTGCTAAACTTACTAGTTCTAATAGGTTGCTTTGTAGATTCCATCATACTTCCTATATAGATGATCACGTAGTCTGCAAATAAAGACAACTTTATTAATTACTTTCCTATCTGGATGCTTTTTCTTTTCTTTCCCTTTTTTTGGCTGTTTCCTGCCTTATTGTACTGACTAGAACCTCCATACAGTATTGAGTAGAAGTGTTGAGAGCCGAAACCCCTGTTTTCTTTCTGTTTTTAGGGGGAAAACATTAGGTTTCTCATAATTAAGTATAATGCTGGATCCAGATTTTTCACAGATACCCTTTATCTGGTTAAGGAAATTCCATTCCATATCTAGTTGGCAGAGAGTTTTTGTTTTGATTTTGTTTTATCCAGAAATACATATTGCTAAATTTGATTTGCTAGTATTTTATGGAAAATTTCTGTGTATTGATTTTTTTCTTATCTTTGACTATGATGTCTGGGTAATGCTGGCCTCATAAAATGAGTTAGTAAGTGGTCCGTCCTCTTCTGTTTTGTGGAAGAGAGTGTGTAGATTTGGATTAAATCTTCATTAAATATTTAGTCGAATTTATATTTGATCCATCTGGCCCTGGAAATGTCTTTATTGAAAAAATTTTTAACTAGATAGAACTGTTCACATTATTTCTTCTTGAGTGAGTTTAATAATTTGTGACTTTCAATACATTGTCTATTTCATCTAAGCACTTCAATTCATGTGCATGGAGTGCATTCATCATATTATTATCCAACTAGTATCTGTGAGTTTCCTCCACTATTTCTGATACTGGTTATTTTTACTCCCTTCCTGCCCCAGCCCCCCTTTTTGGCAACCATTTTAAAATAAATGGCTTTTTGTTTCACTGATTTTTATCTGTGGTTTTCCTTCTTTCAATTTCACTGATTTCTGCCCTTACCTTTGTTATTTCCTTCCTTCTACTTGCTTTAGATTGTATTTACTTTTCTGTTTCCTGTTTCTTTAAATGGAAAACTTAGATTACCGATTAATACACTTCTTTACTTACACCATTAAATGCCATGCACTTCCCTCTAAGAACTACTTTAGATGCAACCCACAAATTTTGATAGATTGTGTTCATATATCATTCTGTTAAAAACTGCTTGAATCTTTCTCTATAACTCATGGGTTATTTAGAAACCATGTGTTAACTTTCAAATAATTGGGGATTTTTGAGATATTTTTCAGTTGTAGACTTCTAATTTAATTTCTTCTAGAGAACATACATTGTGTGATTTCTATTCTGTGAAGTTTTTAAAATTAGTTTTATATCTCATGATATGGTCTATCTTGGTGAATGTTTATGTGCAATTGAAAAAAATTATGTAATCTGCTGTTGTTTGGTGAAGTGCTCTATGCATATCAATTACAACAATTTGTCTGGTTGTGTTGTTCAGGTCTTCTATACTCTTAATGATTTTCCATCCACTTGTTCTATCAATGACAGAGAAGTGTTGACATCTCCAATTATATTTGTTAATTTTTAAAATTCTTTCTTAGAGTCTTATTGATTTTTGCTTAATATATTTTGATAATCTGATTTTAGATGAACACACATCTAGGATTGTTATTAGGTGAACACACATCTATAATTGCCTCCTTTATCATTATGTAATGTTCCTGTTTATCCCTGGTAATATTTCTTATTCTGAAGTCTTCTTTGTCTGCCATGTGGTTCTTCTAGCTGTCACTAAGATTAAGGAAGGGAGAAGTAAACTAAAAGAATTGCCCATTTTTCAAGAAGAGTGTAGATGAAAAGCTCAGGGTTCAGGAAATTCTCTCCAGCCAGAAGAAAATATGTTAAAATTGAATTAATATTATTTATGGCAGAGAAGCTGAATAGAACAGATGCTCCCAGGTGATGGTTATGGCTGAGCTCCATGATATCAGGCGGTACCAACTGCAGCTTTGTGAATGAGGTTATTTTGAAGCTTCCAGCCACACCAGTACTCCAGCTGACCCCATGTGAAGCAGAATTAATTGGTCAATCCCCCAAATTGTGAAAATAACAAATTGTTGTTATTGTTTTAAGTCACTCAGTTTTGGAGTATTTGCTATCCAGCAGTTGATAACCAAAGCACAGTGGCAGAGTGAAATCAGGTCATAGAACTGACTTCTTCTAGATTTAAACAAATGAACCACAAAAATGAAAAGTGTGTCAAAATTTTCCATCAGCATCCAAAAAAGTACATGGGGACCAGGTTATAAAGTACATTGCAAAATTTGAAAATAAGGAAAGAAAAAGGTGTCTGGTATGTCAAAGCTTAACTCGTAACCTGAAATTTAACCTCAGATGCAGAAATAATGAGATGACAAAATTCTGCAAATTTTTCACAGATAAGACTATTTGAAGATTTGGAAAAGGGCAGTTTTATTGTTTTCCTCTTCTGATAGGTTGGGTAGGTGAGGGGAAGAATGAAGAGAGACACCATGAAATAAAGGTTGAAAGAAATGAATTTAAAAATTAGATTTAGTCATCTCTGACGGAAAGTTAAACTCCGAAGTTCCGCACCAAAATGGGAGAATAAATGAGTCACTAAGCTATTCTTTCTGTGTGCTTAAGATATATTACTGCTCATGTGAATTTTAAAAAAGGAGAGAAAGCAGAGGGAGCCTAATTCTTCCAGCAGTGAGTATATTCTTTCTAGCTGACCTCTCTATTTAATCTTAAAACTTAGACACCACATAGTTCTAATACGAGCCACTTGTTGGATATATGTATTGGAAACATTTTCTCCTGGTTGGTGGTTTACCTTTTACTCTACTAATGGTGTATTTTGATGAATTGACATTCTATTTTAATATTGCATGGTTCACCATATTTTTATTTAGACTTAGTGCTTTTTTTTTTGCCAGTTTAAATAATATTTGCCTACACTAAGTTCATGAAGACATATTTCCCTTCAAAAGATTTTTCGAATTGTTTTTATAAGTATCAATTCAAATTAAGATGAGTCAGTATTCATTTTCTCCAACGGGTATATCCCATGGGTATATGAAAGGATGTTCTCTTTCATAATTTTGCAGTGTCTTTTGTTGTTAATCAAATGATCATATATGTATGAGTCTGTTTCTAGACTCTAAATTCCATCCCAGTGGTCTCTGTCTATCTTTGCACCAATATATTTTCTTTATTATTATTGCTTGAGAATAAGTCTTGTTGTCTGGTAGTGTAAGTCCTTCATCTTTGTTTTTCTTCAAGATTATATTGTCTGCTCTTTATTCCTATTACATTTTCATATAAATTCGAAAATCAAATTGTTATTCTCAAAAAAAAACTGCTACCTATTTGAGTAAGATTATATTGAATCTATAAAACAATTTAGAGTGAATGTACCTGTTTATAATATTGAATTGTTTAATTGATGAATGGGTATATACTTCCATTTAGTTAGAGATTAAAACAAAATATTTCATGAAAGTTTTGTAATATTCAGAGTAGATATGATACACGCTATTTATTAGAGTTTTTCCTTATACATTTGTTATTTTTGATTTTCTGAGAAATATCTTTTAAATGTTTCATCTTCTATTTATTACACACATTTAAATTATAATTTCTTTTTTTATAAATTTATTTATTTATTTATTTTTGGCTGCATTGGGTCTTTGTTGCTGTGCACAGGCTTTCTCTAGTTGCGGCAAGCGGGGGCTACTCTTCGTTGCGGTGTGTGGGCTTCTCGTTGAGGTGGCTTCTCGTTGCGGAGCACGGGCTCTAGGTGTACGGGCTTCAGTAGTTGTGGCTCACGGGCTCAGTAGTTGTGGCTCATGGGCTCTAGAGCGCAGGCTCAGTAGTTGTGACACATGGGCTTAGTTGCTCCGTGGCATGTGGGATCTTCCTGGATCAGGGATCGAACCGTGTTCCCTGCGTTGGCAGGCAGATTCTTAACCACTGCACCACCAGGGAAGTCCCTGATTTCTTCTTCTTTTTGCATATGGACCTTGTATTCAGCAAATTCTCATTTCAAAAGTAGCATGTTCCTGTTTTTATGATATCATTTCCATTGCACTAAATCTATATACTTAGTCATTAAGGGAGAGAGAGGAACAGGAAGAGTTCAGGAAAGATTTTCATCTAATATTAATGACAGTGTGTCTTAGTTTTAATGTTTTGCTTAATTTTATTTTTTTATTTTTTTCATGTATAAGCCTTTTCATTATGCCAAGTTACAAATGTTAGAGCCTTGGTTAATTTTATTTTTTAATTAAAATTTACTTTTCTGTATTTTTAAATTCCTCTTGAAGAGTATATATTATTATTTCAAAACAAAATTACATTGAAATACAGATTTAAAATTTAAATTGAAGAAAACTAACTGCAGTGTAGGTTGTCTTATTTTTTGCATGCTGTCTCAAATAACAATGAACCTCTTTGGCTGCCTACACAGACCCACACTCCAACTAATTCCTAATTTTTGTTTGGAAAATATATGGTTAACAGTTTACTCAGTTCTGACTCTTTGAATTGATTTTCTTCGGGTAAAAAGGATCTAATCAGTAGGGGAAAAAATAAGCCCATAGAATTGTAAGAGTAATGTTTCGTTCATTAGTTAGAAACATTTCTCAACTCTCATCTAATGTGAAACCCGCATAAGAGCTCAGCATGGACTATTTTAGGAGCTCTCACCTTCCTGGGAAGAAGAAAGAAAGAAAAGTAACATCAGAAATTGCTGACATCTCTCTCCATCTCAAGCTTTCTCCCTTAACTGTGTTCAGAAATGGGCATTAATAAGTAGGCAATGAAAGAGGGGCCCTCTTGTTTCTACCTAAGATTTTGCCCCCATTTGTTACTCACCTGGACATCTATTTAAACTATTTAACCTTTTAAAGTTTAAACCTATTTAAACTTTTTGGACCTTCATTTCTCCTCAAAATCCAGTATATGCTATTATTATCACCATTTTATTTTATTTTTAATTTTATTGAAGTATAGTTGAGTTACAATGTTGTGTTAATTTCTGCTGTACAGCAAAATGATTCAGTTATATATATATTTCTTTTCCATATTCTTTACCATTATGGATTATCCCAAGATATTGAATATAGTTCCCTGTGCAGTACAGTAGGGCCTTGTTGTTTATCCATCCTATAGATAGTAATTTGCATCTGCTAATCCCCAAATCCCAATCCATCCTCCCACCATTGCCCCCCTTCCTCCTTGGCAACCACAGGTCTGTTCTCTGTGTCTGTGAGTCTGTTTTTGTATCGTAGATATGTTCATTTGTATTGTATTTTAGATTCCACATATAAGTAGTATCATGGTACTTGTTTTTCTCTTTCTGACTTCTCTTAGTATGATAATGTCTAGGTCCATTCATGTTGCTGCAAATGGCCTTATTTCATTATTTGTTTATGGCTAATATTCCAGTGTGTGTGTGTGTATGTGTGTGTGCACACACACACACATATATATACACCACATCTTCTTTATCCATTCAACTGTTGATGGACATTTAGGTTGTTTGCATGTCTTGGCTATTGTAAACAGTGCTGCTGTGAACATAGGGGTTCATGTATCTTTTTGAATTATAGTTTTGTCTGGGTATATGCCCAGGAGTGGGATTGCTGGATCATATGATAACTCTAGTTTTTTGAGGAACCTCCATACTGTATTCCATAGTGGTTGCACCAATGTACATTCCCACCAACAGTGTAGGAGGGTGCCCTTTTCTCCATACCCTCTCCAACATTTATTATTTGTAGACTTTTTAATGATGGCCATTCTGACCTATGTGAGGTGGTACCTTATTGTAGTTTTGATTTGCATTTCTCTAAGAATTAGCGATGTTGAGCATCTTTTCAAGTGCCTATTGCCATCTGTGTGTCTTCTTTGGAGAAATGTCTATTTTAGGGTTTGTGCCCAGTTTTTGACTGGGTTGTTTGTTTTTTGTTATTGAGTTGTATGAGCTGTTTATATATTTTGGAAATTAATCCCTTGTCAGTTGCATCATTTGCAAATATTTTCTCCCTGTCCATAGGTTGCCTTTTCATTTTGTTTATGATTTCCTTTGCTGTGCAAAATCCTATAAGTTTGATTACATCCCATTTGTTTATTTTTGTTTTCACTTCTATTGCCTTGGGAGACTGGCCTAAGAACAGATTGCTACGATTTATGTCAGAGGATGTTTTGCATATGTTTTCTTCTAGGAGTTTTATGGTGTCATGTCTTACATTTAGGTCTTTAAACTATTTTGAGGTTATTTTTGTGTGTGGTGTGAGGGAGTGTTCTAATTTCATTGATTTACATGTGGCTGTCCAACTTTCCCAACACCACTTGCTGAAGAGACTGTCTTTTTCCCACTGTATATTCTTGCTTCCTTTGTTGAAGATTGTTCATAGGTGTGTGGGTTTATTTCTGGGCTTTCTATTCTGTTCCATTGACCCATATGTCTGTTTTTCTGCCATTACCATGCTGTTTTGATTACTGGAGCTTTGTATTATTGTCTGAAGTCTGGGAGGGTTATGCCTCCTACTTTGTTTTTTTTCCTAAAGATTGCTTTGGAAAGTCTGGGTCTTTTATGGTTCTGTATAAACTTTAGGATTATGTGTTCTAATTCTGTGAAAAATGTCATGGATAATTTGATAAGGATCACATTAAATGTGTTGATTGTTTTGGGTAGCATGGGCATTTTATAATATTCTTTCAATCCAAGAGCATGGCATATCTTTCCATTTCTTTGAGTCATCTTCAGTGTACTTTATTAATGTTTTGTAGTTCTCAGCATATAAATCTTTTACCTCGGTGAAGTTTATTCCTAAATATTTTATTTTTTTGGATGCGATTTGAAAAGGGATTGTTTGTTTACATTTATTTTCTGATATTTCACTGTTAGTGTAAAGAAATGCAACCAATTTCTGTATATTAATCTTGTATCCTGCTTCTTTGCTGAATTTGTTTATCAGTTCTAATAGTTTTTGTGTAGAGTATTTAGGGTTTTCTATATATAGTATCATGTCAGTGACAGTTTTACCTCTTCCCTACCAATTTGAGTACGTTTTATTTCTTTTTCTTGTCTGGTTGCTGTGGCTAGGCCAGTACAATGCTGAAGAGAAGTGGCAAGAGTGGGCATTCTTGTCTTTTTTCAGAGTTTAGCAGGAAGGCTTTCAGCTTTTCACTGTTGAGTATTATATTGACTGTGTGTTTGTCATAATTAGCTTTTATTATATTGAGATATGTTCCCTCAGTACCCACTTTGGTAAGAGTTTTTATCATGAATGGATGTTGAATTTTATCAAATGCTTTTTCTGCATCTATTGAGATGAGCATGTGGTTTTTGTCTTTTCTTTTGTTGATGTGGTTTAACACGTTGATTGATTTGCATATGTTGAACCAGCCTTATGACCCTGGGATGAATCCAACTTGGTTGTGGTGTATGATCTTTTAAATTTGTTGTTGGATTCAATCTGCTAATGTTGAGAACTTTTGCATCTATATTCATCAAAGATATTGGCCTATAATTTTCTTTTTTGGTAGTGTCTTTATCTGGTTTTGGTATCAGGGTGATGGTGGCTTCATGGAATGTCTTTGGGAGTGTTCCTTCCTCTTCAGTCTTTTGGAAGAGTTTAAGAAGGATTGGTATAAGTTATTCTTTATATATTTGGTAGAATTTGCCTGTGAAGCCATCTGGCCCTGGACTTTTGTTTGTAGGGATTCTTATTTTTGTTTTTTATTAGAGATTCTTTTTTGCTTCTACTGATTGGTCTGTTCTAGTTATCTGTTTCTTCTTGACTCAGTTTGGTGGACTGTGTGTTTCTAGAAAGTTGTCCATTTCTTCCAGGTTGTTGAATTTGTTGGCACATAATTGTTCATAGTATTATGTTTTTTTGGTATTTCTGCAGTATCGGTTGTGATTTCTCTTCTTTCATTTCTTATTTTGTTTATTTGGGTCTTCTGTTTTCTTCCTGGTGATCCTGGCTAGAGGTTTGTCAATTTTGTTTACCCTTTAAAAGAACTAGCTATTGGTTTTATTGATTTTTTTCTATTTTTTTAAATCTTTATTTTCTTTCTGACCTTTATTTTCTTCTTCCTTTTGCTGATTTTAGGTTTTGTTTGTTGTTCTTTTTCTAATTGTTTTAGGTGGTAGGTTAGGTTGTTTATTTGAGATTTTTCTTGTTTCTTAAAGGAGGCCTGTTTCACTGTGAACTTCCCTCTAAGAAGTGCTTTTTGCTGCATCCTGTATGGCTTGTGGGATCTTAGTTCCCTGACCAGGGATTGAACCTGGGCCATGGCAATGAAAGTGCTGAGTCCTAACCACTAGACCACTGGGGAATTCCCCATAGATTTTGTGTGGTTGTGTTTTCATTGTCATTTGCCTCAAGGTATTTTTTAATTTCTTCTTTGATTTCCTCATTGACCCATTGGTTTTTTTAGAAGCATATCATTTATTCTCCATGTAATTGTTTATCATTTCTTTTTCTGTGACTGATTTCTAGTTTCATGCCATTCTGGTTGGAAAAGATGCTTGAAATAATTTCTGTACTCTTAAATTTGTTGAGGTTTGTTTTGTGCCCTAGTATGTGGTCAGTCCTAGAGAATGTTCCATGTGCACCTGAAAAGAATGTATTCTGCTTTTTTGGGGTGTAATGTCCTGAAAATATCAATTAAGTCTAACTCTTTTATTGTATCATTTAGAATCTCTGTTGCCTTATTAATTTTCTGTCTCCAAGATCTGTCCATTGATGTGAGTGGGAGGGTTAAAGTCTCCTACTATTATTGTATTCCCATCAGTTTCTCCCTTTATGTCTGTTAGTATTTGTTTTATGTATTTGGGTGCATAAGTGGTGATGAGTGTTATATCCTCTCCTTGTATTGATCCTTTTATCATTATATAGTGTCCTTCTTTATCTTTCTTTATAGCTTTTGTTTTAAAGTCTATTTTGTCTGGTATGAGTATTGTGACCCTGCTTTCCTCTCATTTCCGTTTGTATGAAATATCTTTTTCCATGCCCTTACTTTCAATCTATGTGTTTCCTTTGCCCTAAAGTGAGTCTCTTGTAGGCACCATATTGTAAGATCTTGGTTTTGTTTTGCTTTTTAATCCAGTATGCTACTCTGTGTCTTTTGATTGGAGCATTTAATCCATTGACATTTAAGGTAATTTTTAATAGACATGTATTTATTGCCATTTTAAACCTTATTTTCCCATTGATTTTATATTTTTTTCTTTGTCCCTTTTTCTTTTTGTTTTTTCTTTTGTGGTTTGATGATTTTCTTTTGTATTATGCTTGTGTTCTTTTCAGTTTTTGTGATTCTATTGTATATTTTTGATTTGTGGTTACCCTGTCTTTTGAATATATCAATCTCTTCCTATGTCTGCTTGCTTTAGACTGGTAGTTATATAGCCTCAAACACATTCTGGGGAAAAAAATCTACATTTTCTTACTCTCTTCCCCACATTTTATGATTTTGATGTCCTCTTTTATATCTTGATGTTCATCCTTTTGCTGTTCATTGTGGTTATCATCGCTTTCATAGAAATTTTTTGATTTTTAAAAAAAAATCTGTGTACTGGCTTATTTGAGTGATATACTTTCCAATTATGATTTTGTCTGTCCTATAGATTCTTCTTTTCTATTTTGAGAAAACCTTTCAATATTTCCTTTAGGATAGGTTTAGTATTGCTGTATTCTTTTAGGTTTTGCATGTTTGGGAAATTCTTTATCTCTCTATTCTAAATAATCATCTTCCTGGGTAGAGTATCCTAGGTTGTAGATTTTTCCCTTTCAGGACCTTGAATATTCCTTGCCACTCCCTTCTGGCCTGCAACATTTCTGTAGAGAAATCAGCTGGTAGTCCTCTGGGGGTTTCCTTTAATTAGCTCTTTGTTTTTCTCTTGTTGCCTTCAGAATCCTCTCTTTGTTAGCTTTTGCCATTGTTATTATAGTATTTCTTGGTGTAGTGCTGTTTGCGTTTATCTTGTTTGAGACCCTCTGTGCTTCCTGTACCTGGATATCGGTTTCCTCCTTTAGGTTTGGGAAGTTTTCAGCCATAATTTCCTCAAATACATTTTCAATCCCCTTTTCTCTTTCTTCTCCTTCTGGGATCCCTAGTATGTGTAGATTGGCAAGCTTTATATTATCCCATAGGTCTCTTCTATTGCTTTCATTGTTTTTCATTTGGCTTCCTGTCTGCTATTCTGATTGGGTGATTTCCATTGTTCTATCTTGCAGGTCATTTATTTGTTCTGCATTATTCAGTCTGGTATTCATTGCCTTTAGCTCAGCTTTCATCTCTGCAAATGAGTTCTCTAATTTTTCTTGGTTCCTTTTTATAGTTTCTAGTTCCTTTTTATAGTAATCTGCATTTCTATCAATAGTCCTTCTTAATTCCTTCAGTATTTTCATTATCTCCTGTTTGACTTCGATGTCTGTTAGACTAAAGTGGTCTGTTTCATTGATTGTTCTTTCAGGGGAATTCTCTTGATCTTTTAATTGGGAGTGGTTCCTCTGCTTCTTCATTTTACTTATATTTCTCTGGCTGTATGAGCTTGGGAGAAACCATTATATACTATGGTCTTGGAGGGCTGTTTTTATGTGGGAGCGTTCCTGTTTAGCCTGTGTGGATTTAATATATTTTGTTGCGAGGGCTATTTTTAGTGTGGATGCCTGTTACCTCTTTCCTCAGTATGTGCTGGATGTTATTTCCCTTGATGGGAGGTGTGACTGGTGTTGTGACCAGAGCCTGCACTGGATATTGAGCAGGACCTCCTCTTTGCACTGTGGTTGTCACTGCCCTGTCACGGGCTGGGTCTGTTCCCTCGTTGTTGTAGTAGAGGGCCCCAGATCCATTTCTGAGCTGCATTTTTGAGCTGTGTTGGGAGGTAGGTGGGATTGGGGTGCTCCCACTGGAAAAGGAGCTACTGAGTATTCCTCTGCCAGAGCTGTTCACCAGTGAGTGTGTTCTGTTTTTTCACCTGTCACCCATTGTGCAAGCTCCCAAAATACACTGTTGTTGGCACTGCCCTTGGCCCTGCCTCAACCATGGGAATGTCGGCATTCAGCCCTAGTGTCCCTCAGGCATTGTTTTCACAAGGCCACCAGCACAGAGCCATTGAAGTCAGGTCCCAAGACTGCTGTAGTCATGCACCTGGACCCTCTGTGGCCTACAGCTGCTAAGGCCAGGTCCATCTTGGTCACAGGAGCACCCATTGTCCACTCGGATGTCTTGCAGGTGCTGAATTTAGAAAGCCAGTGGTGGAGGTGTAACTCTGAGGCTTGCGCAGCAGCAGGGAGACACTTTAGCCTTGCTTCCTAGCTTGTGCAGCCCCTGGGGCTTAGTTCTGGTTTCAGCCCTGCCTCTGCATGTGGGCAACCCATTGGCAATTGTTCCTGGAGCCCGCCAAGGTGGCAGTTGGGGTGCAAGAGCCCGCTGAGGTGGCAGCTGGGGAGCATAATCTGCTGAGGAGGGAAACCCTAAGACAGTGGCTGGGGCGTGCTCTCCTGGAGCCTTTGGAGGTGGGGGCTGGCGTGTGGATAAAGAGGCTGCTAAGGTGACCCCACCCCCCCCTTTTGCATGCCACTTTGCAATGGCACTTTGCTTCTATGGCAGGCCTGGGCTTCTTCCGCAGAGACTCCCAGATGAGACCATATCACACTCCAGCCCCTTCAGGCTGTCTTTGTGCAGCCAACCGCATTCCTCTCACTGGGTCTGTCCTCTAAACCCCAAGTTTCAGCACCCAGTCCCAACCCATACCAGCAGACGCATGTCTCAGGCTGGGGCGCACAGGGTGGTGGCATGACCATCTGTATAGGTCTCTCTCTGTTCGGCCTGCCACAAACTGTTTATTATGCTCTTCTCTGAGCCTCTGAAGCTCTCTTTCTGTCCCAGCTGATCTCCCCACAGGTGAGGGAGTTTCCCAGGGTGCGGGAACCTTTCCTCTTTTTCAGCTCCCTCCCAGGGGTGCAGGTCTTGTCCTGCTTCCTCTTTTTTTTTTTTTTTTTTTTTCCATTCATCCTATTTGGTTACGTGGAGATCTTTCTCGTCCTTTCAGGTGTTTGAGGTCTGCTAGTGTTCAGTAGGTGTTTTGTGAGAATTGTTCCATTTGTAGAAGTATTTTTTGATGTGTTTGTGGGAGGAGGTGAGTTCCACGTCCTTCTACTCCGCCATCTTGAGCCCTGTATTATCACCATTTTAAGTGGTGAGAAATATGTAGCTCATTGAGCATTAGCAACTTGCCTCAAAATCATATTATTGGTATGTTATGAGTTGCTCATAGGTCTAGTCAAAGTTACTGATTTAAACGGCAGTGCTTTACTGCCACCTTATGGGTAAATGGGGTTTGTTAAAAGTCCTTCAAGAGTTATTATGGTTAAAGTTGGGCATAGAGTGCCTGTAGCAGATGAAAAACGTGTCTTATGAGTCATACTAAGATGTTTGTATTATAAGACAAAAAATAGTGCTTTTTAAAACAGATCATATTTAAATCATTATAGAATGGAGGCAGAATTATGTCTGGGAGAAGGGAATGGAGGCTGAGGTAATAATAAGAACATAAAAATAAACCATGAAATGTGATGAAGACTTGGATTAAATACATGTTTATGGGTTTAATTTATACTTAAGATGAAATAAGGAATATATAGAAATTATATATTGAAATTGAGTTTGAGTGAGAAAGGACTCAGTAGTGACATTAACTTTCATTAACTCTAAACACATGGAGGAGCACATTTAGAAAGGAAAAAATAAAATTTATATTGGATAGATTGATTTTAAAAATTCTGAGCCAGTGAAATTAAGATGTTTACTATCTGATACTAAGAAGATGGGTACCGTCTCATGATGTGAAAATGTGAGTTGTAAGTATATATAGGCAATAGAGTAATTATAGTTGTTGAGAGGGATTGTCAAGCAGAGGAGGTGGGGATGGGTAAAGAGAAGATGGCAATGACAAAAACCTGGGACTGATCAACAATGAGGGATTTCAGACAGACAGAGGGATTTCAAAATTCAAAACACCTGCCAGAGAGTGGGGTGGGGGAGGGGGGAGGGAGGGAGAGGGAGAGGGAGAGGGAGAGAAAGCACAGGCAGTTGTTGTCAAAGCTAGGAACGCTAAGGGGGACTCTCCTTTCATGTTGACAATGGTGGGGTATTTGTGGAATTGATCATCTTTTAGGGGTTGCACTAAAAGGAAGGAAGTCTTGCATTTAGGTAAATATGCTCATCTCCTTTCCTTTTTTGAAAATGTCTACTCTCAAATAACAGAAAATAATATTATTATGAAAGTTCTTACTGTTGTGTATAGCAAATTTAAGTAAACGTGTTATTATCCTCTTTGGGGGGGATTGTATTATTACAGAGCATGATCTTACCTTTTGGAGTCCTTAGAAAAAGTAAAATAATGATATTGTACTCTAGACTTTAGAAGATATCAGAGGAAAACATAAGTACAATGACATGATAAAGATAAAGCTGACTTCTACTTTCGGATAATATGGAGTAAGAGAGACCAGCTATGCTTCCTACCTGAAAAGACAAAAAATCAGACAAAATATATGAAACAATGACACTGTCTAGTCAGACAATGAAGAGTGCTGATTGCTGAGAGATGGGAAACAAATATGGTAAGCTCTATGGTTGGCCTTGGTTTCTGCATTGTGAGAGATTCTAGGAAGAGGAAAGAGGAGCCCCAAGAGGGCAAGGGGATTCCCTGAATTGAGGAGACAGAGCTGAGAGGAGAGAGACCAAAGTGGCTATAGTTTGCAGGACCATGGGAGAACTGGAGAGAAAGCTCAGCAGAGTACTGATTTGTGCTTATGTGTGAGGAAACTACCCAAGGCTAAGAAAGAACCACCAGAGAGGATTAGAGATAACAGAGCCCATGTCTCATACAGAGCTGGTAACGGTGCTTGTTCCTATTAGCCAGACCAGAAAACCTTATAATCCATTGTGCAATGAGTAGAGTACTCAAAAGGGTCTTGCCTCAGTCATGAGGAGTAATTAGCCCACTTAGTGAATACTGCACTGATCCCATCTAACTCTTAAAAGCAAAATTCCAGAGGATCACAATGTTTCCAAGTAACTGAGCTATGTGTCAGAACAAAGCTCAGGAATATTTCTAGAAATACAAAAATATTCAGAACCAAACAAGGTAAAATTCATAATGTCTAATATCCTAAAATATAATCTATAATGAGAAGAAAAGCAGCAAACCCAGAATGGACACAAATATTAGAATTAGCAGATAGAGCCATAAAAATAGTTATTGTAACTGTATTCCAGATGTTAAAAAAAGTTAGGAACATGTAAGATATGAATCAAACTTGTAGAGATCAAAATTAATGTTTGAGATGAAAAAGCTACTGAATGGTGTTAATCGAAGATGGATTACTACTGAAGGAAGAATTTTGTGAACATGAAATCAAAGCAATAGTGTTGGAAACCAATCCTCCCTGGAGTTCTTGGTGTTCCTGCATGGCCCAGGACTCAGAGCAGTGGAAATTGACACACTATAAAGATAGAGACTGTCATGCTCCCCAGAACTATTTGCTTTTCATATTCTAAAGATGATAGACCCAAGGTGATTGTTTCCACTGATTTACCCTAAGCTCTGTATGGTAGAGACTGCATATTGTGCCAGTTCAGATGGCATCCTTCCCTTGGCGCCTCTGTAACAGATACCCAAAGTGTCAGTGGGAGAAGTCCATTGGCCTCTTTCTAATAAGATGCTGAGATAATTTTAAGAGGACCCTGGAGCCATGTGTCCCCCCATGTAATCAACATGGTAGTTAAGGTTAAAGAGCCAACAGAACATATAAACAATCTGACAACAGTCTTATAGGATATTCAGAGTCAAAAGAGAGATTCTTTCCCAGGCCAGTAAGGAGCAAGCCGCTGAGGAAAAGAGAACATGTTAGTTTTATGTTAGTCTTCTTTCCATATAAAGTATGTGTGTGTGTATATGTGTGTATATCTGTGTGTGTGTGTGTGTATATATATATATATATGTATATATATATATAAAGAGACAGAGAGAGAGAGAGAGAATATAACCCAAAGAAGAACATGTCCCTATATGTTTCAAAGGTTAAAATGTGTCAAGAGTGTCAAGAGAACTTAAGAAAAAAACCAATGATCAGGGTCTCCCCTGGTGGCGTAGTGGTTGAGAGTCCGCCTGCCGATGCAGGGGACACGGGTTCGTGCCCTGGTCTGGGAAGATCCCACATGCCGCGGAGCGGCTGGGCCTGTGAGCCATGGCCGCTGAGTCTGCGCGTCCGGAGCCTGTGCTCCGCAACGGGAGAGGCCACAACAGTGAGAGGCCTGCGTACCGCAAAAAAAACCCAAAAAACCAATGATCAATGGGACATTCATGAATACCATTAATGTAGACCTCCTCTACGGAGAAAAGGGGGGCTGGTGAAAATGTAGGGCCCTGCTGATCCAAGCCAGACATGCATAAATGCCTCTGCTTAAAGGCTGAGTCCAAAAGTGAGATTGTTTAATGTGGAAAGTGGGAAACAGGAATGGCCAGGAAGAGCACAACACTCCACCTTTCCTTTTTTTTTTTATTTTTGAATTTTATTTTTTTTTTTATACAGCAGGTTCTTATTAGTCATCAATTTTATATTTATTTTTATATATTTTTTTGCGGTACGCGGGCCTCTCACCGTTGTGGCCTCTCCCGCTGCGGAGCACAGGCTCCGGACGCGCAGGCTCAGCGGCCATGGCTCACGGGCCCAGCCGCTCCGCGGCACGTGGGATCCTCCCGGACCGGGGCACGAACCCGTGTCCCCTGCATCGGCAGGCGGACTCAACCACTGCGCCACCAGGGAAGCCCTAGTCATCAATTTTATACACATCAGTGTATACATGTCAATCCCAATCGCCCAATTCATCACACCACCCCCACCCCCAACCCCCGGCCGCTTCCCTCCCTTGGTGTCCATACGTTTGTTCTCTACATCTGTGTCTCAATTTCTGCCCTGCAAACCCGTTCATCTGTACGATTTTTCTAGGTTCCACATATATGCGTTAATATATGATATTTGTTTTTCTCTTTCTGACTTACCTCACTCTGTATGACAGACTCTAGATCCATCCACGTCTCCACAAACGACCCAGTTTCGTTCCTTTTCATGGCTGAGTAATATTCCATTGTATACACGTACCACATCTTCTTTATCCATTCGTCTGTTGATGGGCATTTAGGTTGCTTCCATGACCTAGCTATTGTAAATAGTGCTGCAATGAACATTAGGGTGCATGTGTCTTTTTGAATTATGGTTTTCTCTGGGTATATGGCCAGTAGTGGGATTGCTGGATCACATGGTAATTCTATTCTTAGTTTTTTAAGTAACCTCCATACTGTTCTCCATAGTGGCTGTATCAATTTACATTCCCACCAACAGTGCAAGAGGGTTCCCTTTTCTCCACACCCTCTCCAGCATTTGTTGTTTGTAGATTTTCTGATGATGCCCATTCTAACTGGTGTGAGGTGATGCCTCATTGTAGTTTTTATTTGCATTTCTCTAATCATTAGTGATGTAGAGCAGCTTTTCATGTGCTTCTTGGCCATCTGTATGTCTTCTTCAGAGAAATGTCTATATAGGTCTTCTGCCCATTTTTGGATTGGGTTGTTTTTTTTTTTAATATTGAGCTGCATGAGCTGTTTATATATTTTGGAGATTAATCCTTTGTCTGATGATTCGTTTGCAAATATTTTCTCCCATTCTGAGGGTTGTCTTTTCGTCTTGTTTATGGTTTCCTTTGCTGTGCAAAAGCCTTGAAGTTTCATTGGGTCCCATTTGTTTATTTTTGTTTTTATTTCCATTTTTCTAGGAGGTGGGTCAAAATAGATCTTGCTGTGATTTATGTCAAAGAGTGTTCTTCCTATATTTTCCTCTAAGAGTTTTATAGTGTCTGGTCTTACATTTAGGTCTCGAATCCATTTTGAGTTTATTTTTGTGTATGGTGTTAGGGAGTGTTGTAATTTCATTCATTCTAATTTCATTTTACATGTAGCTGTCAAGTTCTTCCAGCACCACCTATTGGAGACTGTCTTTTCTCCGTTGTATATCCTTGCCTCCTTTGTCATAGATTAGTTGACCATAGGTGCGTGGGTTTGTCTCTGTGCTTTCTATCTTGTTCCATTGATCTATGTTTCTGTTTTTGTGCCAGTACCATATTGTCTTGATTACTGCAGCTTTGTAGTATAGTATGAAGTCAGGGAGTCTGATTCCTCCAGCTCTGTTTTTTTCCCTCAAGACTGCTTTGGCTCTTCGGGGTCTTTTGTGTCTCCATACAAGTTTTAAGATTTTTTGTTCTAGTTCTGTAAAAAATGTCATTGGTAATTTGATAGGGATTGCATTGAATCTGTAGATTGCTTTGGGTAGTATAGTCATTTTCACAGTATTGATTCTTCCAATCCAAGAACATGGTATATCTCTCCATCTGTTGGTATCATCTTTAATTTCTTTCATCAGTGTCTTATAGTGTTCTGCATACAGGTCTTTTGTCTCCCTAGGTAGGTGTATTCCTAGGTATTTTATTCTTTTTGTTGCAATGGTAAATGGGAGTGTTTCCTTAATTTCTCTTTCAGATTTTTCATCATTAGTGTATAGGAATGCAAGAGATTTCTGTGCATTAATTTTGTATCCTGCCACTTTACCAAATTCATTGATTAGCTCTAGTAGTTTTCTGGTGGCACCTTTAGGATTCTGTATGTATAGTATCATGTCATCTGCAAACAGTGACAGTCTTTCTTTTCCTATTTGGATTCCTTTTATTTATTTTTCTTCTCTGATTGCCGTGGCTAGGACTTCCAAAACTATATTGAATAATAGTGGTGAGAGTGGACATCCTTGCCTTGTTCCTGATGTTAGAGGAAATGGTTTCAGTTTTTCATCATTGAGAATGATGTTTGCTGTGGGTTTGTCATATATGGCCTTTATTATGTTGAGGTAGGTTCCCTCTATGCCCATTTTCTGGAGAGATTTTATCATAAATGGGTGTTGAATTTTGTCAAAAGCTTTCTCTGCATCTATTGAGAAGATCATATGGTTTTTCTTCTTCAATTTGTTAATATGGTATATCACATTGATTGATTTGCGTATATTGAAGAATCCTTGCATCCCTGGGATAAATCCCACTTGATCATGGTGTATGATCCTTTTAATGTGTTGTTGGATTCTGTTTGCTACTATTTTGTTGAGGATATTTGCATCTATATTCATCAGTGATATTGGTCTGTAATTTTCTTTTTTTTGTAGAATCTTTGGTTTTGGTATCAGGGTGATAGTGGCCTCATAGAATGAGTTTGGGAGTGTTCCTTCCTCTGCAATTTTTTGGAAGAGTTTGAAAAGGATAGGTGTTAGCTCTTCTCTAAATGTTTGATAGAATTCACCTGTGAAGCCATCTGGTCCTGGACTTTTGTTTATTGGAAGATTTTTAATCACAGTTTCAATTTCATTACTTGTGATTGGTCTGTTCATATTTTCTGTTTCTTCCTTGTTCAGTCTTGGAAGGTTATACCTTTCTACGAATTTGTCCTTTTCTTCCAGGTTATCCATTTTGTTGGCATAGAGTTGCTTGTAGTAGTCTCTAGCATGCTTTGTATTTCTATGGTGTCTGTTGTAACTTCTCCTTTTTTATTTCTAATTTTATTGATTTGAGTCCTCTCCGTCTTTTTCTTGATGAGTCTGGCTAGTGGTTTATCAACTTTGTTTATCTTCTCAAAGAACCAGCTTTTAGGGCTTCCCTGGTGGCGCCGTGGTTGAGAGTCTGCCTGCCGATGCAGGGGACGCGGGTTTGTGCCCCAGTCCGGGAAGATCCCACATGCCGCGAAGCAGCTGGGCCCACGAGCCATGGCCGCTGAGCCTGCGCATCCGGAGCCTGTGCTCCGCAATGGGAGAGGCCACAGCAGTAAGAGGCCTGTGTACCTCAAAAAAAAAAAAAAAAAGAACCAGCTTTTAGTTTTATTGATCTTTGCTCTTGTTTTCTTTGTTTCTATTTCATTTATTTCTGCTTTGATCTTTATGATTTCTTTCCTTCTGCTAACTTTGGGTTTTGTTTGTTCTTTCTCTAGTTCCTTTAGGTGAAAGTTTAGATTGTTTACTTGAGATTTTTCTTGTTTCTTGAGGTAGGCTTGTATAGCTATAAACTTCCCTCTTAGAACTGCTTTTGCTGCATCCCATAGCTTTTGGATCGTAGTGTTTTAATTGTCATTTGTCTCTAGGTATTTTTTGATTTCCTCTTTGATTTCTTCAGTGATCTCTTGGTTATTTAGTAATGTATTGTTAGCCTCCATGTGTTCGTGTTTTTTACGTTTTTTTCCCTGTAATTCATTTCTAATCTCATAGCCTTGTGGTCCGAAAAGATGCTTGATATGATTTCAATTTTCTTAAATTTACTCACGCTTGATTTGTGACCCAAGATGTGATCTATCTTGGAGAATGTTCTGTGCGCTCTTGAGAAGAAAGTGTAATCTGGTTTTGGATGGAGTGTCCTATAAATATCAATTAAATCTATCTGGTCTATTGTGTCATTTAAAGCTTCTGTTGCCTTATTTATTTTCATTTTGTATTATCTGTCCATTGGTGTAAGTGAGGAGTTAAGGTGCCCCACTATTATTGTGTTACTGTCGATTTCCTCTTTTATAGCTGTTAGCAGTTGCCATATGTATTCAGGTGCTTCTATGTTGGGTGCATATATATTTATAATTGTTACATCTTCTTCTTGGATTGATCCCTTGATCATTTTGTAGTGTCCTTCTTTGTCTCTTTATTTATAAACTTCCTTTATTTTAAAGTCTATTTTATCTGATATGAGTATTGCTACTCCAGCTTTCTTTTGATTTCCATTTGCATGGAATATCTTTTTCCATCCCCTCACTTTCAGTCTGTATGTGTCCCTAGGTCTGACGTGGGTCTCTTGTAGCCAGCATATACATGGGTCTTGTTTTTGTATCCATTCAGCGAGCCTGTGTCTTTTGGTTGGAGCATTTAATCCATTCACGTTTAAGGTAATTATCAATATGTATGTTCCTGTGACCATTTTCTTAATTGTTTTGGGTTTGTTTTTGTAGGTTCTTTTCTTCACTTGTGTTTCCCACTTAGAGAAGTTCCTTTAGCATTTGTTGTAGAGCTGGTTTTGTGGTGCTGAATTCTCTTAGCTGTTGCTTGTCTGTAAAGCTTTTGATTTCTCCATTGAATCTGAATGAGATCCTTGCTGGGTAGAGTAATCTTGGTTGTAGGTGCTTCCCTTTCATCACTTTAAGTATATCATGCCACTCCTTTCTGGCTTGTAGAGTTTCTGCTGAGAAATCAGCTGTTAACCTTATGGGGAGTTCCCTTGTATGTTATTTGTCATTTTTCTCTTGCTGCTTTCAATAATTTTTCTTTGTCTTTGATTTTTTCCAATTTGATTACTGTGTGTCTCGGTGTGTTTCTCCTTGGGTTTATCCTGTATGGGACTCTCTGCGCTTCCTGGACTTGGGTGGCTATTTCCTTTCCTATGTTAGGGAAGTTTTCGACTATAATGTCTTCAAATATTTTGTCGGGTTCTTTCTTCTCCTTCTGGGACCCCTATAATGCGAATGTTTTTGCATTTAATGTTGTCCCAGAGGTCTCCTAGGCTGTCTTCATTTCTTTTCATTCTTTTTTCTTTAGTCTGTTTTGCAGCAGTGAATTCCACCCTTCTGTCTTCCAGGTCACTTATCCATTCTTCTGCCTCAGTTATTCTGCTATTGATTCCTTCTAGTGTAGTTTTCATTTCATTTATTGTATTGTTCATCTCTGTTTATTTGTTCTTTAATTCTTCTAAGTCTTTGTTAAACATTTCTTGCATCTTCTCGATCTTTGCCTCCATTCTTTTTTCCAGGGTCCTGGATCATCTTCACTATCATTACTCTGAATTCTTTTTCTAGAAGGTTGCCTATCTCCACTTCATTTAGTTATTTTTCTGAGGTTTTATCTTGTTCCTTCATCTGGTACATAGCCCTCTGCCTTTTCATCTTGTCTATCTTTCTGTGGATGTGGTTTTTGTTCCACAGGCTGCAGGATTGTAGTTCTTCTTGCTTCTGCTGTCTGCCCTCTGGTGGATGAGGCTATCTAAGAGGCTTGTGCAAGTTTCCTGATGGGAGGGACTGGTGGTGGGTAGAGCTGAGTGTTGCTGTGGTGGGCAGAGCTCAGTAAAACTTTAATCCGTTTGACTGCTGATGGGTGGGCCTGGGTACCCTCACTGTTGGTTGTTTGGCCTGAGGCCACCCAACACTGGAGCCTACCTGGGCTCTTTGGTGGGGCTAATGGAAGACTCTGGGAGGGCTCACACCAAGGAGTACTTCCCAGAATTTCTGCTGCCAGTGTCCTTGTCCCCATGGTGAGCCACAGCCTCCCCTGCCTCTGCAGGAGACCCTCCAACCCTAGCAGGTAGGTCTGGTTCAGTCTCCTCCGAGGTCACTGCTCCTTCCCCTGGGTCCCGATGCTCACACTACTTTGTGTGTGCCCTCCAAGAGTGGAGTCTCTGTTTCTCCCAGTCCTGTTGAAGTCCTGCAATCATATTCCACTAGCCTTCAAAGTGTGATTCTCTAGGTATTCCTCCTCCTGTTGCCGGACCCCCAGCTTGGGAAGCCTGATGTGGGGCTCAGAACCTTCACTCCACTGGGTGGACTTCTGTGGTATAAGTGTTCTCCAGTCTGTGAATCACCCACCAGCATTTATGGGATTTGATTTTACTGTGATTGCGCCCCTCCTACCGTCTCACTGTGGCTTCTCCTTTGTTTTTGGATGTGGGGTATCTTTTTGGTGAGTTCCAGTGTCTTCCTGCCGATGATTGTCCAGCAGCTAGTTGTGATTCTGGTGTTCTCGCAAGAGGGAGTGAGAGTACGTCCTTCTACTCTGCCATCTTGGTTCAGGCAAGACTGGTAGTTCTGAGAATGCTCTTATACCTTCATTTAATTTCTAGATAGCAATTTCCTCTCAGACAAGAGCTGTGAAAGCTTAGAGCACTCTCCCAGGGTGTACTTTTTCTATTCCAAGTCTGTCTTAGACAAACTAGAGCTGGTAGATGGATGACTACTCTGGTTACAGCTGCGAGGGGAAGCTCAGCTGGTTATTTTAGGCACATTTCCTATTAATATATATTTATTTTTAATTCTGAAGGAATATGGAAGAAATTTCTGTTGTGTTCTTTGGAAGACAACCAGGAGCCTTTACATATTGATAAGTTATTCCACAGTTTACAGTATCAGAGACCTGATTAAGCCCTGTGTTTGTCTCTGACCTTTGGCTCAAATGTTCATTTTGTTCTACTTCTGAGGCTTGAGATATGGATCTGAGACCCATGTTAAATGAGACTTTCAGAAAAGTTTATTTATTAGGGAGAATATGGAAGGCAGCGAATCAATGAGGGGAGAGGTCTACAAGTTCACTAGGGGTAGCTCTCTGTCACTAAGAACACATCTAAGGAGGGGTGAGTTGCAAGAGAAGGATTTTCTCAATGGGATAAAAAAAAAGGTACTTCTTTCATGTCTGAGTCCACTCAGCATTTTCCATCATGCAGAAATTAATTTTTCCCTGAGATTTCCTGAAGGAAGAATCAGAATAAATATTTCATTAATATAATGTCAGAGCTACAAAAATACTTGCAAAATTATCTATCACCCTTATTTTATATTTGAGGAAACTAAGAGCATAAAGGACGTTGATTACAGACAAAAGCCAGGTTATTGGATTTCCTACCCTGTTATCCTTCCTTCCATGATTCCAAGATGCCACTGAAGATATTATGACCTATATTATAAGCTCTTTGAAAATAAGTTACTTAATCAGGCCTCAGCTTATGATATATGAGGCATATCAGTCCTCATCTTACTCTGTCAATACTCTTACACTTTGGCTGAATTCCTCATTAGTGGGGGTGGCCTGAGGTTTACACATTCCTGTCTCATTGCTCTTTGTGAAAATTACAAAATGATCATTGGGTGGAGGGCTTCAGTCTGGTGCCACGGGGAGAGTTTTTCTCCCTGTGAACTTCACTGTCTTATACAGAGATCAACCCTGAAGCCACAGTTTAGTGAGACTTAGTGTCTAATCACTGATAATCATGTCACATAAATCCAAAAACTAAACTAGCCAGAGGACCCAAACTTTATAGTCACCTACCCTAGCTCAGAGTTTCAGACACATATGAAGTTGAAGATATCTGAGAGAAGGCAAAAGTATAGTTTGTTTTAAAATCAAAGAATTTTAAGGACTCAAAGGGATATTTAAAGCTTCAAGTGAAAAAAAATCTATCAATTGGCATATGGGAATGAGAAGGCTGAGAGAAGAAAGGGCCTAGCAAACACTACTGAGTACAGCGAATCTTTCTACTCCAGTGGGCTTTGTATTGCCACATGTTCTCCTGAGCAGGGACTGATTATTATCTGAGCAAACTGGAGCAAATTCCTGGCTTCAAGGCTGTTGTACTTGGTAGAAGAGGTAATCACCTTGCACTAAGCTTTTTCATTGTTCTCTTCTTTTCTCCCAGTATTACTCACATGCTCTCAACACACAAGATGCAGGGATTTTCATAGGTTACCAAATTGTTGCCACAGATGGGTTGATATATACCAGGGCAGGGGTTCACTGTTCCATTGAACCAACTCAATCTACTTTCTTATATGGACATTTCACCTGAAATTGAGTTGAAAAGAATGATATGATTAGAATTACACTCACAGACACCCCTGGACTTTACTAGGAAAATCTAAACATAGAATCATATCCTAGTCTGACAAAAGCTCTCTAGCTTCCCCCTCCACAAAGCAAGGGAACCAGAACCCACGTATGTCCATCAGCTAACAACGTATGTGATGCCCTTGTTGTCAGGACCTCCTGACAGGAAGAGAGAAAGGAGGCTTGCTATGCTATAGTGGGAAAAGGAAGAGTGAGTTAACAGGACAGATTTGGGAAATTTAGCTTCTCTCTCAATCTCCTTCATTCTCAGACTATTTGACCTGGAATTAGTCTTAGAGATTTTCTGTGGTAACTCAGCTAAGGAAACTGAAGCCCCATAATTGGAAAAGATGTTTCACTGAAATCTATATGCCTTGACTTAAAATATTTATCACATCTTATCTACTAAAAATATCTCCAGGCTAACTCTTATCTTGAAGGTGTGAAACATGAGATCATTTAGAGTAACTTCCTGATTTTGTAGGGAAAACTGAAAACAAAGGAAGGGGCATGTCTCAGTGGGACCAGAACCCATGTCTGCTTGCAATGTTGGTATCAGTGTATGGCTTGAGAGCAGTGACTCTGGGATGATTGAGCTTGACGATGATAGTCTCAGGGGCTCTATGATTACCATAAGATAGGTAGATAAAGTACCTCTAATACAAGGTGGGTAGGAGTTTGGGCTATTTAGAGAAAGAGGGATCATATTTGAGCTCTTCTCCCTTCTTCCCTTATCCAACACCAGCACCATGGCCAGGCCACCACCATCTGTCTGTCACCCAACTACTCCCTCCACTTTCTCCTTTCTTCTGTAGCCTCTAATTTCTGTAATTTAAACATCCATTGAATCATATTATTCCTGTACTTATGCTCTTTTAATTGTATTTCACTGCACATAAAAAATTTCTTCTTAGTATAAGCTAAAAGACCCTATGTGATCTGTACCCTTCTGACTTTTCCAGCCTTGCCTTATACCACCTTGCTCTTTGCCATTTTCCATGGGTTTTTTTTGTCTTTTTAAAAATTTTGTTTTGTTTTTGCTTCAAGTGCTCCATAGTCCCTCCATCTCAGAGTCTTGTGGTTTGTCACGACCACCCCATCAAATGTATTGTCTTTTTGTTGAACCTAAACTCATTCTGCCTTCAGAGCTCAAGTTATGACCTACTTTCTCAGAGAGTTCCCAAAATACAATCCCAACTTTCCATTCCTTTTTAAGTACCTCTAATCAGTGTGTAATAAAGCATTTATACAATTATTTGACTAATTCCACACTCCAAAGAATTATAAGCCCATAAGGGTAAGGTCTGTTTCTGATTAGACTAACCTTTGTGTGTCCAGCACATATACTGGCACTTAGTCTTGCTCTATAAATATATGCAAAATGAATAAGATTTTAAATAGTTCAAACTGAATGAATATAGTCAAATAATAGCAAGAGTAATTAGTATCATCTTTAAATATAGCTTTTCTTTCTCTTTAGAGTAGGATGTATATTCATCGGGTGAGTAGGCTATGTATTCATCTGCTGTGTAACTATAACATCTGCTGCACCCTCTCCTTCCCTCTCTGTGTTCCAGTCACACAGGTCTTTAATCAGTGACTCAAGTAGGTAAATCTTCCTCACTGCTCTCCATCTGGGTGGCTCCTCCTCACCCTTCACATCTCAGATATCCCCATGCCCAAGAAGCCTTCACTGACCACATTGTTGATAGTAGTATCTCTACTTTCAAAAGATATTCTCTATTGTACCATCCTATTTCTTTTATTTATAGAATTATTTATAGAATTTACTATAAAAACAGTCACTCTCTTCGTTTTTTCTGGATATTTTTGTAAGCTTCATGAGAAAATAAGTAAGAATGAGTAAGGTTATTTTTGTTTATAAATTTATGGACAAGTGGAGGACTACTCTTGCAGGCAACCTTCTTAAGAGGAAAACTCTAGGACTCAACTCTATGAGACTAGAGTATAAATCCTGGACAAATTCTATAGACTTTTTTGCTGGAGCTATAACCTCTGACAGGTTCTACACTCTGATCTCTGCGTCCCTTGAAGGCCAAGCTGCCCTCAAAACATCTTTCTCACCAGTCAACTCATGAATACATTTTTTTAAGAAGTAAAATTTAAAATTTACTAATGAGAGAAAAGCTTAAAGTGCAAGTGCTCCTGAAGTAAAGGACTACAGTGATGCAAATCCACATCAAAAAACCAAAACAATCTTTCATTTCACTATTTCCCCCATTTATTAAACATTTATTTTACCCCACAATATATTCAGTGCTCAGAGGTATAGCTGAAAATGAAAAAGGTGTCTCTGTCACTTTGCCCTCATACGATTTGGAAACAGAATTTGAGGCTCTGTTCAGAGATTTCCTGTTCCTTCACATTTCCTCAGTCTATATCTTAGAGTTGACGTTTGCCATTCACAACTCCCATAGGCATTCTCTGCGTATCACAGGGCAGTTAGGAGCATTCTTTCCACCAAACTGTGAGCCCCTCCAGAGCAGAAACCATGTTATGCCCAAGTCTGTGGGCATATAAGAACCTGCCCTGCCCCCTGGCAACCACCAGTGTCCATAAACATTCTCCAGGCACTACCGAGGGCTCTGTGGTATACCTATGACCAAAATCTCAGCTTGGGTCCCAGTTTGGATTACTCTCCTCTGAGCTCCTATACCTACAGTGTACCTGCCACATTCATGTGACATTGAAGAACATCACTTGCCTCAGTAAGGTTCTAAAATAGTAATTCCAAAGAAAACTCAGAGTCTCGTTCCCAGGAAATTTAGAGGAAAATTACCTTAATATTTCCATGTGGTGGCCACCAGTGTGGAGGGCCTGAAACCATAACAAATGAAAATAGTTAAAGAATCTAGTATCTGGTAAGTCATAGCTTAATTTGTTGACAGAATAAAAGAGTTCTATGTAGTACCAAGAAAGCTTGCAATAATTGAAAACATTATTTCATTTATACATATATTCATTCATTTTTTAAAATGTGGGGTAACTCTTTTACTCCTGGTAGATAATCAGCAGAAGACTATATAGGTGCATCACTGGCAGTCCAGTGTACCAAATAATTTTTTGATTAACAGTAATTAGCCTGGGCTTGAGAGGATTCAGAGCTGACAGCCAATATATGAAAGAAATTAAGAAATGCTAGAACTTTAAAGAGATCTTTTAACCCAATCCCAATATCTTATGAAATGCCCAAGAATTCATGGCAGATATGTAAGAAAACTAAGCTCTTCAGTCTTTGAAGCTAGGTCGCTCTACATGACTTCTCTAAAAAAGGACACAAAAGATAATGACCCAGTCAAATATATGGCAGAGCATTTTCAAAAGTTCTGAATTTTTGTGATGCACTGTCTTGGAGGCATATTGCCAGTCACTTTCACACGTTACCTCACCCAGTCACCCAAGCCCCTGGTCCCCACGAGTTAGGTCTTATAGTCTGCATTAATAGATGGGAAAGCTAAGGCCCCTGCCCATTGGCCCAGAGCCTTTTATTTATTTATTTTTTTTGATCACACTCCATTGTCTGTCTCTCTATATATACAGATATATAATACAGTAAAATGATACACTTAATAAAATATATATACACAAAAATCTCAAAGCATTCTCTTCTAGATTATCATGTCACAGCCCAGCAATCAACCTTACATCCCTGCGCAAAACAGCTACATTACTCACCAGAAGGTAACGTCAAATGTATCACGATAAAGAACAGAAGTGAGCAGAGTACTGGGAAGGATTTGGCCACTTTTCCTCCTGGCGTGTCCTTAGAATAATTCTCTGAGATACTGCTTCAGGATGTTGCCTTTTGATACAATCACAAAAGAAGAGGTTATCAGGATATTAAGACCACTTCTGAAGTGAATATTCATCTCCAGTATACGTATTGTATGCTCCTTCTCCGAGAACAAATGCTCAGGAATAAACTTTGGTTAGTTATAAATAAATGTATAGATCTCAGTGACAGACCTGTGACTACTTAGAAGACAGAAGTAAATCAGAGGTTACTGTTTGGGAATAACTGTATTATGTTAGGATGGAGATATTTTAAGTGTCTTGAAAAGGCACCTTACCTGATGATTCTCTCAAAATTTTTTTATTTGAAAGGATACAAAGAAAATGATGAGGCTGCTAGAGGCTTCTAGACAACAAGGGCTTCTCAATAGAGGAAGCAGGTCTGTACTTGGTCATGAAGCAGGGATTGCCTCTTGAGATTAAGACAATGATTTCTAATACTCCAGGCCTACTTGGCTGTGCTGAGAATCTTCTGACTCGGAAAGCTAAACCCTCTTGGAGCATTCTGAGAGACTGCATAGGGAGAAAAAAAGAAATACTCTATCTCACAGGAGTTCCCAAGGTATTTCATCCAGAATTCAGTGAGCAAATTCAGTGAGCAGATCCTCCCTTGGGATTGCCTTTCCTTGTAGCAGCCTTTCTGACCCTAAAGAATGGTATATGGAGGTTCCAGGTCCTGACCAAGGACCACATTGAACTCTCCCTGTCTTCCTGTTCCTGCAAAAGTGACCTGGTCCTCCCTATGTCCTAGAGACCTTTTTCTCTGCTCTGTAGCATATGTTGATAGGTAATGTACATGAACTTGCCTTTATGCTATGGTGTGATATTTGTTATCTGAGACACTGAGATGTTTCCACAGTGCTCCACTCTCCAGGATGTCTGGAGGCTCCTGGCACAATGTCCAGAGCTGTCTGCTCGGCCCGCTCCTGAGACAGTCTATGACTCCATGTTTTTCTAAATACATCCCCATCTCTTCCTGACATCTTGCCTGGATTACTTTAGGAATGGAGCTTCAACAGTGGAAGATCCAGCTGTATCAGAACACAATGCCAGATGCCCACTCTCCCTACCACGTGTACCCAGGTTGACTCACCTCAGAAAGGAAGTGAGATGTAATGTAATTCTTTGTGGCTGGTGCCTCTCCTTTAAGGAGCATGTGTTAGAGCCTCAAGAGGGGATAGAATAGCTGTGTAGGAGAGGGAAGACACTGATGCATTGTGTGCTGGGCTGAGCAGGCCCTGGGAGGCCAAACATTTAGGATGAGTCAAAGACAAACTCAGCAGGAGGTGTTGGGGAAGGGAGTACAGAGATGCCTACAAGACTTGGGTGGTGGGAACGGATCGCTGGCCAGGGCAGCCCTGGGTGGGCAATCCAAAGAGGCAATAGCAGAAGAAACATACCACAGTAGGAGAGAGCATAGAAGTATCGAATGTTCCACAACAATAATTAGTGCCTTTGGCCAGAATGAAAAATGTGGAAACAGCTGAGGAAGAGAGGAGGTTGCAGTGACAGATGAAGTCTGTGGATGCCATTTGCAGTGGGTCCAGCCTTGTCCTGTAGCAATCCAAACCTTTGCAGCTTTGTAACAAGGAAGATACCTTATCAGAGCTGGGTTTCCTCCTAATTTCTGAACTTCCTGCCTCTATGTTACATTTTTTAAAAAGCAATTCTTCTTATGTCAAGGAAATACAAGTTTAGAAAATTCAAAAAGTAGAAATATTAGAAAAGAAATAAAAAGACAAGAAACCTCAAAACCCATAGATAACTGTGAAACATAAACTGTATTGAATTATATCATTCCAGTTTTTTAAAAAAAATCTATATATACATACACAGAAATGAACACATATACATGTTCTTGTCATATTTGATCAAATTTGTGTAGTATATATTGTTTTACACTTTTTTGACTTAGAAATGTACTGTGACATTTTCTTGATCTTTAAATATAGTCATAGAGAACATGAATTTAGATGCCTAGTGTCATATTCTATCACATATATGGATTTTTATTATATTAATATTCTTCCATAGTTGCTCAATTAGGCTGATTTCAATTTCATTATTCTTAACAATACTGGAATGAACAAATTTTTATTTACCTCAGTTAATTTGTCTCATTACTTCATTTCAATAAAAGCCTAAAAACAGACCTACTGGAAACTTCCAGAAAGGACCTGGGTCACTTAGAATATGAAAGAAGTGGTTTTCATCCAACCTGTGGGCTCTGTAAGTCTAATATGGAACAATTTGAAAATACCCTGTCATCTTCCTAAGTAAATCAGTCATCTCCCAGTTCAGAGAGGTAGAGGCATCCCATTGTTTAGGAAGGATTCTGGACATAAAAGCAAAAGATCAAGTTACAATATTTTTGTCAACTTGAAAAGTAATTTTTCCTCTCTGGACGGAATTTTCCCATTTTCACAATGGGGTAATCAAACCTTCCTTAAGGAACTCTTTGGAGGTTTAAGTGAGCTAACATTTAAACAGCTTGGAAAACTGCCTGCCTCCGCTACTGATATGGGCTTTATAGGCTCAGAGCCACAGATTGATTGCATTGTATGAGTATTCAAAGGTAATAATGAGCGTGAAATTACTTCCCACCTGATAATAAATAATTTACATTTTTCTCAACTTTGCTTTGTCACAAATTTTGTTATTAGCAGGGTATCACTGGTTAAATGAGTTCCCGTAGGCCTTCTACTGTTTGGGATTCTGGTTTGTCAGGAGTTGTGTGGGCACTGGAAATACAGCCGTGAAAAAGAATGGCATATTCTTGACCTTAATGGAGCTTATACCTTGGCAGGAGAATATTATTAAACAAATAATTACTCGTGGAAGGCAGACTTGAAGAAGCAGATTTTAACATTTGAGTTTCCTGACTCTTGTGACATTCCAGTATGAATCATGGCCCCTCTGATACCCATCCATAACAGCAATGAGAAATAAAACAATAATTTCCACAGATCCAATATCTTGACTCGGTAAAAGTGAAGCAGACCTTCCTAAGATAAAAGGAATTGCATATTATCAATATGTGACCCTGTTTAATAGCTGCAAAAATAAGATAACAGAGAGAGGTCTACAAACAGTATTTAATCCTGTAGATTAAATACATAGAGGAAAATACATAGAAGAAAAAGAAAAACATAGGAAAAAATCAAGCTAAAATAGTTTTAGCTTTTCCAAATTCCAGTTGAACTAATATTGGGAGAAGAGAGTAAATAAGACTGAGGGATCCCATCTTCCTCAAAGAATCCTTAGTCTTTGACTTCTTCATCATCTCTCATACCCATGGTTGAATTCCAGAAGCTACAATTTGGGGCTTTGTTCCTAGATGTCAGGCCCTATTCCTAGCTATGAAATAATTCAGTTTGTATGTTCCAGTGTCACCTCAAACGAATATTTTAAAAAGCCAATTCCTCACTGTACAGTCCAAAGCAGATTCTTTTTTTTTAAGTTTATTTTTTTATTGAAGTATAGTTAATTTACAATGTTGTGTTAGTTTCAGGTGTACAGCAAAGTGATTCAGTTATATATATATATATATATATATTATAATACATATATATATTCTTTTTCAGGTTCTTTTCCATTATAGGTTATTACAAGTTATTGAATATTGTTCCCTGTGCTATACAGTGGGTCCTTGTTGTTTATCTGTTTCGTATACAGCAGTGTGTATCTGTTAATCTGAAACTCCTAATTTATCCCTCCCCCACCCTTTCCCCTTTGGTAACCGTAAGTTTGTTTTCTGTGTCTGTTTCTGTTTTTTAAACAAGTTCATTTGTATCATTTTTTTTTTTAGATTCCATGTGCAAGTGATATTATGTGATATTTATCTTTCTCTACCTGACTTCACTTGATATGATAATCTCTAGGTACATCCATGTTGCTGCAAATGGTATTACTTTATTAATTTTTATGGCTGAGTAGTATTGCATTGTACACATGTACCACATTTTCTTTATCCATTCATCTGTCAATGGACCTTTAGATTGTTTCCATATTTTGGCTATTGTGAATAGTGCTACTGTGAACTTAGGAGTGCATGTATCTTTTTGAATTGTAGTTTTGTCCAGATATATGCCCAGAAGTGGGATTGCTGGATCATATGGTAGCTCTATTTTTAGTTTTTTAAGGACCCTCCATACTGTTCTCTGTAGTCGCTGCACCAGTTTGCATCCCCACCAACAGTGTAGGAGGGTTCTCTTTTCTCCACACCCTCTCCAGCATTTTAATGATGGCCATTCTGACTTGTGTGAGGTGATAGCTCATTGTAGTTTTGATTTGCATTTCGCTAATAATTAGCAACGTTGAGCATCTTTTCACGTGCCTGTTGGTTATCTCTACGTCTTCTTTGGAGAAATGTCTGTTTAGGTCATCTGCCCATCTTTTGATTGAGTTGTTTTCTTTTTTTGTTTTGTTTTTGATATTGAGCTGTATGAGCTGTTTGTGTATTTTGGAAATTAATCCCTTGTCAGTAGCATCATTTGCAAATATTTTCTCCCATTTTGCAGGTTGTCTTTTCATTTTGTTTATAGTTTTCTTTGCCATGCAGAAGCTTTTAAGTTTAATTAGGTCCCATTCATTTATTTTTACTTTTATTTTCATTACTCTAGGAGATGGGTCCAAAAACATATTACTGCAATTTATGTCAAAGTGTGTTCTGCCTATGTTTTCCTCCAAGAGTTTTATAGTATCCAGTCTTACATTTAGGTCTTTAATCCATGTTGAGTTTATTTTTGTATATGATGTTAGAGAATGTTCTAATTTTTTTCTTTTACATGTAGCTGTCCAATTTTCCCAGTGTCACTCAGTGAAGAGACTGTCTTTTCTCCATTGTACATTCTTGACTCATTTGCTGAAGGTTAATTGACCATAGGTGTGTGGCCAAAGCAGATTCTTACCACCATTAGGGATGTGGAAATCCTTCACAGGATTTTACCTAAGACTGCATGTTCTCCAGTAGAAAGGAAAGTCAATTCCACTGCCCAAACCGTAGAACTTTCACAGTCTAGTCCATTCTTTAACCAATTATCACTCCACCACAGTACTAATCTGCCATTCTTTAGGTCCTCAGAGCTGTTTCTCCATCACAGGAAAGCCACCATACAAGTGATCGGTCCCACCCTGGACCATAGGGGAAAGTCTTTCCCTTCTCAGGGTTTTTTATTGAAGCCACAGGACAACATTGTCCAGACTTGCATATCTGCCTAGGAAAATTTTGTTTAGACAAAAGCAGAGTTTATGTAAGTAAACTCACTTTTTCAATTTATAGGTTAAAAAAGAAAATTATGTAATTATTGTATAATTACATATATTTTTAAAACATAGGTTATATAATGTACTCTACAATATATCCACTCTACAATATGTAGACTTTGTCATTGTTGTTGTTTATAGTTAAGCAAATTATTTATTATTACAGGGTCAACACCCATGTGCCCACCATTCCAGTCATGAGCTAGCATGACCATCATCCTAAAGGTCTCGTATGTGTTACTGCCTGAATATTTATAATCCCCCAGAATTCATATGTTGTAGTCAATCCTCAGTGTGATGGTATTAGGAGGTAGAACTCTTCAGAGATGATTAGGTCGTGAAGGCATAGCCCTCATGAATGGCATTAGTGCCCTTATGAAACAGTGTCCGGAGAGCAACCTTGCCCCTTCTACCATGGGAAGACACAGCAAGAAGATAGTAGACTGTGAACCTGAAAGTGGGCTCTTACCTAGCACCAGATCTTCTGGTGCCTTGATCTTGGACTTCTAGAACTGTGAGAATATAAATTCCTATTGTTTAAGTCACCCAATCTGTGGTATAGACAGTTCCCTACTTATGATGGTTCAAATAACAATTTTTTGACTTTATGGTGATGTGAAAGCAATATGCATTTAGTAGAAACTGTACTTTGAAATTTGATCTTTCCCTGAGCTAGTGATAAGCAGTACAATACTCTCTTGTGATGCTGAGCAGTGAGCCACAGCACCCAAGTCAGCCATACAGTCACCAGGGTAAACAATCCGTATGTTGACAACCATTCTGTACCCATACAACCATTCTGTTTTTCACTTTTTCAGTATTCAATAAATTACATGAGATATTCAACACCTTATTACTTTATAAAATAGGCTGTGTGTTATATGATTTTGCCCAACTGTAGGCTAATGTAAGTGTTCTGAGCACATTTAAGGTAGGCGAGGCTGGTACGTTAGGTGCATGTATGATATTTTCAATTTATGATGGGTTTATCAGGATATAACCCCATCCTAAATGGAGGAAGATCTGAATTTTGTTATGGCAGCCTGGCATACTAATACACTAGCTCATTATATGACTAACAGCACCCTCACTCACCCTCCACATTGTTGCCAGAGTGATATTTTTAGAAACCAAATCTGATCTTGTTCAAATATTTAACTGATTCCATCAACAGAAAGCCCCCTCATGACCCATGCTTATCTCTCCAGTCTCATCTGCTCTGCCTTTTATCCCAGCTGAATTTAAGGACTGAATTCCCAGTGTTTCCTGCTCCTGAACATCCCTGTGCCTTTGCTTCTCATATTTATCCTACTTTGCATGCCCTTACCCACTTCATCCATCAGACTGACCGCTACTTCTCCTTCAAATATCATTTTACTTTTGTAACAGTTTCATGGCCGCATTTCTCTCCCTCACCCACCACAATGGGTTAGGTGCCCATCCTTAAAATGAACTGTCTTTACTACCACAACCCCATGTTGGCCGTTCTCTTATAGTATCACATTTCAAACTCTATTAAAATTATTGACTTTCCACTCACATAGCTCTTTACCCCTAAATTATCTCTACTTTTGTGTTCTTGAATTTTTTTTGTGCTTTTTAAATAACTTTTTTACTGTTATTAGTGTTCTTAAGTCCCTAATGTTCTTTTCTTAACCTGCTAATTAGTTGCAGTATTAGAAAATAACCACATGTATATCAATCTGCTCCAGTTAAGGGCTACGAATAAAGTTTGTGGAGTCTTCCTCTGGGTAAATAAATTATACTTTAGGTTTTGTGTTTAGGCTGGTCAGGTGTCTTATCTATGACTACTCATAGTCATAGATCATTTCTAGAATACATATCTGAAAACACTTTTTCTCGATGAAAGTGAGAAATTGTTAAAACATTGTATATTAAGAATAAATAAAATTTCTGTGTATACTTACTATATATATACATATATATACTATAGTATATATACTATAGTATATATATAGTATATATACTATAGTATATATATAGTATATATATAGTATATATACTATACTTACTTACACTTCATCATCATGAAGTTTCCTGAGTTGAGATCCTTTCTGTCTGGAAAAGTAGATTTTATTGAATGGGTCATACAGTTATTTGATATTTCATAATCTACAGAGTAAAACATAGTCATATGTCATTTTGTGTTGTCTGACCTGAACTAAGAATGAAGAGTGCTGGTTAATATTCTACCCTAGTTAGCTGATATGTACCATTAACATCCTTGATAGATGATCATTTTGCAAACAAATAAAAATATAAAAAATAAGACCAACATTAAAAGGAGATTGGGCACTTTTAAAATAGTCCATGAATATTCAGATGGAAATCAAAAGCATAATATAGTGTGCAAACATTTCTGCAGTTTTAAAAGAAAATATGCACACATACATCTCTGGCATTTACAGTTTATGTAATTTTGTTATAGTCATTTCTCCTTTCTGAGTATTAGATTTCTTCCTTCTAAAAAGAAGATATGAGATAATATAATCAATACCATCTCAGTCTTCAGTCTCTGATGGTTTTATTAGGGCATGAATTTGCATATCCTGAGAGACTTTATTTTGGATAACACTTGCTATTATATTTGTAAATTTTCAGAAGGTCTAGAAAAGAAGGAGGAAAATTATAAAAAGGAAGAAGAGTTTATTTCTTTGAGTATTCACTCTTTGTCAGCTGCTTAGCTAAGGTTTGACATGTTTTATCACAGTGAATCCTAAACACTGTTATAATTTCTGTCTTACTGAATACAGAATTGTGCAGCGAATTGGGTATTTGCCTAATGTCACAGATCTACAAACTGCAGCCTGGATTCTAATCCAGATGTATGACACCAAAGCCCATGATTTTTTTTTTTTTTTTTTACATCTTTATTGGAGTATAATTGCTTTACAATGGTGTGTTAGTTTCTGCTTCATAACAGGGTGAATCAGTTATACATATACATATGTTCCCATATCTCTTCCCTCTTGCGTCTCCCTCCCTCCCACCCTCCCTATCCCACCCCTCCAGGCGGTCACAAAGCACCGAGCTGATCTCTCTGCGCTATGCGGCTGCTTCCCACTAGCTATCTACCTTACGTTTAGCAGTGTATATATGTCCATGACTCTCTCTTGCTTTGTCACAGCTTCCCCTTCCTTCTCCCCATATCCTCAAGTCCATTCTCTAGTAGGTCTGTGTCTTTATTTCTGTCTTACCCCTAGGTTCTTCATGACATTTTTTTTCTTAAATTCCATATATATGTGTTAGCATACAGTATTTGTCTTTCTCTTTCTGACTTACATCACTCTGTATGACAGACTCTAGGTCTATCCACCTCATTACAAATAGCTCAATTTCATTTCTTTTTATGGCTGAGTAATATTCCATCGTATGTATGTGCCACATCTTCTTTATCCATTCATCCAATGATGGACACTTAGGTTGTTTCCATCTCTGGGCTATTGTAAATAGAGCTGCAATGAAGATTTTGGTACATGACTCTTTGAATTATGGTTTTCTCAGGGTCTATGCCCCGTAGTGGGATTGCTGGGTCATATGGTAGTTCTATTTGTAGTTTTTTAAGGAATCTCCATGCTGTTCTCCATAGTGGCTGTACCAATTCACATTCCTACCAGCAGTGCAAGAGGGTTCCCTTTTCTCCACACCCTCTCCAGCATTTATTGTTTCTAGATTTTTTGATGATGGCCATTCTGAATGGTGTGAGATGATATTTCATTGCATTTCTCTAATGATTAATGATGTTGAGCATTCTTTCATGTGTTTGTTGGCAGTCTGTATATCTTCTTTGGAGAAATGTCTATTTAGGTCTTCTGCCCATTTTTGGATTGGATTGTTTTTTTGTTATTGAGCTACATGAGCTGCTTATAAATTTTGGAGATTAATCCTTTGTCAGTTGCTTCATTTGCAAATATTTTCTCCCATTCTGAGGGTTGTCTTTTGGTCTTGTTTATGGTTTCCTTTGCTGTGCAAAAGCTTTTAAGTTTCATTAGGTCCCATTTGTTTATTTTTGTTTTTATTTCCATTTCTCTAGGACGTGGGTCAAAAATGATCTTGCTGTGATTTATGTCATAGAGTGTTCTGCCTATGTTTTCCTCTAAGAGTTTGATAGTTTCTGCCCTTACATTTAGGTCTTTAATCCATTTTGAGTTTATTTTTGTGTATGGTGTTAGGGAGTGATCTAATCTCATACTTTTACATGTACCTGTCCAGTTTTCCCAGCACCACTTATTGAAGAGGCTGTCCTTTCTCCACTGTACATTCCTGCCTCCTTTATCAAAGATAAGGTGACCCTATGTGTGTGGGTTTATCTCTGGGCTTTCTATCCTGTTCCATTGATCTATCAATCTGTTTTTGTGCCAGTACCATACTGTCTTGATTACTGTAGCTTTGTAGTATAGTCTGAAGTCAGGGAGCCTGATTCCTCCAGCTCCATTTTTCGTTCTCAAGATTGCTTTGGCTATTCGGGGTCTTTTGTGTTTCCATACAAATTGTGAAATTTTTTGTTCTAGCTCTGTGAAAAATGCCAGTGGTAGTTTGATAGGGATTGCATTGTATCTGTAGATTGCTTTGGGTAGTATAGTCATTTTCACAGTATTGATTCTTCCAATCCAAGAACATAGTATATCTCTCCATCTATTTGTATCATCTTTAATTTCTTTCATCAGTGTCTTATAATTTTCTGCATACAGGTCTTTTGTCTCCTTAAGTAGGTTTATTCCTAGATATTTTATTCTTTTTGTTGCAGTGGTAAATGGGAGTGTTTTCTTGATTTCACTTTCAGATTTTTCATCATTAGTGTATAGGAATGCCAGAGATTTCTGTGCATTAATTTTGTATCCTGCTACTTTACCAAATTCATTGATTAGCTCTAGTAGTTTTCTGGTAACGTCTTTAGGATTCTCTATGTGTAGTATCATGTCATCTGCAAACAGTGACAGCTTTACTTCTTTTCCGATTTGGATTCCTTTTATTTCTTTTTTGTCTCTGATTGCTGTGGCTAAAACTTCCAAAACTATGTTGAATAAGAGTGGTGAGAGTGGGCAACCTTGTCTTGTTCCTGATCTTAGTGGAAATGCTTTCAGTTTTTCACCATTGGGGACGATGTTGGCTGTGGGTTTGTCATATATGGCCTTTATTATGTTGAGGAAAGTTCCCTCTATGCCTACTTTCTGCAGGATTTTTAGCATAAAAAGCCCATGATTTTAACTACTAATCAGAAAGGAGTGAATTCAAGTTGTTGGAATGAAAAAAAAAAGAAAGTTGTTGGAATGGCTGGTAATAACCATTCTTAAAATCTCCTAGAAGCTGAGATGTTGTTTATAGTGAGGACTTAATATTTAATGGATGGGGCTGGTGGTGGTGAGGATTCCAACTAATTCCAACTCTGCGTTTGGGCTTTCATTCTCTTCCCTAGACCTCTCCAGACAATCAGAGAAGCAACATGATTCTCCTCTGGGGTATGAAGGATAGATCAGTCTTATAACAGTGTCCATGGCTAACAGCCCAAATATAGACAGCTGTCTTCTGAGTTTCCACTAAGTGATAAGAAAGATGTAACACAGGAGATTCCTGAAACTTTGACCAAGAATATATTTCCCACCTGAGACCCAGTTTCCTTAAATGTAATGTGGGAATAAAAATGTCTATATGTAGCAGCTAATCTGAGGGACATTGTAGACTATAAATGAGAATTTGGCTGGATAGCAAAGAAATATATACACATATATATCCTTACATATAGCTATTTTTTCATAACAAAGCAATGTCCAAAGAGTACTGGAGGATCATGACAAAAGGTAAGGTTTGTAAAACCATGTTTTTAAAAACCAAGCAGATTTTGGCCAATGTGAATTTTGTGATCATAAAACAAAAGCAAAACAGGGCTCCAAATTGAGTACTGTACTTACTGATTTAGCATACAAAACATGCATTCATTACTGTGAGTTTTCTGATCTATGTCACATAATGGTCTCCATTCCCTTGTGCATGCAATCCTGGCACTTTTTCTGTTGTATTTGGTGCAGTCCACCTGTAATTGGAAGAAAAATAATACCCTACATTCTCTTCCTTCAATTCTGTGTCATTCTCATATTGAGATGGTAAAGAGGGAGAAGAGAGTGGAAAGAGTACTAGTCTCTTTAACTTTTCAGCAAACATGTCTAGAAGATCTTTTATGGACCAGGTGCTGTGCTGCAAAAATAAATCAGACCTAGAATAGTCCTTAAATGAGAATTAGCAGTTTAAGAAGGAAATATTAATCTCTCTTTTTAGGGTTATAATGAGAGTCCAGTGGGATAATGAATGTGAAAAATACTGAGAAAAGTTTAAAATGCTACCAAAAGGTAAAACTTTACTTTATCTGCTCTTCTCCTTTTGCAAGGAGATTCATTTTGTAACCTTTAAAGAAAGAAACACCACCAGGAAAGTACAGTAGGAACAGTTTTATATCCTAGGGAATTATTTCAACCCACTGTGAGTCAGTTTAGCTACTTTCATGACTCATTTACACATTAGCTCTGATTTCATTTTTGCCAAGAGTATGCCGAAAAGGTACTCACCTCTGTCCCTATTGCTTGATGGCCAGAAGAGAGTAGGACGAGATTCATTTCGAGAGAAGGAATTGGAGAAATAGAAAATTCCACAGTTAGAAATGCAAAGCTGAATTCATTGTTCACAGTAACTAAAACCCATTTCCCAACATCCCTTGCCCAGGCCAGACCTAAAAGAGGTCACTTCTTTACTCAGGGCCAACTTGGGGGGAAGTCAGAGATATATGATTCTGACCAAAAACAAAAAAAAAATGAGGTGGTAGGGGGATCTCTGGTCATTGGAGAAAGGGCTGTCCAGGAGATCCTGTGGGCATGCCCAGGGTAGAGTTGGAGTTATGGTCTCAAAGTTGTATAGGTGGTTTCTGAAAGGCCAAGTCAGAAACCTGAGAGATCCCGATGAGGAACTGAGCAGAAAGCCCACAATCCTTTTATTCTTCTCAGTCTCTCTTCCTCTTCCTCTTCCTCAAAGTCTGATTCACCCCCACTCTGTTGATTAGACCAATCAAAATAGATGTCTTCTAAATTTTCTTTTGACTTTAACATTCTATAATTACTGAAGGCTGAATATGTTGCAGTTAACGTTGTATGAATATTAAAAAGGAATCCTAACTTACCAGGTGGAGTGACAACCCATGTAGTGGCTGCCGGAGCAAGGATGACAAAAGCAGTGATGCTCTTCATAGTGATGATGAATGAGGGTAGTAGAGAGATGCTGTTCTGAGGCAAGAAGTTCAGAGAGAAAGAGAGAAAAAGCAGTCTGCCAAATACACATATATATACTCAGGGCAGGGTCCCATCCTCATTAAAATTGGCCTTTCCAATGATGATTGGCATTAATCCAAGCTAGGGTATTTATTTCATGTGTCAAGGAATGCTTCCTTATTATCTTGAGCTACAGACATTTGGAATAGTTACATCCTGAAACTCATCTACCAGAAGATCCCTTTGATCACTCAGCAAATATAATGGTGTGGCTATATTTGAGAACAAATAAAATCATAGGTGTAGTAAAGAGCAAATAGACATTTAAATGACGTGTAAAGGGCATTAAGATTATATTAGATGCAGGAAAGTTGAAAAGAATCATAGAAGCACATTTCTTTAAAATGTACTGTAGTAGACAACATTAATAGCACTGTAAACCTTGCTTATCTAGAGCATGAACACACTTTACAACATTTTATGAAGGCTTGTTAAATGATTAACCTTATGAAACAAGAAGAGCAGTATTATTGCTATTCTGCAGATGAAACAACAAAAACAAAAAAATTAAGTATATTCTTTTGGGCTTTCTTTGTGGTGCAGTGGTTAAGAATCCACCTGCCAATGCAGGACATGTGGGTTCAAGCCCTGGTCTGGGAAGCCCCACCCACCAGAACACAGGCACCGGTCCCTTCCACAAGGAAGACTACACAAGGCACTAAACCAATCTCACCTACTGGGAACAGACACCAAAAACAACGGGAACTACGAACCTGCAGCCTGCAAAAAGGAGATCCCAAACACAGTAAGTTAAACAAAATGAGAAGACAGAGAAATATGCAGCAAATGAAGGAGCAAGGTGAAAACCCACGAGACCAAACAAATGAAGAGGAAACAGGCAGTCTACCTGAAAAAGAATTCAGAATAATGAGAGTAACGCTGATCCAAAATCTTGGAAATAGAATGGAGAGAGTACAAGAAACGTTTGACAAGGACCTAGAAGAATTAAAGAGCAAGCGAACAATGGTAAACATACAATAAATGAAATTAAAAATTCTCTAGAAGGAATCAATAGCAGAATAACTGAGGCAGAACAGATAAGTGACCTGGAAGATAAAATAGTGGAAATAATTACTACAGAGCAGAATAAAGAAAAAAGAATGAAAAGAACTGAGGACAGTCTCAGAGAACCCAGGGACATTAAATGCACCAACATTTGAATTATAGAGGTCCCAGAAGAAGAGAAAAAGAAAGAGTCTGTGAAAATATTTGAAGAGATTATAGTTGAAAACTTCCCTAACATGGGAAAGGAAATAGTCAATCAAATCCCAGAAGTGTAAAGAATCCCATACAGGATAAATTCAAGGAGAAACACGTCAAGACACATATTAATCAAACTATCAAAAATTAAATACAAAGAAAAAATATTAAAAACAGCAAGGGAAAAGCAACAAATAACATACAAGGGAATCCCCATAAGGTTAATAGCTGATTTTTCAGCAGACATTCTGCAAGCCAGAAGGGATTGGCAGGACATATTCAAAGTGATGAAAAGGAAGAACCTACAATCAAGATTATTCTACCCAGCAAGGATCTCATTCAGATTCGACGGAGAAATTAAAACCTTTACAGACAAGCAAAAGTTAAAAGAATTCAGCACCATGAAACAAGCTTTACAACAAATGCTAAAGGAACTTCTCTAGACAGGAAACACAAGAGAAAGAAAAGACCTACAAAAACAAACCCAAAACAATTAAGAAAATGGTAATAGGGGCATACATGTCAATAACTACCTTAAATGTAAATGGATTAAATGCTCCAATCAAAAGACATTAGACTGGCTGAATGGATACAAAAACAAGACCTGTATATATTACTGTCTACAAGAGACCCACTTCAGAACTAGGGACACATACAGACTGAAAGTGAGGGGATGGAAAAAGATATTCCATGCAAATGGAAATCAAAAGAAAGCTGGAGGGCTTCCCTGGTGGCACAGTGGTTGAGAGTCCACCTGCTGATGCATGGGACGCGGGTTTGTGCCCTGGTCCGGGAAGATCCCACATGCCGCAGAGTGGTGGGACCTGTGAGCCTGCATGTCCGGAGCCTGTGCTCCGCAACAGGAGAGGCCACAACAGTGAGAGGCCCGTGTACTGCAAAAAAAAAAAAAAAAGCTGGAGTAGCAATTCTCATATCAGACAAAATAGACTTTAAAATAAAGACTATTACAAGAGACAAAGAAGGACAGTACATAATGATCAAGGGATCAATCCAAGAAGAATATATAACAGTTGTAAATATTTATGCACCCAACATAGGAGCACCTCAATACATAAGGCAAATGCTAACAGCCATAAAATGGGAAATTGACAATAACAAAATCGTAGTAGGGGACTTTAACACCCCACTTTCGCCAATGGACAGATCATCCAAAAGGAAACTAAATAAGGAAACACAAGCTTTAAATGATACATTAAACAAGATGGACTTAATTGATACTTACAGGACATTCCATCCAAAAACAACAGAACACACTTTCTTCTCAAGTGCTCATGGAACATTCTCCAGGATAGATCATATCTTGGGTCACAAATCAAGCCTTGGTAAATTTAAGACAACTGAAATTGTATCAAGTATCTTTTCCGACCACAATGCTATGAGACTAGATATCAATTACAGGAAAAAAATCTGTAAAACATACAAACACATGGAGGCTAAACAATACACTACTAAAAGTCCGAGAGATCACTGAAGAAATCAAAGAGGAAATCAAAAAATACCTAGAAACAAATGACAATAAAAACACGACAGCCGAAAACTTATGGGATGCAGCAAAAGCAGTTCTAAGAGGGAAGTTATAGCAATAAAATCCTACCTCAAGGAAACAAGAAACATCTCAAATAAACAATCTAACCTTACACCTAAAGCAATTAGAGAAAGAAGAACAAAAAAAAAACCCCAAAGTTAACAGAAGGAAAGAAATCATAAAGAAATAAATGAAAAAGAAATGAAGGAAACAATAGCAAGATCAATAAAACTAAAAGCTGGTTCTTTGAGAAGATAAACAAAATTGATAAACCATTAGCCAGACTCATCAATAAAAAAAGGGAGAAAACTCAAATCAACAGAATTATAAATGAAAAAGGAGAAGTAACAGCTGACACTGCAGAAATACAAAGGATCATGAGGGATTACTACAAGCAACTATATGCCAATAAAATGGACAATCTGGAAGAAATGGATAATTGTTAGAAAAGCACAACCTTCCGAGGCTGAACCAGGAAGAGATAGAAAATATAAACAGACCAATCACAAGCATTGAAATTGAAACTGTGATTAAAAATCTTCCAACAAACAAAAGCCCAGGACTAGAAGGCTTCACTGGCAAATTCTATCAAACATTTAGAGAAGAGCTAACACTTATCCTTCTCAAACTCTTCCATAATATAGCAGAGGGAAGACACTCTCAAAGTCATTCTACAAGGCCAACATCACCCTGATACCTAAACCAGACAAAGATGTCACAAAAAAAGAAAATATAGGCCCATATCACTGACACACATAGATGCAAAAATCCTCAACAAAATACTAGGAAACAGAATCCCAACAGCACATTAAAAGGATCATACACCATGACCTAGTGGGGTTTATCCCAGGAATGCAAGGATTCTTCAGTATATGCAAATCAATCAATGTGATACACCATATTAAAAAATTGAAGGAGAAACACCACATGATCATCTCGATAGATGCAAAAAAAGCTTTTGACAAAATTCAACACCTATTTATGATAAAAACTCTCCAGAAAGTAGACATAGAGGGAACTTACCTCAACGTAATAAAGCCCATAAATGACAAACCCACAGCCAATATCGTTCTTAATGGTGAAAAACTGAAACCATTTCCTCTAAGATCAGGAACAAGACAAGTTTGCCCACTCTCACCACTATTACTCAACATAGTAGTATGTTGGAAGTTTTAGCCACAGCAATCAGAGAAGAAAAGGAAATATAATGAATCCAAATTGGAAAAGAAGAACAAAAACTGTCACTCTTTGCAGATGACATGATACTATACGTAGAGAATCCTAAAGATGATACCAGAAAACTACTAGAGCTAATCAATGAATTTGGTAAACTTGCAGGATACAAAATGAATGCTCAGGAATCTTTTGCATTCCTATACATTAATGATGAAAAATCTGGAAGAGAAATTAAGGAAACACTGCCATTTACCATTGCAACAAAAAGAATAAAATACCTAGGAATAAACCTACCTAAGGAGGCAAAAGAGCTCTGTGCAGAAAACTGTAAGACACTGATGAAAGAAATTAAAGATGATACAAACAGATGGAGAGATACACCATGTTATGGGATTGGAAGAATCAACATTTTGAAAAGGACTGTACTACCCAAAGCAATCTTCAGATTCAATGCAATCCCTATCAAACTACCAATGGCATTTTTCAGAGAACTAGAACAAAAAATTTCACAATTTGTATGGAAACACAAAAGACCCCGAATAGCAAAAGAAATCTTGAGAAAGAAAAACGGAGCTGGAGGAATCAGACTATACTTCAGACTATACTACAAAGCTAGTAATCAAGACAGTGTGATAATGGCACAAAAACAGAAATATAGATCAAGGGAATAGGATAGAAAGCCCAGGGATAAATCCACACAATATGGTCACTTTATCTTTGATAAAGGAGGCAAGAATATACAATGGAGAAAAGACAGCCTCTTCAGTAAGTGGTGCTGGGAAAACTGGACAGCTACATGTAAAAGAATGAAATTAGAACACTCCCTAACACCATACACAAAAATAAACTCAAAATGCATTAAAGACCTAAGTGTAAGGCCAGACACTATAAAACTCTTAGAGGAAAACATAGGCAGAATACTCTATGACATAACTCACAGCAAGTTCCTTTTTGAGCCACCTCCTAGAGAAATGGAAATAAAAACAAAAATAAACAAATGGGACCTAATGAAAGTTAAAAGCTTTTGCACAGCAAAGGAAACCATAAACAAGACCAAAAGACAACCCTCAGAATGGGAGAAAATATTTGCAAATGAAGCAACTGACAAAGGATTAATCTCCAAAATATACAAACAGCTTACGCAGCTCAATATCAAAAAAAACAAGCAACCCAATCCACAAATGGGCAGAAGGTCTAAATCGACATTTCTCCAAAGAAGATATACAGATTGCCAACAAAAACTCGAAAGGATGCTCAACATCACTAATCATTAGAGAAATGCAAATCAAAACTACAGTGATTATCACCTCACACCAGTCAGAATTGCCATCATCAAAAAATCTACAAACAGTAAATGCTGGAGAGGGTGTGGAGAAAAGGGAACCCTCTTGCACTGTTGATGGGAATGTAAATTGATACAGCCACTGTGGAGAACAGTATGGAGGTTCCTTAAAAAACTAAAAATAGAACTACCATATAATCCAGCAATCTCAGTACTGGGCATATACCCTGAGTCAGCCATAATTCAAAAACAGACATGTACCACAATGTTCATTGCTGCTCTGTTTACAATAGCCAGGACATGGAAGCAAGCTAAGTGTCCATCGACAGATGAATGGATAAAGATGTGGCACATATATACAATGCAATATTACTCAGCCATAAAAAGCAACGATATTGAGTTATTTGTAGTGAGGTGGATGGACCTAGAGTCTGTCATACAGAGTGAAGTAAGTCAGAAACCGAAAAACAAATACTGTATGCTAACACACATATATGAAATCTAAAAAAAAAAATGGTTTTGATGAACCTAGAGGCAGGACAGGAATAAAGACACAGATGTAGAGAGTGGACTTGAGGAATGGAAAGGGGAAGTGTAAGATGGCACGAAGTGAGAGAATGGCATGGACATATATACACTACCAAATGTAAAATAGATAGCTAGTGGGAAGCAGCTGTAGAGCATAGGGAGATCAGCTCAGTGCTTTGTGACCGCCTACAGGGGTGGGATAGGGAGGGTGGGAGGGAGATGCAAGAGGGAGGGGATATGGGAATATATGTATATGTATAGCTGATTCACTTTGTTTTACAGCAGAAACTAACACAACACTGGAAAGCAATTATACTCCAATAAAGATGTTAAAAAATTCAGGGTTCAAGAATAATGATCTAAAAATTCACTATCCATGTTCTTCTCTTTCTGGAAATACTTATACGAAGAATTAATCTGGTCAACAACCAACATGACTGCGTTTTCCTTTCACCATCTACTCAGTAACTAAGGATTTAAAAACAGTATATACAATTACCTGAAACTCAACATCATCACAATACATTGCCCAAATCAAAAAACCCTTCAACAAATCCACGCTCATCTCTATTACCAGTTCCTTAACAGGCTCAGTTTTTTTTTTCAAAACTAATTGATTAGGTGTGATTCTGGGGCAGCCAGCCTTTAATGTGGACATGCACTGCACAGGAATTCCTAGCAATCCCCAACATGGGTCCCACACAGAGTAGATGTCAGTTTCCATCAATAAGTGTATATGTAAAACATTATCTGTTTCTTTTTCTCTAAATAAAATTATGTCTGACTCTGAGGTCTTCATTCTGCCTAGATGTGGGGAGATTTGGTCTCATTCATTATAGGAGTTTATGAGGATCTGAGGTGCTTAAGCAGTGCACAGAAAATGAGAACAGGCCCTATTATCTCTGAACAGGCATGGTTGCTGCCTGCATCTCAGCAGTGCAAGCCAGCCTTAAATGGTTCCCCTCACTGAGGCTGCTCCATGATTCTGTACCACCCATGAGACAGGGTGATTTTTGACTGAGATTGAGAACCCCATGAATCTAGGGTTCAGCAGATACTTTGTATAGTCATACACTCAGCAGACTCTTCCTCTTCAGGAAGCTGCCGGGCAGCAGTCTTGGTCAATACTCCGTCCCTTTGATTTCTTTTGAAAATTTAATTTCTTCTGCTTTGGTTACTTTCTAATGTACTCAAGGCATTAAGAGTAATTTTTTGCCCCTTTTTATGTTTTTGTCCAGTTTATTTCAAATATCCTGTAAAGTAAAAATACATACCTTTTTCTTCAAGCTTTGTGATAGAGAGTGAAGGAAAGATAAAAAGAAAACAAGTTAATAGCTTTTAACTACTGCCTTAGTTGTTGATGCTGTGTTATTACTTCTTGTTTGACATATTGACATTAAAATGACTATGTCAAAATTCCATTCATCTTTAGAAACCTACCTTGTGCTTCCAGGTAAGTGCTAACCTGGGGGTAAACAGCTCCACCAGAAATTCTTCAGTGGGTACTTATAACTGGAGGTTCTCCAACTACCTACACCTCTCCTGGGTGCCTGGGAAGAGCCTCTGGGTAGAGACGGATGGGGCATTTCCTTCGTGAATCATCCATGTCTGTCTTGTGACCAGAGGCCAGGACCTAAGCAAATATCCTTTGTGAACACAACTTGTCAGAGCTCATTTTTAGAGACCTTGGCAGTAGGAGTTCTGGCAACTTTCTAACTTAAAATTTAAGGAGCAAAGTGGATCCAGAGATGAGAATATAATAGCTGGCAACTTTCCATTTTATTACTGCTCCCAGGACTTCTTTCGTGTTAAGTCAAGCCATTAGAATTCACTTTTCATTGCTAATCCCATTACTCTATGCTAAAAAATCTGCATGTGTACTGTCTCCTGCCACATGATCCATAGATTTGGAAGTGAAGTATTCCACAGATTAACAGACGTGACTGTTTCTGTAGATAATGAAGTTTTCTAGGATCATTTGATACAAAATCCACCCTTTTGTCTGAAAACATAATCAGATAATTTTATTTACATGAAAAGCATGGAACTGTGGTTCATGAGGCCAGAGGGAGTGGTGTAAGGGACATGAGATTAAAAACCATTTACTTGAATTTGTATTTCTCCTTTGCACTCATCTGGGTAGGCTTAGAAAAATCACTTCCCCTCTTTTGGCTTCAGGATTCCCATATACTAAACATGCTGGATAAATCATCTCTAATTTTCTTCTAGCTCTGTCAGCCTGGGAGTTTATCAATCTGAAGTAAAATAACCTTTCCCTGATTGAGATTTTCTTTATAACTACATATCATATATTTAGCTGATAAAGAGCAAATTAATTAGTTGAAAGTTACAATAAGGCTAATTATAACAATACACTTCACAGCATATTTTTTTCTGGGCTCCTACTGCTTTTGCATTCCTCTTTAGCTGCAGCCTTTTCTAATATTTCTGAGAAACATCTCATGAATCTAGCCTTCATCTGGGGAGGAGATACATTTTATAAGTTCATATTTTCAGGTAATTTTAGCTTGTTTCCAACCATCAGTGCCAGCAATTTTAAATTTGTACCAGGAAGGGAATGCAGAATCTCTAAGTTCTTTGAAAACAAAAGTCCTTGTAGGCTTTATGTCATTGACCATAACTGAGAGTGCCTGTTTTAAATTTTCTTTTAAGTCTCTTAAGGGTCTAGCTTTAGTCAACAACTTTTAATAAGCAACACTCCATGCTAGGTATTTTGCTAGGCACTGGAAATAAAAACAAGAACATTAAACCATCTCTTCTCTTAAAGAATTCACAGTCTAGTGAGAGAAATGGACTTGTAAATAAGCAACTAGGAAACAGTGACAGCTGGTAATATAGGTGAAAGGACAGGGTGTTATGGGAGCATAAGAAAGGAATAACTAATTCACAGAGGGGAAAGAAGTCATGGAAGGCTTCCAGAAAAAAGCTACACCTTTAATGAGGTGAGAAAAAATTATTCTAGAGTTTGAAGGAATGAACCTTGTGAGATGGAAGGAAAAAGTGGGAGAAGGACCAGGGGTGGATAAGGAGGATATGTTAAGAGGAGAGGACATAAAGGAACAAGTTTAAGGAAATTATTCAAGGGTAGAAGGGAAAGAGGAGAGTGTAAGAGCTGAGCCTGAAGAGGTGGACAGAGAGGCCTTGCATGTCAGGAGGAGTTTGGTGTTCATCTTGGGGGCTAGAGAAGCCACTTAAAAGTTTCATGCATATTACTATCAAATTTGGATTTCAGATCATCACTCTGCAGTGGAGAATGCAATGGATGGGAGAAGGCTGAAGCAGGGAAATCATGTATAAGGCTGTTTCGGTCAATCATGAATGATTGATGATGGTTTAAACCAAAGATTTAATAGATTTAGTGATTAACTGTACAGAGGATAAAAGGTATCTGGGAAGATAATGCCTGGGTTTCAGGTTTTTCTCGTTTTACTGTGTTTTAGTGCAGTGTGGCTGCTTAGTAGGAGTTTTCAAAAAAAAAATTAAAATGGGGAATTATACAGATCTGTGTTTTGAAGAGGTCATTTGGAGATTAAAAAACAAGAAAGCTGTAAAGGATAGAGACAGGCAAGTCTGTTAGGCCATTGAAAAGTCCACTGAAATGAAAAAGAGGATCTAAAATTCATTAAAGAAAAAAATAAGGTAAATGTCTTTAGGCTAGAAAGATATTTACAAGGACTGTAACAGATAAGGAGAGAGTGCATGGAATAGCCTGGAGGAAGACAGCTCATCATCCCTCAAAATAGTCCAGAAGGAACTACTGTCAAGTGAAAAGTCCATCAAGGATGATGAATGTTTTATGAGGTTTTTTTCCTTGGGACTGATTTTCAGATGACCAAGTCTTTCTTTCTATTCTCCCTTCATGCTTGAAGAATGATTTATAGTCACATATTATTTATATTTAACTTTAATTTCAATACTGGAAAGAAAAAGGGACTTGTGTGCCAGGATGGTATCAGAGAAAGAACAAGATGTCTTGTTATGCTTTTTACTATGAGGGAAACAAGTATTATCCATCATTGGTAAAGGCCACAGGGAGTGCTATTTGAGGGCACATTCCCTTCATTTACCATGATCTAATTGTGCTATATATGAGACTGGCCTTGGACAAAGTCAACCAGCAAGGCCACGAAGAGTATTGGATTGGAGTACAAATGTGCATTTTGAATGTGCTTTTCTCATTTGTAAGCACATATTAAATGTTTAGAAATGTCAACATTTATTATCTTCTATTATTATCATAGAATAAGAAGTGTGGTTGGTGTTTAAGTGTACAGAAGGGAGCAAAGAAGACAATTAAGTTACAAAGAAGAAGGATAAGGGAGATCTTTTTTTTAAATTGAAATATAGTTAATTTACAATATTGTCTTAGTTTCAGGTGTAAAGCAAAGTGATTCAGTCATTATCTATCTACATCTATATCTATGTATATAGAGATATATTTTTTCAGGTTATTTTCCATTATAGGTTATTGTAAGATATTGAATATAGTTCCCTGTGCTATACAGTAAATCCCTGTTGCTTATCTGTTTTATGTATAGTGGTTTGTATCTGTTAATCCCATACTCCTCATTTATCCCTCCACCCCTCCCATTCCTCTTTGGTAATCATAAGTTTGTTTTCTATGTCTGTGAGTCTGTTTATGTTTTGTATATAGATTCATTTATATTCTTTTTTAGATCCCACATGTAAGTGATATCATGTAATATTTCTTTCTCTGTCTGACTTCACTTAGTATGCTATTCCATAGGTCCATCCATGTTGCTGAAAATTGCAATATTTCATTCTTTTTATGGCTGATATTCCACTGCCTATATATACCACATCTTAAACCAGTCATCTGTTGATGAACACTTAGTTTGCTTCTATGTCTTGGCAATTGTAAATAGTGCTGCTATGAACATTGGGATGCATCTATCTTTTTGAATTAGGGTTTTCATCTTTTCTGGATATATGTCCAGGAGTGGATTTACTGGATCATATGGTAGTTCTATTTTTAGTTTTTAAGGAACCTGCATACTGTTGTCTGTAGCGGCTGTACCAATTTACATTCCAACCAACAGTGTACAAGGGTTCTCTTTTCTTCACATCCTTGCCGACGTTTATTTGTGTTCTTTTTGATAATAGCCATCCTGGCTGGTGTGAGGTAATAATTCATCGTGGTTTTGATTTGCATTTCCCTAATAATTAGTGATGTGTTGAGCATCTTTTCATGTGCCTGTTGGCCATCTGTGTGTCTTCTTTGGAAAACTGTGTGCTTAGATCTTTTGCCCTTTTTTTGATTGAGTTTTTTTTTATATTGAGTTGTATGAGGTGTTTGTATGTTTTGGAAGTTAATCCCTTGTCAGTTGCATCGTTTGCAAATATTTTCTCCCAGTCCGTAGGTTGTCTTTTTGTTTTGTCGATGATTTCCTTTGCTGTGCAAAAGCTTTTAAGTTTGATTAGGTCTCATTTGATTTTTTTAAAATTTTATTTCTTTTCCTTGGAAGTCTAATCTAAGAAACTATTTCTACGATTTATGTCAGAAAATGTTTTGCCTATGTTCTCCTCTAGGAGTTTTATGGTGTCATGTCTTTGTGAGTTTATTTTTGTGTATGGTATGAGGGAATGTTCTAATTTCATTGATTTACATGTAGCTAAAGAGACAGATTCTTAACTATAACTGAGTTACAGCCTACAGGTCAAACTTGGCCCACCACCTGTTTTTATAAATACAGTTTTATTGGAACATAGCTATGCATATGAATTTACATAATGTAAATTCATTATGTTAACACAACAGCAGCATTGAGTGGTTGTGACAGAGGTTGTTTATCCCACAAAGTCTATCTGGCTCTTTAGTGAAAAAGTTTTCTGACCTGTAGTCTATACAAGTGCTCTCTGTACTTGTTTCTGAAGCCTTGAGAGAGAGAGGGAGACTTCAGGTGAGTTCCTGACATGAAAAAATAAGGAGTTTGACAGTGGTACTTCTATGAAAACCCACATTCTGAAAGTGGAATCTGAAGTATAGTTATAGAGAAATGCATAAGTCTGTGGTAGTGACCAGGAAGAGGTGATAGAAATAGTCTGGCCTTCTTTAGGTCCATCTCAGGATCATTTGTCACTTCCCGGTTTAGAATTTTAGGGCTGGTTTGTGAAACGTCAGTAAGATGGGTCTGGTTTTCATTTACCTCCCATTCGGATGTCAAGATATAACTCAGGAAGCAACTCAAAAATCAGTTTACTTGATAGTTAATACAGCTATTTTGTTGTGACCATTTTGACACAGATGACATTTTATATTTGCCTCCAGATTGTGTCTCCAAAATAAACAACTTTCAGTTGTTTTTTTTTTAATCTCAAGTAATGTGTTCAACACATTCACACTCTTAACCCCAATCCCAGAGCCTCAGTCCATTCCCTGCTTTATTTTCCTTGATTCTCATTTCATCCCTGACCTCTGTCCCCCTCTTCACCCTTGACTTTGACTGGGTCCCTGGAATTTTCTCCATTCCTGTGTCTCATCCTGTTCTAGACCACCCTATCCTTCACCTCACCATATCCCTGAGCCATACTTTCTCCCTAGTGCTCAGAATTATTATCAAGGGTTGCTTAAGTCTTGAGTGTGAGAGAACATAGTCTTCTGTGCATATTACCTGATAATCATAATCAAAATAATAATGAGGAAGGCAGTACAGGGGGCTTGTTGTTGTTATCTCAATAAAATATTCAAAATGACATAAAGTGACTACTTCTCAAAAATCATATGTCTTGGCCAGGAAAATGGTATTTCTGGATTTCCTAGAAATAACCAAGAAGGAGATACAATCTCAGATGTTATAGTATCTGTAAACCCATTCTGTATGTCCTGGAATTACCAAAGAAAATAGCAACATTGTTTTCTCATTTTTTTTTTTTTTCTAAAATGGCTCTGTGTTTTCCTGCTTGAAAAATGATTTACAAGTCTTCTTTCTTTTTTCTTAATGATAACATAAAAAGAAAAAAAAAAAACATAGGGAATGATTTATCTTCACTCAGTTAAAGAGGACAAAGATCATAAAATCCTACTATAATGGGCCTAGTGGCAACTTATCTAAAAGAAAAAGGGCAGAGGAATCAATACAAAATTAACTCCCCAAATCCAAGTAGGCCTGCCATTCCCAGCACAGTTCTAGAGCTGAGAACAACTAGAAGCATGGTGGATTCCCCACAGCTTCCTCCATCTACAGTGTGTTCAGCATTAGCCTGGAATCTGCAAGTGAACAATGTAACTAGATACTGTCACAGGACACCGGTAGCAAGGTTCTGAGCATGAGAGTGTTTCAGCACTGAGGCAGGAGCTTATACGTGTTCCATCTGCTATCTAGTGCTTATATTCTCTGGTGGATTTCTCATGTGTATTAGGTCGTTGTCCAGTTTAGTAGCCTCTAGCTATAATACATGTAGCTCTTGAGCACTTGACATGGGGCTTGGTAACTCTTGTTGCCTTGGTCTTCCCCCAGACTATGTATGGGTCCAAGGCCCTGATACAGGAAATTATGAATTATTGATTCATATCTGGTTTGGCTTTATATAGCTGTTGGCTGCCTGGGAACCCCTACATCCCCACCTCTCTTCTAGACATTCCTTCCCAGCCGTGACAGCAACTTGAATTTGAAGAAAGCATTCTCCATCCACCTATAGGCTTAGAAAAACAAAAAGGTAGAGTTCATTCAGCTTCTGCAAAAACAAGTTCCTATTTTCCAGGCAGTGACAAAGAAATCCCAGAAATGGCGTTCTGCGGGGTTTACTTTTATTGAACAAGCAGTTGGACAGACAGCATTGTGATCAGGAGGTTTCTACAGCACAGACTGGGTGAAGATGTCTCTGTGCCCTCAGATCACAGAATCTAGGAGGAAAGAGATGGAAAAGACTGAAAGTCAGTGAGTCCATTCCCCCAACAGTTCTGTATTGTTTTCTATAGTAAATAAGACGAGCTCTGAAGAATTCTTTGTATATACAGATGGTGAAGGTAGGCAATTCAGAATTGGAATACACATTTTCCCTCATGGCTTTCACCAACTCTTTCATCATTTGACCTACAAGAGAAGATGGGTAGGTTAGATGTTAGAAACTCAAAGACATTGTAGAAATGCAGGCTATACATTTATGATGGTAATAACATAGTCAAAGAAATCCATAGATTCCTGCATTCTGCTAAGAATGCACAATTTCAAATCACTTTCACATTTTATTCCGTTGATTCAGTGAGTATTTATTGAGTATCTAGTATATACTACCTGTTGAGGTGGATACAAAAATGAACTCTGCTCTTGATTACATGAGACCGTCATGGTAATGAAAAAAGGAAGGTGTCATTCACATCTTTTCACAAAGGAATAAATTAGACTTCAGAGAAGTTCACTGACTTGCCAAGATGTCACATTTGGTCAGGACTTAAGTCTAATTCCTCTAACAGTTAATGCTTTACTATTATAGTTTGTTTTAGGCCATGAGATTTTAATCAGCTGTCTTCCTGCCTGACTCATCCATGTAGTTGTATATTCTTGAAATCAACATTTAAAACATTAAATCAACGTTTAAATTTTTAAAAAAGGTAACTGCATCTTGTCTGCTGGTACTGCCTGGAACACTAGCAGCATTATTATTCCAAACTCAAACCTCCACTTTAGTTCTCACATTAACCCCATCAGGCTTCCTTTGATTTGAGTTGGCAAGCTATGGTCTTGTTGAATCCTGGAAAATCTTTGTCATGGAATTGAGAATAGTCATTTATTCATCTCAGAAAATAGTACTGGTATTTTTCTTAACATAGGAATTTCCTTCCAGTGTAGCTAATCTTTATTTAATTGAGATAATGCCTTTTCTAGAGCCCTTGGTTTTCAGAATCTCCTGACAACTAAAGGATGGTGGCAGAGCACAAGAAATGAAGTCAGGGCTACAGTGGACCCCGAACAAATACTGATTAACTTTGGTAAATTGCAGGATTTCTCCCAGGCTGATTTTCTGTAAAGTGGGAAAGATAATGATCCCTGCCCTAAATACAGATTTACTGTGAGGACGCAGAAGGAAAGAGCAGATAAAGCTCTATATTAAATTAATCTTAGTAGTTACTGGATAATGAAAAGTACCTCGTAGAATAGGAAGTAAAAGTAGGATTTTCAGTCTATTTTTCCAGGAAAGTTGTGACTGCCAGGCCTTTTATTCATTCTTGGGATTCCAGACTCTCTTAGAGAATCTTCTACAGAGGAACAAGGTTTAGGCAATAGTTTCCAGCCTCCAGGATTTACACCCATAATGGTTTTCAGAGCAGTCCTGAGCCATGACCCACCCATATCACCTTGGGGTATCCAATATCACATAATTGAATCATACAGCAGGAATTGAACCCATGCCCAGGACACCTCTTGCTCTAATGATTTGTTCCATCAGATAAAACCATAAATAATTCCTGTCATTAATAATGCCTGTTATATAACTCTAGCGAGAAAAAAAACACCCCAAAATGAAAGGAAGGAAGTTGCAAAACCTTTTGTTCTTAGCTCTGGCAAGATGCTTCATTATTTGAATAAATACATCTTATTAGTATTATTCTATGGCAGATTCCTCATAAAGTAGTTTGCATCATGTTGTCTACATGAGATTACAGCAAGGCATAGTCTAAGGTGTGGTCTATAAGACTTGCATAAAGATTATTTTTACCTCCCTGTTTGAGATGTACGTGACCAGGTATGTTTTTAAGATGGGGAGACAGGATATTCTGGCAATAAAATGAGAAGCAGACCACTAACAGTTTATATCTAATAAGATTAAGAAGATAGCCAACACAACATAGGGACTAGAGCAAAAGTTTAAAACCTCTCTTTATATATGTGTAATGCCCAGAGTAGATATATGACTTTTTTAACCCACATGAGAAAACAGTGAAGGTCTCCTGACTTCATTCCAGTACCCTGCCTCCTACCCTGCGTTCCAGCTGCCAGTGTGAAACCAGAAACACCTAGCTTATAGCTCTTGTTTTTCCACTTTCCCATATCAAGGCTCGCTGAGTTCTTCTGAATATGGTCTCATCTAGTATTGCTTAAGATCCTCACGTCTGGCAGAACTGTTTTTAATTCCATTATTGCCAAAGCTTTCTGTGCCAGTGGAATAGAGTAAAAACAGTTGTGAATAATAATAACTAGCTATCAAATCTTACTAAAATATTGTTTTATTAAAGATAAGTATATTTTAATACCAAATATAAATTTATTAAAATTATTTAAAAGAAATAAGCATTGTGCCAGGGTCTGTTTCTCTACATTCATACTTTAGGCTCCTAGGCCTGATAATAATAATAAATGCCATTGCTTTTTAAACACTGGGCCAAATGCTTAAAAGTATTTATTAAATATTTTCAGTAACTCAGTGAGAGCTTTGGTTTACGTATTTATGTGATTTGCCAAAGGTCTCACATATGAAAAACATCAAAAACTCTGAACCCATATTTATCTGGTGACAAAAAGTTTTCTCTTATTTGAAAATTCCTAGTTTTTTCCCCAGGTCACATATCATCTTGCCTGAGGAAGAGATTCCTCAAATGCCATCACCAGGGAGAATGTTAAACTCAACACATTGGTCTTCCTTACCCTCGGGATATATGTTCCAAGATCCCCAGTGGATGCCTGAAACCACAGATAGCACCCAACCCCATATATACTATGCTTTTTTCCTATACATACATACCTCTGATAAAGTTTAATTTATAAATTAGGCACAGTTAGAGATTAACAACAACAATAATAAAATAAACAATTATAAAGTTATGTGAATGTGGTCCTCTCTCTCTCTCTCTCTCTCTCTCTCAAATATCTTATTGCACTGTACTCACCCCTTCTTGTGGTGATATGAGATAATACAGTGCCTATGTGATGAGATTGAGGTGAATGACATAGGTACTGTGACATAGCATTAGGCTACCATTGACCTTCTGAATAGGTCACAAGGAGGATCATCTGCTTCAGGTAATCCATCAAACTATGACGATGTTGATGTCTGGATGACAGGAGCAGATAATGTCAATGGTTGGGAATCTTTGATAGCTTAAGGGTTTTTTTGCCAAAAACTTTTGGAAGGACATTGTAATCGGAAGGTGTCACTCTTTTTTTCTAACTCATCAAAGTGTTGCTGCAAAGGTTGTAATCCTTTGGTGATCATACGGGTGACTTTAATGCTGTGTTCCATCCAAGGATCGTATTCCATAATTTTTTCCTTTAATATCTGTGCAATTTGAAACACTTTGGCAAATTTTGGTAATGTTCACATTGCTGGTTCTGCTTCAATTTCTTCATCTTCCTCTCCCTCTGTAGATGACTCAGTAAGTTCTTCCAATTCCTCAGTCTTTAACACTTCTCAGTGGCCTTCAATATGTTCTTCCACTTCATCGAGCATGTCAGAATATCCTTCTCCGTCAACTTGTCTTGCCCTGTGAATGATTTTCCTAACTTCTCCATTGATCCCCAGGAAGCCTTTAAAATCATTCATGACTTCATACATTTTTCCAGCAGGCATTTACAGTTTCTAGGTCTAATTTATCCATTGCAGCTTCGAGGAATGTTATTGTGTCAGCAATAGTGAATGGTTTCCAGCAGTGCATTTTGTCCAGATTAGGGTCTGCATCAATTGCTGATCAAATGTAATCAAATACCAGGCGGGTGTATGTGACCTTGACAAATTGAATGATGCCCTGGTCAAGGGGCTGAAGTCATGAGGTTATATATAGAAGCAAAAATACAACCTTGAAATTTTCATTTTCATAGCAAATAGATTCACGATGGCCAGGTGCATTGTCTGTTATTAGGAGGACTTTAAATTCCAAGCCTTCCTCTTCCAAGTATTTTTTCACTTCTGGGTTGAAGCATTGGTGGTATCATTCCATAAACAAGATGGCTGTCACCCATGCTTTCTGATTATGGTATCAGAACACAGGCAGATAATTTTTGTTTTTGAGAGCAAATGGGTTCTTCACTCTGTATACTATGCCTGGCTTAATCATATGCCCTGTGGTATGTACCAGAGTTAATCTGGCTTTCCATGTTTTATGCCTTGGTGCCTCCTTTGCACTTTTATGAATGCAGGTTCTGTTGGGTATCTTCTTTCAGAGGAGCCTCATTGTAATTGAAGACTTGTTTTGTATGACATCCTTTCTCTTTAATCAACCTTTTCAACTGTCAGAAATGTGGCACAGCTTCTTCACTGGCAGACGCAGCCACTCCAGTAATTTTTATATTTTTCAGTCCAAATGTATTCCTGAATCTCTGTAACCATACTTTACTTGTAGTAAATGGCTTGGTGTCACTGATTTCACGGCATCCCTTGCTGAAGTCTTGGTAGAGGCTTGATGCTTTCTGGCCCAGCACCTTGCCACCAGTCAGAACACATTTTCTATTCATGTCTTCCACCCACAAATCTAATGCCTTTTCCATCTTAACTAAGCACTTATCACACAATGTGGCTGTAACTTGTGCACTTTGAGGTGGAGCAGCAAAACTAACAAATTTCTTTTTCCTTCTTCACAATTTTGTGGATAGAAGATTCATTCTTACCAAAGGTCTGAGCACCTCAGCACACAATATTTTTTTTCCCCCTTATTAAGGTGAGAACTTTTACTTTGCACATAGAAGAAGAACTTTTGGGCTTTTCTTTGGCATATACAAATTGCCAGTGTCACTACTCTTGCACTCTGGGGGCATTATTCCTTCAAATAAGGGTTATTTGAACAAAAGACTGTGATGTCATGACAGTTGATCTGATAACCTAGATGGCTAGTAAGTGACTAAGAGGTGGGCTATGAGATGGAGCAGGACGGTACAGGATCTCATCATGCTACTCAGAACAGCACATAATTTAAAACTTGTGAGTTGTTTATTTTTGGAATTTTCCATTTAGTATTTTTGGACCTTGGGTAACTACAACCATGGAAAGCAAAACCTCAGATAAGGTGAAAGTACTGTAATGTGTGTCATAACATCCTTGTAGGGATTTAAATGAAAAAGGCAACTTTTCATGTTGGTAAACAGCTTAATGCAAAGTATTGATACGAGGATATAAGGTTTAAGTCCACTTCTTTCAGTATCTGACCTCGCTTGGTCTCTGTCTCATCTTTGTATTGCAGATCACAGAAAATAAAATCAACTCTGCAGAAGTGTTACATTATGTACATTCCTCATAGTCTGTCATTGATCCCAGTAAACTGTAAACATTTAAAAATGTTAACTACTATATTTTTATTTCCACATATTTCAGTAATCACTTATCTTCACAACGAAGATTTGACCAATTCTGGGGTTATCTAACCTAGTATCATTTCCCTGGCCAGAGAACTGTCCATCACTCAGTTCAAGAGAACAGAAGCAGAACCACCTGGTTCTGACACTGTAATCATGAACACCGGTGTACTTACAGATGCTGGCATGCTGAGAGGTGTTGTTTCTGGGTTGCTCTCCTCACACCTTCCTTCACTGCGTATGCGTATATTAGTTTGGCGTATTCTAAAACAGAAGAGGAAGTTTCAAAGATGGGAAAACTCAAAGTTATAATGAAAAAAAAAGACAAAACACAACCAAGGATCAATATGACATTTGGGCATCAAACCAGAACTGAAATTAGGGGTAGGGGCCGGGATCTGCATTCAACTATTTTCCAGTAGGCATCATTCAGGTTTATTCTCTCTCTCCTGATTGAGCCCCAGATTTGTGCTCCAGGCCTGGATCTATTTCATCACATTTCATTCTCCTGTACACTATACAGTCATGGAATTGTTGAATGTCAGAAATAAACTTGGAGATCATCTAGAGCAAAAGCCATTATTTTATAGATGGGAAAACCGGATCCCAGAGAGAAGTTTGACTTTATTGGATACCTATAATATGACTTGGAGATTATAAAATAGAATATATTTTGTAAAATGTACTTTATATAAATATATATAAATTCTATATGTATGTTATAAAATATAACAATATATGATCATAGAGTATGAATTTTATATCAATAGTTGGAAAGAATCTTAAAAGATGAATTTTAATGCCTTTCTCGTAAGAAATATTATATAGCAAACATCTACTTGTTTGCTCTGGTGATAGGAAACTCACTGTCTATCAGGACAGTTCATTTTGTCTTTGAACATTGTGCAAGTTGAAACTGCTTCCCTATAACTTCCTCTAAGACCACGGAAACCAATAATGTTCCATCTTGCCTGGGTTAGCCTGAATCTTCTCTTCCTAATGTATACTCACAGTTCTTTAGCTAAACAAGCCTTTATCAATATTTTTATTATGGGCATTTCTGTAATTTCTGAAGCTCCCTTGAGTAAACTTACTGTGGGTTTATACAGTGAATGGAATGCTTGTAGAGCACTGGATGGATAACTTAGGGCCTGACATTTACAATAAAGAGAAGTTGAAGGATTTCTGGGGTGAAAATAAGACATATATAGCAACAGATTCATGAATGGTTGTACTCATTCCTTAAACATTTAAGACATTTAAGAATTAAGATTCCTTAATTATTAAAACTCTGTAGGATCCATGGATAGATCTCAAGAGATTTATGTGCCCACAGATATTATGCATACAGATTTTTAATGTTTAAGCATTTTCTTTTCCTTTGTGGAAAGAGGTAACTTTCTCTATATTATCAAAGGAATCTTTGCTCCCCAAATGTTTAAGGAACTACTGCCTTGGATATAACAGTAGTGTAGTGGAGAGAAAAGAAACTGTGTTTAGACCCAAATCAACAAGATTAAAATCCAGTCTGATCTACTTCCTAGCTTTGTCATTTTAAACAAATTACCTGGACTCTGAGCCTCAGATTAACCATCTGTGCAATGAAGATGATACCACTCTGTAGTGAGCAGTGAGGATTCAGTGAAACTGTGAATATGAAAGTGACTGACTTACAGATATAACACATAAAGCACTCATATTCAGATTTTAGTCTATGTATATGAACTGCAGAATGGCTCTTGCTTTTGTGAGTTAGTTGATTTAAAAGGAAATAAATGTAAATTCAGATATTTTCCTGGGATTGAAAAGCAGGATATCAGTCCCATCCTCAAATTCTGGGCCTTGCTTACAGTGTTCTAAGAAGGAGAGAATGAACATATATGGACTGCAATGTAAGTCTGAGGTGGGGTGGGGTAGAAAAGTCAAGATTTGCCACCATGCCCTTATTTAAAGCTGGTCAAATGAAGGCTGGGAACAGGTGAAGAATGTGAATGGAGGTGAGAGTAAATAGCATTCGAGCAGAAAAGCAACAACAAATCTACAACCAATAATTAAAGTATTAAAACAAATTCCTTGTATTTAACTAAAATAAAAATCGCTATTCTTCTCAATAATCCTGTGAAGTCAGCTGGCCCAGAGAACTATCTCAAGTTTTCCAGGGAAGAAAGTGAATCTCAGGATGAGATAATATGCCTGCAGATAGATTGTGATAAATTGAGAATAGGTCTGCCGGTTGCTCCAGTGTGCTTTCTTCTGCACGATAGCACTTCCTGCTCCAAGAAGACTTGGAGAGGATGGGAAATCTGTGACTATCAGGTAGTCATAAGGCCATTAGAGATTAGAGGCTGGGCTGACTCTGTATCGCAATGATTTTCAACTTTTTTCTCTTTACACGAAGGGTAGATGATGTTCACGCTCCCATGAGTGCACATGGGCTTAGATTTTCTCTAATTATTGTAACCCCACCACTTTTTCCTTTCTCTTCCACTCAGTAAACTATATGAACAGTTTTATTAAAGGGATAACCTTAAATCCTCTCTATTTTATGCATGAATAGGATCATTCACAACATTTGAATTTTAACTGCTACGATTAGTAAATTGTTTGCAACACACCTCACATTCATATCAGTACACTGCTGTGGGTCAGCACTGTCATCAAGAGCCTCTACACTGGAAGATGGACTCATTGGACTTGTATACTTACAGATTTTCATGACAGAGCCTGCAAGGATTGCCGTATGTCTGGCCATCATCACCACAGACAGGCTGTAAATTCATTGGACAAAGGTAACCCATCCTGGGTAATACTCGGTAGTGTTTGCACATCTCAGAGTTCTGAACAAGCAAAACATAAAGTACATTTGCTCAATGGCACTCAAGAGATATGAGCTTGGGGAAAACCTCTTGATTTCCTCAATCATGTATGAATAAATGGTTAGTAAAGGAACTGTAACATAGGTTATACAAACTCACATATTCGTTTCACACCACTGTTAGGTAGATTTAACCTCCTAGATTTGGCTTCTTTTTACTAGGGAAGTTAAGTAGCTAAACCAAGATACAAGGAAAAACAAAGCAATAAGAAAACAGAAATCCTACATGATACTGGGCACAGATAAACTGAGGTATGCCCATAGGACAAAAACTACCATGCAAGAAATAATATCCCTTTTTTTTTTCTTAAATGAAGACACTGGTTATATACAATCTAGAAAGGAGAGACTCAGAGGTAAATGCTGGGTAACCATATGGGTTTTTGAGTCCCAGCTCTGCCACTAATTAGAGAAGTGATTTATCTGACTTCTCTGAGCCTTAGTTTCTCATCTGAAAAACATGAATAATTATAGCTCTTGCCTCATTTGTTTTAGGGAATCAAATCAGATAATGCATTTATATGCATACATAATACAGTGTTTGGCACACACTAAGTGCTCAGTATATGTTAGTTGTCAGTATGTTTCCCAAGGTGAAAAATACATAGATTTTTCATGTAGAAGAAGGAAGATTATTTGTTGTTGCTAGTCTTTTGGAAGTGTGAGTTTAATAATGATGATGATGATAATAATAATAACAACAACTTTATTAATCTTAAAGTAGGACCAAAGGGAAAAAAACACAGAGAAATTTTAAAAATAGGATTATGAAAGACTAAAATTCAGTGGTGTCAATAATTACATTAAATATTAATAGGACCAAGTACTTCAGTTAAAGAACAGACATTATCAGACTGGAGAAACAAAATGACTCAACTTATAATATTTACAAGAAGTATACTTTATATCTTTTTTTAATAATAACTATTTTTAACATCTTTATTGGAGTATAATTGCTTTACAATGGTGTGTTAGTTTCTGCTATATAACAAAGTGAATCAGCTATACTTATATGTATATCTCCATTTCTCCTCCCTCTGCATCTCCCTCCCACCCTCCCTATCCCACCCCTCTAGGTGGTTGCAAAGCACCGAACTGATCTCCCTGTGCTATGTGGCTGCTTCCCACTAGCTATCTATTTTACGTTTGGTAGTGTATATATGTCCATGCCACTCTCTCACTTCGTCCCAGCTTACCCTTCCCCCTCCCCGTGTCCTCAAGTCCATTCTCTACGTCTGCGTCTTTATTCCTGTCCCTCCCCTAGGTTCTTCAGAACCTTTTTTTTTTACATTCCATATATATGTGTATATGTGTTAGCATACAGTATTTGCTTTTCCCTTTCTGACTTACTTCACTCTGTATGACAGACTCTAGGTCCATCCACCTCACTACAAATAACTCAATTTCATTTCTTTTTATGGCTGAGTAATATTCCAATGTATATATGTGCCACATCTTTATGCATTCATCTGTCAGTGGGCACTTAGGTTGCTCCATGTCCTGGCTATTGTAAATAGAACTGCAATGAACATAGTGGTACACGACTCTTTTTGAATTATGGTTTTCTCGGGGTATATGCCCAGTAGTGGGATTGCTGGGTCATATGGTAGTGCTATTTTTAGTTTTTTAAGGAACCTCCATACTGTTCTCCATAGTGGCTGTATCAATTTACATTCCCACCAACAGTGCAAGAGGGTTCCCTTTTCTCCACACCCTCTCCAGCATTTATTATTTGTAGATATTTTGATGATGGCCATTCTGATCGGTGTGAGGTGATACCTCATTGTAGTTTTGATTTGCATTTCTCTAATGATTCTTTAACTATATCTTTATATTTCAACCAGTAGGTTAAAAGTAAAAGGATGGAAAATATATACATGCAAACACTCATCATACAAAAGGTGGTATATCTATATTAATATCCCACAAAGTAGAATTTAGGACAAGAAGTAATAGCAGAGATAAAGAAGAGAATTTCTAATTATAAAATAATAAGTTCAGTAATTAACAATCCCAAACATTTATGTACCTATAGTTTCAAAATATCTGAGGCAAAAATTGACTGACTGAGGGAGAAATAGGCAAATTTGCAAACATAAATGGAAATATTAACATACTTCTTTTTATAATTGATACCCCAGACAAAAAATATCAATGTATAATATTTGAAAAACAAAATTAACCAGCTTGACCTAAATGACATTTATAAACCTCTGTATCTGACAGCTGCAGACTATACATTCCTTTCAAGTGGACATGAAGTTGTTGCCAAAATAGACCATATTCTGGGTCATTAAGCCAGTGTTGATAAATTTCAAAATTGAAGTCATAAAATGTAAGTTTTAGGATCACAGTGGAATAATTATAGTAATAAATATGATAGCTATAAAATTCCTCAGTATTTAGAAATTAAGCAACACACTTCTAAAGAACTCATGACTCTAATCATAATGGAATGTAGAAGTGTTTTGAACTGAATGATAATGAAAATACAAAATATCAAAACTCAGTAGCTAACTCAGTGATTTGAAGGAGAGTTTTAAGTAAATACATAAAAAGTTTTAAAATCAATAAACCTCCATTTCAAGAAACTAGCAAATAATAAGCAAATTAAGCTCAGAGGAAATAGAAGAAAACAAATAATAAAAGAAATTTATGAAATAGAAAACAGAACAAAGCCAAACATTGGTTGTGTGAAAAGATTAATAAATCGATAAACTATTTACAAAATGCAAGAAACACACATTAGCAATATTAAAAATAAAAAGTGGTACACTATATAAATATAGATATTAAAAGGATAATGTGGAAATGTTATTAATAACTGTGTGCCAATAAATTTGACCACTTAGATGGAATTAACAAATTCCTTGAAAACCACTTTCTCTGAGAAGAAATAGAAAATGTAATAGTAGTCTGTGGATAATTATTTCAGAGGCATAAAGAAGTATTTTCTAATTTGTTTTGTTAAATAATTCAAACATCTAAAGGGACTGTTTTAGACTCTGGTGAGTTCCTTATCAATAGAGATAATTCAGGGAGAGTTTAGACAAGCCCCTTCTAAGAATCACTGGTAAAGGTAGGACTGAACCAGGTATATCCTTAGTATTTTTCAGGTATCTGCTGCCCCAAGATTGAACTACTAAAATAAAGGATTATAAAGAAGCAACAAAGACAGAATTATGCTTCTCTTTTCTTACATAGCACATCAACTCTGAACAAATTCTCCACCTCCAAAACAGACCTAGGATTCATCCACTTCTCATGACCTCCACCACTACCACCATAGTATAAACCAGCCTCTGTGGATTACTGCTGTGGCTAACTAGCTGTCTAGCTTTTTCTCTTGTCCTTCTGCAGTGTATTTTCAATTCAGCAGGCAGAGGCATTCTTTCAAAACATAAATCACATCACGTCACTGCTCTTTTCAAAACCTTCATTCAGAATAATAGCTAACGCCTTTAAAATGGTCTACAAAATCCTACATAAGATGGCCTCCTGTTACTTTAATGATTGCCTCCTTTATAACTGTCTCTGTGGTCACTCTGTCAACTGTACTGGGCTCCTTGCTGTACTGTGATCCCTGCCTCAAGGCTTTGCTGTTCCTCTTCTTGGAATGTTCTCCCCTCACTTACATGTATGGAATTGATCCCTTTAGGAGGTGCAAATGTCACCTTCTCAGAGAGCTCTTTCCTGTACAAGCTACTTAAAACTGTATCCCAGCATTTACTATAGCATTTTTCTACTTTATTTCCCCCTTGCTATTACATTTTATTTATTCGCATCATCTATGATCTGTGTTCTTCCAGTATAAACTCCATAAGTGTAGAGAGTTGTATCTGTTTTGTTTATGGCTATTGTTCTCATATGCACAGTAATGCTTGGAAAATAGTAGGTGCTTAATAATTATTTGTAGAATGCATAAATGATAGCTAAATAAATGACAAAATGAATAATGAATGTTGTTTTCTTCCCCAAGAGAAAGCTCAGCTCAAAACCAGGTTATTCAGGAGGAAGCATGATCGGGTTTCTGGTCTGCTGGTGATATCTTATTTCTTGATCTGGTGTTAATATCACAGATATGATCACTTAGTAATAGCTGTACACTTATGATATATACACTTTTTCTATATGACTATTATACTTCAGTAAAATGTTTTTTTTTAAATAACACATTTTGGGAGGGATAAATTGGGAGATTGGGATTGACATATACACACTACTATATATAAAATAGATAACTAATAAGAACCTGCTGTATAGCACAGGGAACTCTACTCACTACTCTGTAATGGCCTATATGGGAAAAGAATCTAAAAACAAAGAGTGGATATATGTATAACTCGTTCACTTTGCCGCATACCTGAAACTAATACAACATTGTAAATCAACTATACTCCAATAAAAATCTGAAAAAAAAACAGATTTTATTATTCACAAGAGCCAAGACACACACACACACACACACACACACACACACAGACACAGACACAGACAATGGACTATTATTCAGTCATGAGAAAAGGAAATCCTTCCATTAGTGACAACTTGGATGAATCCTGAGGGCACTGTGCTAAGTTAAATAAGTCAGACAAAGAAAGTCAAATACTGTATGACATCACTTATATGTGGAATCTAAAAAAGCTGAACTCATAGAAACAGAGAATAGAAGGGTCGTTAACCAGGGGATGGTATTGGAGAAAATGGGAGACATTGGTCAAAGGGTACAAGCTTTTAGTTAAAAGATAAGTTCTGGGGCTCTAATATATGGTATGGTGATTATAGCTAATAATACTGTGTTATATACTCAAAGTTGGTGAGTAGATCTTAAATATTCTCACCACAAAAAAGGAATGGTAATTATGTGAGGTGATGGAGGTGTTAGCTAACACTATAATGGTAATCATTTTACATTCTTTAAGTCTATCAAATCAATGTGTTGTACACAAATTTACATAATGTTTTATGTCAACTATAGCTTAATAAAGCTGGGGGGAAAATAGCAGATTTTGTGAATAGCTCTTCTCCATGCTTAGGGATCCCTAGTATAGTGCCTAATTTACTAGAAATATGTAATTACTATGTATTTCACTAGTGTAACTCATCTATTATTCTACTTGATTTGGGAAAATAATTAGATAAAATTCATGTTTGATACCTTTCTTTCTTCTTTTTTTGGGTCATCAGATTAGGTGCTAAAGTCTCCCTTCTAGGACCCAATTCAAGATTGCACTTTGTGAATGAATATACTTCATGCTCTCATATCTTCTTTACTTCTTTCTACTCCTGACCTTGGCAAAGCTCTAAAAAAGCAATCCCATTAGGCTCAATGTAAATATAATAAGTATAAAATTACATATTTATATTTACATACGTATATAATCAGTATAAGTAAGTTCAGCATCGCATTCCAGGCTGTTGGGAAAAGGACTTGGTTTGGACGGGGAGTGGGAGGAAGTTGGGTGAAGAGCCTTTCTGGTCTGCTGAAAGAGTATTTCTTCTTGTTTGAAATTGCTAAAATAGATACTTTAAAACTTGAAAAAAAGTGATCAATATTAGAAATAGAATAGATATCCAGTAGAGATCATTTGAAGTTGTACAATAGTCTTTTCTCAAAGCTATTCATCTACCAAAATGCATAATTCCCAACATGCTTTTCAAAAATGAACATTACTATTAATGTTTCATTTTGTGTAGTCAGTATAGAACTAATGAAAAGTTGCCTCATTAATGGGAAAACTTTCCTGGGGAAATTTCACTATTTCACTTTTCTAATTGAAGTCCATAGATGGATTAGAAGAGATTGTGCTGTTGTCATATTCTATGTGCTGCTATCATAAAGCATTGAACCTTATTTTTAAAACCCCCAATTGAATACAAGATGGCACTAGAATGCCAAGTCAAGAATTTATCATCTGGAGCTCCAAGCTTTTGATACTTTTTTTTCTTGTGTGTAATTTTGGCATCTATTTGCTTAATTGTTTTAAAACTTCAGAAAAAAAATCCACTTGATAATAACAATAATTTTACAATTACCACTGTTCCTGCAAATGTGTGGTTAATTGCATCAGAGTTGCTCTTAGGGCATTGAATTCCATGCTGTTTCTTTGAAGTTCTGGCCGTGTCTTTCTTGTTTATCATTATATCCACAACGACTGGGACAGAGTAGGCATTCCATAAGTATTTGTTGAATGAATCAATCTTGCAACCAATCATCCAAATTTAAGTATAAGCACATCTAACATATATTACCTCTTTTCCATTGTTCTTTTCAACTGTGTTTATCATGTAGTCCTGCTCTTTCGTTTTTCTTTTGGCTGCTTCCCTTCCCCTTGAAGAAAAACATGAGAAGAAACGCTTCAACTAAAGTGAACAAACACCTCAGGTGTGCTTTAAAAATAATTGTCATTTTCTCAAGCTGATGAGAAATGATTATTTCCTTTAAGACTCACAACTAAAGGCCCATTTTTGAAAAATAACTCACAGTTTTTCCTTACACATAGCACATATGTTGCCATGTGTCCTGCCATCTGGACCCTGGACAGGGTCACTTTCTTGGGTGCAAGTAAGTTGTCCGTTTTCCATTTGACTTCTAAACTGATCACATACATCCTGAAAAGAAGGAAGGATTACATTGGAAATGGCTATTTTCACATAGTATTTGAGCTTGAAAATTGGAAGATTTTGACTCAGGAGTTGGGCAGCCACTTAACCTTGCTGTGGGAGGCTCTATAACAGACCACAAAGGTGTCCAAGTTATAATTCCTGGAACCTGAAAATATGTAGCCTCACATGGCAAGCAGGAATTAAAGTTGAAGATGGAATTCACGTTGCTAACCAGGTGACCTTAGAATGGAGAGATTATCCTGGATTATCTGGGTGGGCCCAGGGTAATCACAAAGATTCCTATGAGTGAAATAGGAAGGCAGGAAAATCAGTGTCAGAATGATGCAGCTTAAAAAAAAAAATCAGCTGGCCTCTGTTGATTTTAAAGATGGCCACAAGCCAAGGAATGCAGGCACTTCTAGAAATTTTTTAAAAAGGCAAAGAAATAGATCTTCCCCAGAACCTCCAAAAAGGAAAGCAGCCCTACTGACACCTCGGCTGTAACACAGTGAGACCCATTTAGGACTTCTGAACTCCAGAAATGTATGATGATGAATTTGGGTTGCTTTACCACTGTTGGTAGTAATCTGTTACAGCAGCCGAACCTCATTTTCCCCATCTATAAAATGAGGTTGAAAAAAAACTTAGTTGACCAGGCTATTGAGATACTTAAACTACTATTTATAAAACTGTTTTATAAAGTGTTAGACCGAAAGATTTCCATCTGGTGTTAAATTTCTACACTGAAAAAGTTATCAGGGATAGATATTCCCATTAATGATGACTTCTGATGTTCTAAGGGCAATATCCTGACTGGCAACATTGACAACCTCTTTCCACATTTTTGATAGTTAAGTAATGACTTACAGAAAGACCATTCTTGCCAAAACCTAGTTAATGATTCACCTTTCCTAATGCTGATTCATTCCCATTTGATCTGTTCCGAGCATTCTTTTTGTTTTCCTCTGCTTCTTTTTGCCTGGAAAAGAAAAGAGTCAGTAGTCATCTTGCAGACACATACTCAGATTTGGAAGGGGCCTTAGAGTTTATGTATACTAAACCACCTCCTTCACAGAGAACCTCTCTGCACCTCTCACAGATGGACAGTGACTTTGGTTATTAAGAAGCTCCCTCATTACAGGGTAGATATTCTAGGCAGATCAAGTCAAATTAATCTCAGAGTCTCCTTTATTTGTATCCAAATTCATCTCCCTATAGCTTTCATCCTTTAGTTTTACTTCACATTCTCAGGAAAACAGAGAACAAGCCTGCTGAATCCATTACCTCTTCCTGATATTAATCCTTTAGATATCTAAAGGCAAGTTTCAGGTCTCCAAGTCCGCCTTCCTCAGTTCTTTCACCTTTTTATCATAAGCTGTGGTTTTAATTCTTTACCAATTCACCATTCTTATTCCTCAATTTGTAGGTCAATCTATTATAGTACTATTTCAATTCATTATAATATCATTGGAGCCCAAGATAGAAAGAAGACAAGTGATATAGGAAGTACCTTAGGATCATGGTTTTTTGGGGTTTTTTTTTTTAACCTTTCACCTTTCTGATAAAATATTTATGCCAGTGGTTCCTAAGTTTTCATGTACATTAAGAATCAGCTACGAGATTTTTAAAATCAGATTCACCGTCAATCCCAACAATTTTACTGACGAGATCTACATTGGGATTCAGTAACCTGATTTTTAACAAGCAAGCCAGGTGATTCTGATGCAGTTGACCCAAGATCCAAATACTGCAGAACTCTAGTACACGTATTTCTCCTTCAAAGTTTCATTTGGTAGTGTATATATGTCCATGCCACTCTCTCACTTTGTCACAGCTTACCCTTCCCCCTCCCCGTATCCTCAAGTCCATTCTCTAGTAGGTCTGTGTACCAAACGTAAAATAGATAGCTAGTGGGAAGCAGCCGCATAGCACAGGGAGATCAGCTCGGTGCTTTGTGACCACCTAGAGGGGTGGGATAGGGAGGGTGGGAAGGAGGGAGATGCAAGAGGGAAGAGATATGGGAACATATGTATATGTATAACTGATTCACTTTGTTATAAAGCAGAAACTAACACACCATTGTAAAGCAATTATACTCCAATAAAGATGTAAAAAAAAAAAGTTTCTTTTGGCTTTATGCTTAAAAGAAATGTGTATGAATGTATATAACATGAATATGTGTGTGTGTGTGTGTGTGTGTGTATTTTACGGAGCTCCCTTTTCATATATAAGAAATAGGGAAGTGGTAGTAAATGTATCCTGAGGATTCAAACAAATATAACAAAGTCATGACATCTTAATCAAATACTAGGAAAAAGAGACCACCTGTAATGATTCAGTCTGGTGGAATTCAATCTACAATCACAGCTCTGCTCAAAAATCTCCAGTGGCTTCTGATCACACATAGAATAAAATCCAATGTCCTTCTCTTGGCCCAAAAAAGCCTTACATGATCTTTCCAAATTAATTTCTGCAATTTTCCACGCAGTAATCTTGAGACACAATGACCTCCTCTCTTTCCTGAGCTTGTGAATTTCATATATATATACAGAAACTTGCAGTGGCTCCTGCTCTGCCTGAAACTTTCTTCCTTCAGATGGCCAGCTGGCTCATTTCACTCCCTTTTTCAGGTCTCCCTTACTGTCAGGCTTTCCCCAAACACCATAAAGTAGCACCTCCAATCCCTTTCTGTTGCCTTACTCTGCTTTACTTATCAACACCTGGTCTTGTTATGTAGCTTTTTACTTCTTTGTTTATAATCTGTCTTTCCTATATTATAGTTCCATATGGCAGGAATTTTGTCTTGTTCACTTGAAGAGCACCTGTCCGTGAAGAGTGCCTATTATATAGTAGGCCATCAAAAACCATTTATTGTCAGATGCATGGGTTCCAAAGATTGTAAAATTATTTGATTTATGTTGTTAAATACTTTGTTATGTTGTTAAATATTTTGTTACCTGGAGTACCAGGTAAGTATCTTTTTGTTTTGTTTTTTGTGGTATGCAGGCCTCTCACTGTTGTGGCCTCTCCCGTTGCGGAGCACAGGTTCCGGACGCGCAGGCTCAGCGGCCATGGCTCACGGGCCCAGCCACTCCGCGGCATGTGGGATCTTCCCGGACCGGGGCACGAACCCATGTCCCCTGCATCAGCAGGCGGACTCTCAACCACTGCGCCACCAGGGAAGCCCCAGTTAAGTATCTTATAACATAGATGACATGGATTGTATCAGCAAAGTTTTATCTTAATAATTGTTTGCATCTGAGATTCATCATTTGTTCCTTCACAAAATTACCCACTATTAATATGTGATGCAGAAAGAAATAGTCATATGTGAAGAGCTATCTCAATTATGTACATCATACCTACGAAGTATGAGGTGTGCAAAGGGGCAACATAGGGTAGCATAAGAGATCATAATAGTCATTCTTTTATTGCTATTAATGGCGACACCTGTTATTTGCTGAACACTAATGACAGTGCTAATAGTGACCATTCACATTTTTTGTGCACCTCCTTTGTGCTAGGCACTGTGCTAAGAGTTTTACATAGTTTTTCTCATTTAACTTTCAAAAGAAACATCATGTGGCTACTATGATTATGGCTGCCCCACCCCCACTATAAATATGAGCAGATTAAAGCCTAGGGACGTGAAATAACCTGTCCAAGAACATGGAGCTGAAATAACCATATGATGCTAATACCCTAGCACTGCCCCATTCTGCCACCCTGCTTCTATTAAAGAATATTATGACATGGAATAAATACTAGGCTGGTATTCAGAAGAACTGGATTCTAGTTTCAGCTCTGAAGTCACTCCCCCATGAGACCTTGTACTTAAAGAAAAAAAATTCAGTTTTTCTCATCTGTAAAATGCAGCACTTGGAATAACTAGATTTTATCACATGGCCTGTAGGACCACAATCACAAGATTGTGATTTTTTTTCAAGGAGAAAAAAAATGTGTGTGGAGAAGCATTAAGTGCTCATTAAATGCATATCAATTAAATACCATAATTAATAACACTGTGATATATGCATCAAATTTTAGAACTATAAGTACCCATCAAGGTTACCTAGAAAACTACCTCAGTACACAGATGGGACCAATAGTGGTTATGTTACTTGCTGCAGTAACACAAATCAGGAGTGGCTGAGCTGGATCATTAACCACTCCAATCAGTACCATTCACCAAAAGAAAATAAACAGAAGGAACAAACCCTGGATTGTGCAATGAATGTGTCCCATACATACGACATGAAGCCACCCTCTTAAACTATGTTGGTTAACTATTCCAATGACCGTTGCAAACCATCCTTAGGATTTAGCCATGATGTGTTCTAAAGAGCAATTATCTACCATGATGACACAGTTCACAGAATTATGATAGAAAATAGAGTAGGAATCAGCCACTGATTAGCTGCCCTTACTAGGGCTCACTGTTCCTTAGGGGATGCAAGAGAAAGAGATAATATTTGAGAATTAACAAAAAGGGTAGTGTTCACGAAAGGAGCTATAGGCAAATGAGAAATAACCATTAATTCAGGAGAAACAGGTGGCTATCTTTTAAACATGCAGGTTGAGAGAATTACTTACAGTTTCTCTTTACACATGGCACACTTATTGTTGTATGATTTGCCATTTTCATTGCGTACAGGATCAATCTCCCGAGTACAGCTGAGTGGTCCATTTTTCATTTGTTTCCGATACTCAGCACATTGGTCCTGAAAGGGAAGAAGAGAGCAGGCCTCTTGGATGACTTGGTCTGTTGTATTGTTATTAAGTTTGTTAAATAATTTGAGTAAGAAGTTCTTGTCTATGTTCTCTTATAAGGCATGTAACATCTAGGATTGCTGTCTACAGAAGAGGAGGGGCTGGAATCATCCATATTCTAAGACATCTGTTGTCATGGGTAATGTTGCTTTTAAGGTTCTACAAAGGGAAATGATAAAGCTGGTTGGGATTTAATCGCACAAATCAAGGGTAAGCAGACTATAGCCTACAGGACTAATCTGTCCTGCTGTCTGTTCTTACATAAGAAGTTTCATATATAAAACTTGAAGCGCACCCTCATTCATTTAAATATTATTTATGGCTGCTTTCCCACAACAGTGGCTATTCAACAGAGTTGAATAGTTGCGACAGAGACCGTGTGACCCGTAATGCCTAAAATATTTGCTATCTGGCCTTTTACAGAAAAAAAAAATTTTGCTGACCTCTAATGTAGATAGGAGGGAGAAAGAAGTGCTGGGAGAAAGCACAGAATCATGCAAAATGCCAAGGAAGACAGGCTTGAGCAAATTATGAAGATAGAAAAAGGGTCTTAACAAGTCTATCATTTGAGAGTGAGAACTCAGGTTCCTACAGGAGAAAATATGGAAAAACAGAAAAGCCAAAATTTATCAAAGGCAGATATTGGGCCTGTGTCAGATCTGGAGGCAAAGAGATGGTCTTGATATCCCCAGGTCATAAGAATAGAAATAAGCTGGCTGTGATCTCAGGCAGTTGTGTTCACATGCACGAGGAGTGAGCTTACATGCAACACTGTCATGCTGACACTTAAAAAAAAAGTCTCAGGAAATGTGCTAAACACTTGCCTAAATTATTTTATTGTATCCCTATAAGAGTAGTGCTAAGTAAGAAAAACTAGAGTTGAGTGAGATGAAGGGATTTATTCAGTGCTTTGCAAGTCCAAGTGGCATGGGTAGGATGATACCTCAAACTATCTGACTCGAAAACCTGTGCTCTTTCACCATATTATTCTGCCTAGGAACAATAGAAAATATACTTCCAAAAAGTGGCTCCATTCAGGGAAAGAGAGAATAATGAAAGGAAATGAAGAGCATGTGATGCTGATGTGGAACATCTCCACATTTATACCACTTACTCTCCTAGGATCATTTATTGGCCTGAAAGCTAGATGATATAAAGAGGAGTCAAGAGACTGGGGTCTGGTATTCATGTTAATTATTTCCAAGTTTAAAGAAGTCAAAGTGAGCCCTAGAGAAACTAAATATTGCTCAGATATTACTCTACAGTCTTAAGGGGAAAATCCCCTGTCCTTCCAAGGATGCTTTCCAACTCAGCACTACACACATTCATAGCCTTTGACCATAGGGTCTGCCGGGGTCCCAGTGCCATTGAGTTGAGCCCACTCTGGTTATGGAAGTTAGAGGCTGCTCTCACCTGAGCTTTCCCTCTTCTGCCACGTTTGAAACCACTCCGTACAGCTTTTCTCTGATCTTCCTTTTCTTTTCTCTCCTTTTCTTTTCTCTTTCTTGCTTCATCTTCTTTCTGGCTGGAAATTGGAAAGTGGGAGGTAGGGAATAATAGATTACAGCGAGTGGAATGCATTTCTGTGAGTTTCTCATCATATGACCAGATTAGATTTGTATGGAATTCACCGGCATTTATTGAACACCTATTACATTGCAGGTCCTCTTCTTTGAAAATATCAATAGAAAGATGAATTATGTCACATCCTTTTGCCTGGAAGAGCTCTCATTGCAGTAGAAGAAAACCAGCGTTTACATAACCTCAAGCAAGACTAGGTGAGCAATTAATTAGCATTTTGTAAATGCTCATGTGAACCTCCAGCTGGATTTCTCTCAAATACCTCATGTTCAAAAGGTCCCAAAATAATTATCTTCTCTGCCAAATGTGTTCTTCCTCCTGGATTCTCTTTCACAAAGAACAAAACATTGGAGCCATCCCTAACCGCTCCCTCTCCTTCAGCTCGCATAGCTGTTGCCACAGGACGTTGGTTTCACTTTCAGTGTCTCCTATGTTGACCCACTCACCTTCTATTCTAGCTCCCTTGCTCTAGTTACCTCTCACTGGATTATTGTAATCCCCTACTACCGCCAGCGGTATTCTGAATTTTAGTCCCTTCCTCTTTTCTCCTTTTTACTGCTGACATATGAATCTTCCAAAAGGAACCATATTTACGCCACTTACTCTCCTAGCTGAAAAATTTTAGCAGCTTGCCACTGTATATAGAATTGACTTCAAAATCCATGATCTGGCATTCACAGTTGGTGAAGTGGGTAAGCTCTAACGAAACTAAAATGACTTGCTCTCTTTATGTACATACAGTACAGTTTCTCTAATTTTAGATTTTACTTACACTGTTCCTTCTTCCTCTCATTCCTTCCCATACTGTTCACATATGATCCAAATTACCAGATCTAGTTCTATTCTTCCATAAAACTTTCTCTTAACGCTCCCTTTCCTAAACTACCATAACACACTGTATATATCATTTTTCACTTAGCAATTCCTCCTTTGTGTTATATTAATTTATGCCCATGTCTAAACCTTACTGAACTATATGATTTTTGGTAATACTGTTTCATGCAACTTTGTATAACCAACCGTTATACACATTATACATTGTACATGTTCAGCAAATGACTGTTAATGACAAATATTTTAGGTGTACTTCCAAACTTTGTGTAAAGCTATTTTTAGTTTCCTAGAAGTGTGATTGTTTTTTTTCCAAAAATGCAGGTAGAGGCGTTAGATTGATAGTAAAATCTGTGTATGTTCTTCCCGATGGGGATTACAAAATAATCCAGAAAAGGGATCCACCTGACAGCAAAGGGCTTAAGATTTTACCAAGAAAGATGGTGTGATCATTGTAAGGTGCTACCCCAGAACTAATGGAGAATGTAGTGTAATAACTTAGTCACCTATTGCCTATTTCTAGAATTGTGAATCTTAGCCTCTGTAAAGAGAGATTCACCCCAAAATGCTTTAGAGATCATCATTTGTCATTTTTACATGTAAGGAAAGGACAAACACAATCTATATTATCTTCCCGGCTCTGCCACCCACAGCATGGGCTTCATCTGTGCACTCACAGGACTTCTTTGCACATGGCGCACTTGTTGCCATGGGTCTTGCCATCTGGGCCACGCACAGGATCATTTTCTCGAGTGCAGAAAAGACTTCCATTTTTCAGAAGGCGCCGAAATTCACTGCATGTATCCTAAAAGGAGGAGAAAAGGCAAGAGCTTGGGTATTTTCTTGGAAATTACTTTGTTGGGTCCCTACTAAGTGCTTCCTGGAAAAAAAAAAAAAAAAAGAAAAGAAAATGACCTATGAATGTTTCTTTCTGGCAACTGTTTTGTTCAAATCCTAGTAAGCACACAGGACTTAAAAAGAGGTTTCTGTTTCTTTGTCCTTGAGATATAGCCTCCAAATCCAGACTGAACCTGCAGTCACACACAAGCAAGAACCTCTTAATAAACTGGGTTCTCTGCAGACTGGTCACAGTCCTTAGTCAAGATTTTATTGTCCCTCTCTATTATATTAATGCAATAAAAACACTGCACATGGCATAGAAGTTTAAAGAATTAAGGTTTAGGTAGAACTTTGAAGTTCACCTGGTGCAACCATCTGTACTACGTCTCAATCCCCTTTATGTCATGCCTGCCAAAAAGTGGTCTAATTTGCACTGGAATACCTGCAGTGATGAGTTCGTTACCCTCCAGATAGTTCATTCCAAGATTTCTTAAATCATTCCCACAGATTAGCCATAGTGCTACTTTGGGAGGATCTTGGAAAATATCTCTAATCAATCCTATAGGATCCTTATCCTTAGAGTTTTATTTTTCTAAGATGTCACTGCATGGGATGAATACGTTCTTTCAAACCAGTAAGCAAAGTCAACATATTTTACTTCCCTCAGAAAAATTGAGTATATTTTCCTTCCTGCACGCAGAAAGTCCTTCATATATTTGGAGAAAGCTTTCTTGTCCTTCTCCATAGCTCCCTATGTGCTTTTCCAAGAGCAAAGCATCCCCAGATACTTCAGTCTTTCTGTTCCAATCTGTTTCAGTCATTTGCACCATTTTGCATTCTTAATTCTTCCCTTTCAACATAATATTCCAGGTATGTCCAGACAAGCCCAATATTTTGGCAGCTTATATAATATCATTAGTTAGAATTCCATTCTGTCACCAAGAGACCTTGGATGAGGGGGTCTTGCCTCTCTGTGCCTCAGTTACCTCTTCTATAAAATGGAAATAATGATAGTATCTGTTTCACACAGTTAAAATAATAATGGCCAATATCTATTAAGTATTCAATATATGTGCTGAATTGTTATGAGAATAATGTGAAATAATGTATATCTACTATATCTACAATGACTGACATCTAGGAAGTACTCAATAAATTTTAGCTTCAGAGTTATGAGGAATTGAGATAGAATAAGCAAATCACTTAAGATCATATAATTAATTACTGGTGGCAAGTAAGACTGAACTTGTGTTTTTTTCTGTATCTTTTAGTTCAAGTCAAAACTCAGTGAGGACAAGAGTGAGTTTTTTCCTAGCTTTCCTTCAAGGTTCACTGCCTGATTCCCTAACTGGTCATATTTAGCAAAAGAAATATGATATGAGAGGATAGTTTATGGATAGTAGCTAATGTGAAATCAGAAATCGTCTGATACCGAAGAATATTTTCTTATTGATGTTGAAAAGGGAAGCATATGAGCTCATATTATTTTTAAATTCAGGCTCACAATTGTGGGGAAAATAACTGTAAACAAACCAATCATACAGAATTCCAAGTGGTACTTCATTATAGATTATTTTTAATATCAATAGTTTTTTGATGGGGGCAAGGAAATATCCACAAACCTGGAAAAATCTACCTGGAGTCATTCATTTTGAAACCAAGAAAATATTATTGGGGAAAGTTGCTCTTCTATTTTTCTGCCAACTGCTGACACCAGAGATAATTAAAGTTAAAGCAAGGAACACACCTGGTTTGACCAAATGTGCTCATCCAGAGCTACATAGTGTGTTAGGAATAATGCTAGATTTGGTGTCAGGAAGTCTAAGTTTGAATTGTTTCTGTTTTGCAGCTGTGAGAACTTTGAAACAGTATGAAGATTCTGATACCAATAGTCTCACTACCTTTGTAAGCACGTTCTTCCTCCTTCTGGATTTTAAATCTTCATTTAAAAATAGGGCATGGAGTAAATCAGAGGTTTGCAAACTATGGCCCATGAGCAAAATCTGGCCTACCACCTTTTTTGTGTAAGTAAAGTTTCATTGGAACACAGCCATGCCCATTTATCTGCATATCATCCATGGCTGTTCTAGAGCTACAATAGCAGAGTTGAGTAGTTGTGACAGAGACTGAATGGTCACAACCTAAAATATCTACTGTCTGGCCCTTTAAGAAAATTTTATCAACCCCTGGACTAACTAAACCTTGAGTTCTCTCACATAGGCCTTCAGTGATTCCATGAGTTATTTTTAAAGAGAAACTGCAAACCGCATTGTGGTATGAAGCTTCCAAGATAACTACCTTTTCAGCTCCTCTCTTAGGTCTTTTGGATTCAGCTTCTTTTTCTTTTGCTTCTTGCTGGCTGTAAGAGAAAGGCAGGGGGAACAATCATTCCTAGTACCCAATACATATTATCCTAAAGGGGAATCTCTCTTGATAGATATATTCCATTACTTCTACACCTATACCAACTTAGCTTGGGAGTAGAAAGGTAAATGTACACCTCTCCATATTGTTCTTCTTGTTTTTAGTATTGCTTAAAGAGTAAGACACACATGCCATGGCCAGCCAGTAAATAAATTTTCACTACTCTGTTTATTTTGGAAAACAAAGGTATCGGCCTTCTCCTCAGAAAGCAACTAGGATACTTAAAAAATGACTAAATATTAGCAAATATTTAATTTGCTAGCACCCAGTGATTACATCTTTGGATTATTCATGACAGTATGTACACAGAGAACGAAAATTCCAATCCTTATATGCCATTAACTCTGGAGGAGTTTCCTCTTAGCACATGGTCCTCCCTTAATGGCAATTCAGGTACCTTTCAGAACACTGAGAACACTACAAAGAAATGCACCAAGTATGTGGCTTTGTAAGAGTAAATCCCCAAACTCAGTGCAAAGATAGCCATCTGCCTCCTAGAAAAAACCTTCAATGTCATCTCTCTTGCCCACCACAGGCCTGTCTTCTCCGACACTCAGCAGGAGCAGTGACTGCAGCTCTACTCACAAGAAGGCCGCACACATGAAGCAGGTGTTGCCATGGATTTTCCCATCTGGGCCCTTGATGGGGTCATTCTCTGTGGTGCAGGGAAGACGTCCCTTCCTCACATAGTTACGATATTCACGGCACAGCTCCTGCCAAGTGAGGGAGGGTTTAAGAATCAGGTAACTAGGGCTTCCCTGGTGGGGCAGTGGTTGGGAGTCCACCTGCCGATGCAGGGGACACGGGTTCATGCCCCAGTCCGGGAAGATCCCACATGCTGCACAGTGGCTGGGCCCGTGAGCCATGGCCGCTGAGTCTACACGTCTGGAGCCTGTGCTCTGCAGCGGGAGAGGCCACAGCAGTGAGAGGCCCGTGTACCACAAAAAAAAAAAAAAAAAAATAGAATCAGGTAACTAAATATTGAAAGCTTCCTCCACATTACCCCTCTGAAAACTATGATATAATGTCCCAAACATAATGGATGCATCAAGAAGACGATGCAGAAGGTTAGTATTAGCCAGATGCTGTTCAGAGGCCTAGGTCACACATTGTTTGGAATATGAGATTGCTGTCACTTATCTAATTATAAAACCTTCAATTTACCCGAATATTATTCTGGGCTAGGCACTGTGAGAGATACAAAAAAGAATGATTTATTGTCCCTTTCGTAAAGCAATTTGTGGTTGGCAGAATAATAGCTCCTGCCCCCAAATTTGTCCAAGTCCTGATATCCAGGACCTTTGAATATATTGCAGGGCAGGGGGGACTTTGCAGATGTGTTTAAGTTAAGGACCTAGAGATAGGGATATTATCCTGGATTATCCTAGTATGCCCAATGAAATCAAAAGGGTCAGTCCTTAAAACTGGAAGAGTAAGACGGGAGAGAGTGAGAGGGAGATACGACTACAGAAGAACAATTAGAGATGCAATGTTGTTGGCCTTGAAGACGATGGAAACAGTCCAGGAGCCAAGGAACATGAACAGCCTCTGGAAGCTAGAAAAAGCAGAGACATTCATTGCAGAGTTCCTGGAAAATGAAGAAAACATGTTCTCAGAGTGGTTTCCTATCCTCCCTACACTTTTGTCTATTATGAAGAATAAGTAATGCAGAGTAAGAAGTAAAAAGAAAAGTGATTACATGTAGCAGTAAGTCAGTAAGCATTTAAAAGTCTTCTATCGGGGATTCCCTGGTGGTGCAGTGGTTAAGAATCCACCTGCCAATGCAGGGGACACAGGTTCGAGCCCTGGACTGGGAAGATGCCACATACCACGGAGCAACTAAGCTCGTGCACCACAACTACTGAGCCCGCCTGCCACGACTACTGAAGCCTGCACACCTAGAGCTCGTGCTCTGCAACAAGAGAAGCCACTGCAGTGAGAAGCCTGCGAACCACAATGAAGAGTAGTCCCCCACTCACTGCAACTAGAGAAAGCCCGTGTGCAGCAACGAAGACCCAGTGCAGCCCAAGATAAATAAATTAATTAATTTAAAAAAATAAAAAAATAAAAGGCTTCTATCATAGACTCAGAATTGTGATGTCACTATAGTGGATCTGTAAATATTTACCGTCAGCATTCTTTTGAGGGTGCTTAAATACTGGTGCAGAAGAAGGCTGATAAAATTGGTGGAGAGCAATATAAACTATATATGTTTATGATGTGTTGCACATCACAGTCTATAAAAGCTAGGAAAGATCAAGGTGAGGAGATTCAACAGGCCTGGAAGGGGAAGCTTCCTGGAAAAACTGAGAGTATACATACAGGATAAACCCTAGGAAAAACACACCAAGGCACATATTAATCAAACTAACAAAAACTAAATTCAAAGAAAAAAATATTAAAAACAGCAAGGGAGGGCTTCCCTGGTGGCGCAGTGGTTGAGAGTCCACCTGCCGATGCAGGGGACACGGGTTCGTGCCCCGGTCCGGGAAGATCCCACATGCCGCGGAGCGGCTGGGACCGTGAGGCATGGCCGCTGAGCCTGCGTGTCCGGAGCCTGTGCTCCGCAACGGGAGAGGCCACGGCAGTGAGAGGCCTGCGTACCGCAAAAAAACAAAACAAAACAAAGAAAACAGCAAGGGAAAACCAAAATACAACATACAAAGGAATCCCCAGAAGGTTATCAGCTGATTTTTCAGCATAAACTCTGCAAGCCAGAAGGGAGTGGCTGGATATACTTAAAGTGATGAAAGAGAAAAACCTACAACCAAGATTACCCAGCAAGGATCTCATTCAGATTTGATGGAGAAATCAAAAGCTTTTCAGACAAGCAAAAGCTAAGAGAATTCAGCACCACCAAACCAGCTTTACAACAAATGCTACAGAAACTTCTCTAGGTGGGAAACACAAGAGAAGAAAAATACCCACAAAAACAAACCCAAAACAATTAAGAATATGGTAATAGGAACATACATATTGATAATAACCTTGAATGTAAATGGATTAAATGCCCCAACCAAAAGACACAGACTAGCTGAATGGTTACAAAAACAAGACCCATATATATGCTGTCTACAAGACACCACTTCAGACCTAGGGACACATACAGACTGAAGGTGAAGGGATGGAAAAAGATATTCCATGCAAATGGAAATCAAAAGAAAGCTGGAGTAGCAATACTTGTACCAGATAAAATAGACTTTAAAATGAAGACTGTTCCAAGAGATAAGGAGGGACACTACATAACGATCAAAGGATCAATCCAAGAAGAAGACATAACAGTTACAAATGTTTATGCACCCAATATAGGAGCACCTTAATACATAAGGCAAATGCTAACAACCATGAAAAGAGAAATCGACAGTGACACGATAATAGTAGGGGACTTTAACACCCCACTTACACCAATGGACAGATCATCCAAACAGAAAATAAATAAGGAAGCACAAACTTTAAATGACACAATAGACTAGATAGATTTAATTGATATTTATAGAACATTCCACCCGAAAGTGGCAGAGTACACTTTCTTTTCAAGTGCACATACAACATTCTCCAGGATAGATCACATCTTAGGTCACAAATCAAGCCTCAGAAAATTTAAGAAAATTGAAATCGTATCAAGCATCTTTTTTGACTATAGCGCTATGAGACTGGAAGTCAATTAAAGGAAAAAAACTGTAAAAACCACAAATACATGGAGGCTAAACAGTGTGCTACTAAATAACCAAGAGATCACTGAAGAAATCAAAGAAGAAATTAAAAAATACACAGAAACAAATGACAAGGAAAACACGACAACGCAAAACCTATGGGATGCAGGAAAAGCAGTTCTAAGAGGGAAGTTTATAGCATTCAATCTCACCTCAAGAAACAAGAAAAATCTTAAGTAAACAATCTAAACCTACACTTAAAACAACTAGAGAGGGCTTCCCTGGTGGTGCAGTGGTTGAGGGTCTGCCTGCTGATGCAGGGGACACGGGTTTGTGCCCCGGTCCAGGAAGATCTCGCATGCTGCGGAGTGGCTGGGCCCGTGAGCCATGGCCGCTGAGCCTGCGCGTTTGGAGCCTGTGCTTCGCAAGGGGAGAGGCCACAACAGTGAGAGGCCCGCGTACCGTGCGGGAAAAAAAAAAAAAACAACTAGAGAAAGAAGAACAAAGACAACCCAAAGTCAGTAGAAGAAAAGAAATCATAAAGATCAGAGCAGAAATAAATGAAATAGAAATGAAGAAAACAATAGGAAAGATCAATAAAACTAAAAGCTGGTTCTTTGAGAAGATAACAAAATTGGTAAACCCTTAGCTAGACTCATCAAGCAAAAAAGGGAGAGGATGCAAATCAGTAAAATTAGAAATGAAAAAGGAGAAATCACAAATGACACTGCAGAAATACAAAGGATTATAAGAGACTACTACAAACAACTATATGACAATAAAATGGACAACCATGAAGAAATGGACAAATTCTTGGAAAGGTACAATTTTCCAAGACTGAACCAGGAAGAATTAGAAAATATGAACAGACCTATCAATATAAACAGTAATGAAATTGAAATCGTAATTAAAAATCTTCCAACAAACAAAAGTCCAGGACCCGATGGCTTCACAGGTGTATTCTATCAAACATTTAGAGAAGAGCTAACACCCATCCTTCTCAAACTCTTCCAAAAAATTGCAGGGGGCGAAACACTCCCAAATTCATTCTACGAAGCCACCATCACCCTGATACCAAAACCAGAAAAAGATATCACAAAAAAAGAAAACTATAGACCAATATCACTGAGGAACATAGATGCAAAAGTCCTCAACAAAATACTAGCAAACAGAATCCAACAGCACATTAAAAGTATCATACACCATGATCCAGTGGGATTTATCCCAGGGATGCAAGGATTCTTCAGTATATGCAAATCAATCAGTGTGGTACAGCACATTAACAAATTAAGGAATGAAAACCATATGATCATCTCAATAGGTGCAGAAAAAGCTTTTGACAAAGTTCAACACCCATTTATGATAAAAACTCTCCAGAAAATGGGCATAGAGGGAATCTATCTCAACATAATAAAGGCCATATATGACAAAGCCACAGCAAGCATCATACTCAATGGTGAAAAACTGAAAACATTTCCACTAAGATCAGCAACAAGACAAGGATGTCCACTCTCGCCACTCTTATTCAACATAGTTTTGGAAGTCTTAGCCATGGCAATCAGAGGGAAAAAAAGAACTAAAAGGAATACAAATAAAACTGATACAAGGAATACAAATAAAACTGTCATTGTTTGCAGATGACATGATACTATACATAGAGAATCCTAAAAACGCCACCAGAAAACTATTAGAACTAAGCAATGAATTTGGTAAGGTTGCAGGATACAAAATTAATGCACAGAAATCTCTTGCATTTCTATACACAAACAATGAAAAATCAGAAAGAGAAATTAAGGAAACATTCCCATTTACCATTGCAACAAAAGGAATAAACTTATCTAGTAATAAACCTGACTAAGGAGGCAAAAGACTTGTACTCAGAAAACTATAAAACACTAATGAAAAATATCAAAGATGACAAAAACAGATGGAGAAATATACCATGTTCTTGGATTGGAAGAATCAATATTGTGAAAATGACTATACTACCCAAAGCAATCTACGGATTCAGTGCAATCCCTATCAAACTACCAGTGGCATTCTTCACAGAATTAGAACAAAAAATTTTACAATTTGTATGGAAACACAAAAGAACCCCAATAGCCAAAGCAATCTTAAGAAGAGCAGAGTTGGAGGAATCGGGCTCCCTGACTTCAAACTATACCACAAAGCTACAGTAATAAAGACAGTATGGTACTGGCACAAAAATAGAAATATAGATCAGTGGTACAGGATAAAATGCCCAGAGATAAACCCACACACATATGGGCACCTAATTTACAACAGTGGAGGCAAGAACATACAATGGAGGAAAGACAGCCTCTTCAATAAGTGGTGCTGGGAAAACTGGACAGCTACATGTAAAAGAATGAAATTAGAACACTACCTAACTCTACACAAAAATAAACTCCAAATGGATTAAAGACTTAAATGTAAGACCAGACACTATAAAACTGTTAGAGGAAAACATAGAAAAAACACTCTATAACATAAACCATAGCAAGATCTTTTTTGACCAACCTCCTAGAGTATTGGAAATAAAAACAAAAATAAACAAACGGGACTTAATTAAACTTAAAAGCATTTGCACAGCAAAGGAAACCATAAACAAGACAAAAAGACAACCCTCAGAATGGGAGAAAGTATTTGCAAATGAAACAACAGACAAAGGGTTAATCTCCAAAATATACAAAGAGCTCATGGAGCTCAATATCAAAAAAACAAACAATCCAGTTAAAAACTGGGTGGAAGACATAGACATTTCACCAAGGAAGACATGCAGACGGCCAAGAGGCACCTGAAAAGATGCTCAACATCAGTAATTATTAGAGAAATGCAAATCAAAACTACAATGAGGTATCACCTCAGGCCAGTCAGAATGGCCATTATCAAAAAATCTAAAAACAGTAAATGCGGGAAAGGGTGTGGTGAAAAGGGAACACTTGTGCACTGCCGGTGGGAATGTAAATTAATACAACCACTATGGAGAACAGTATGGAGTTTCTTTAAAAAACTAAAAATAGAACTATCATACGACCCAGCAATCCCACTATTGGGCATATACCCTGAGAAAACCACAATTCAAAAAGAGACATTTACCACAATGCCCATTGCAGCACTATTACAATAACCAGGACATGGAAGCAACTTAAGTGTCCATTGACAGATGAATGGATAAAGAAGATGTGGCACATATATACAATGGAATATTACTCAGCCATAAAAATAAACGAAATTGAGTTATTTGTAGTGAGGTGGAGGGACCTAGAGTCTGTCATACAAGTGAAGTAAGTTAGAAGGAGAAAAACAAATACTGATGCTAACGCATATATATGGAATCTAAAAAAAAAAATGGTACTGATGAACTTCGTTGCAGGGCAGGAATAAAGATGTAGACATAGAGAATGGACTTGAGGACACAGGGTGGAAGGGGGAAGCTGGTGCGAAGTGAAAGTAGCATTGACAATATATACACTACCAAATGTAAAATAGTTAGCTAGTGTGAAGCAGCCGCATAGCACAGGGAGATCAGCTCAGTGCTTTGTGATAACCTATAGGGGTGGGATAGGGAGGATGGGAGGGAGGTTCAAGAGGGAGGGAATACGGGGACATATGTATGCATATGGCTGATTCACTTTGTTGTACAACAGAAACTAACACAGTATTGTGAAGCAATTATACTCCAATAAGGATCTATTAAAAAAAAAGAAAGAAAGACATATCTGAAACAAAGATATGGGGGAGAGAACAAATATGAAAGTATGATGCCTGGAGAAACTGACACCTTTCTGGGAGTTACTTGATAAAGTCCAGGGATGGGGGATGCATATTTGAAACAGAAGAGTAACAATGGGAGTGGAGAGGAGGAGGAATGTGTTAAGACCATTTGAAAAATCTAATAGGATTTAGAAACTGATCAAACATTATAGATAAAACAAATTTTCAATTCTGAATTACTAATAAAAAGATGGTTCCAGGTAACAGAAAGTTACTGAGAAAATGAATCAGTTTAAAGGCAACATTTTAAACTGTCAACTTCCCCCCCCAAATTATTAGGCTTATACTTTTGAAGCTGTTGTTAGGAAACAGAATAAATAAAGGTAAACCTTGTGTAAGGCTATGTGAGAGTAATCCTACATCTATGTAAAGACAGACTTTGCTACTTATAAAATTGTAAAATTATAGAAATGTGAAGTAGATTAAAAATAATTAGAAAGTCAAAGGATTTAATTAATAGTCATAATTGAAAGTGAAAATACTAGTATTCCTCCATAGCTGGGTGCTGACAAAGATCAACTATGATAATATATGTGCTCTTTGTTTTGTAAATTGAACTAATGTGAATGATAGGGATGTTGTACTCTCTTTAAAATAGCTAAGAGGTAGGAATTATGTAACCTGAAATTAGTAAATTGTAAAAATTGATAGTAATAACCTGTGCCTGACAACAGAAATCTTAAGAAAAGCCAAATAAGTTAAACTCCATTTTTAATGAACTAAACCTTAAATTTTGAATTATCATGAAATAAAATTGATACTCAGGAAACTTGTACTTAAGACTTTTTTTTCCAGGTTAAAGGTTATATTTATTCATTTTTTAAATTAATTTTTATTGGAGTATAGTTACAATTTTTATTGGAGTATAGACTTACAATGTTAGTTTCTGCTATACAGCAAAGTGAATCAGTTATACATATACCTATATCCACTCTTTTTTGATTCTATTCCCATATAGGTCATTACAGAGTATTAAGTAGAGTTCCCTGTGCTATATAGTAGGTTCTTATTAGTTACCTGTTTTACATATAGTACTATGTATATGTCAATTCCAGTCTCCCAATTTATCCACCCCCGTTTCCCCTTTGGTAACCATAAGATTGTTTTCTACATCTGTGACTCTATTTCTGTTTCATAGGTTCATTTGTACCATTTTTTAAGATTCCACATGTAAGCGATATCATATGATATTTATCTTTCCTGTCCCAAAAAAACAGGAAAACATTTATGCTAATGAGATATCTAGAATGTTGTTGCAGAGAAAAAATGTCAGGGTATAATATAAGAATTTGTGAGAAGATTACCTTTGCAGTTTGTCTTTTAGCCTTTGCTCTTGCTCTTTCCTCTTGTTGACTGTAAGAAACAGGAAAAAAGAGAGACAGAAGAATCTTAATACAGTAGTATAGATTCTTAACATTCACAGGTTGATCATTCATTGCTTTGATTATTCTCAAGCAACTCCAAAGATCCACTCATAGTAGGTGTAATTTTATTGGGTAATAATTAGAATGATTTACCACATCTCAAGAGAATGGTGTTCAAGGGAAAACCCCTTAATTAATGAGTAAACCTATTTAGCTTCCCAGCAAATATCCTGGAATAGGACTTTCTTATTTGCTGATTCTTTTACATCTGCAAAAGGTGCAGAACTCTTTATAAAGTGGTGATATTTAGCTTCTGGGAGGCAGTATAGCATGGTGATTAAGAAGAAAGTTAAGAAGAAAGACTCTGCAGCCAAATAGAATAAGGAACACAAAAAGTGTCTTAACCTCTCTGTGTTTTCCTCATCTTTAAATGGGGAAATGGAGTGGAGGGATAGAAGAGGTCATAAGAATACTTCTCTCATAGGACTGTTGTGAGCATTAAATAAGTTGATACATGTAAAGCAGTTAGAATTAGTATCCGGTACATAATAAAGTGATTGATAAAAGTGATTGTCATCATCAGCATTGTAAGCATTATTGAAAGTGAACACTCCAAAAACAGGCATATTGGTCTTCCCTGGTGGTGCAGTGGTTAGGAATCCGCCTGCCAATGCAGGGGACACGGGTTCGAGCCCTGGTCCGGAAAGATCCCACATACCGCAGAGCAACTAAGTCCATGTGCCACAACTACTGAGCCTGCACCCTAGAGCCCCCAAGCCACAACTACTCAGCCCACGTGCCACAACTACTGAAGCCCGTGCTCCTAGAGCCCGTGTTCTGCAACAAGAGAGACCACTGCAATGAGAAGCCCGTGCACCGCAAGGAAGAGTGGCCCCCTGCTCACCACAACTTGAGAAAGCCCGTGTGCAGCAGTGAGGACCCAACACAGCCAAAAATGAATAAATAACTTTTATTTATATAAATAAAATAAATAAAAACAACAAAAAAACAGGCACATGATGAAAATGAAATGAGAGTAATAGCTGTTAACCATTTTGGATGAGTAACAGTGTTAGAAATTGAGTTTAATATACTCAGTCTGCAGCATAATTTAGATCTATAATGCAGATAATTCAATCATGTTGTAGAGACAAATAGTTTGCTAAAACGTTTTCATACGTTACAGTCAACGTAAAAACTGCTCATTGATCAACTTAAAACTTTTTTAAAAGTTGAAAACACTATTTGTATATGATATTAAAGTGTTTAAGAAATGACTATGGAGGGAAGTATGGTTCTTAAGAAAGGCAATAGCCTTTGCTAACATATCCATAAAATATGAGGCAATAAAATTTTAATTGGATAAGGAATTTTTATATTGATGGAACAAACTAAAATAGCTCCAGAATTGTGGGGTTTCTTATACTTCTTTATATGGATACTGATCCAAACTTTACTGTGAGTCTAAGTTGACTATAAAATTTAAGAAGCATTTTCTTTGCATAATGAAAACTTGTCAGAGGAAACAGCAGAGATGACCACTAGGTGGCAGACTTACTTCCTCATCTCTGAAAGATTAAGGTAAAGAAAAACAGACTGAGATGAGCGTAACAGGCAGATGTTACTACCAGAAGTTGATAATGGCTTTGCTAAATAATTATACCCTGTCTACACCCTACATTGAGAAATCTTATCATTTTCTTCATTTTTCCTGGGCCGAAATTTCCATCATTCTCATCTTCTCTGGGCCTTAATTTTTTTCCATCTATAACTTGGGATAATACAGAACCCATTTCATACGGTTGTTGTGAAGATTAAATGAGATTGGGTAGCAAAACCCAAGTATATGCCGATTATATGCCAATAAATGTTGGTTATGATAATTATATGGTCATCGTCATGACTTCCATCTAACAGATTTTTTAATGCTTCCATGGCTCACTTACACTATGGGACAAATCTGCTGGGTTGTATTGCCCTCCACTAGGGAAGACGGAATGACTGAATCCTTTCAGAGATTCTGGGCATATAGAAAATAGAGTATCCCTTGGGACAAAGACTTAAGGAATACAGCAGACTCTGGTTTGAGAGGACATACCATGTTGTCTATTCTAAAGTCATACTTTAGTCCCCTGTAAATGAGGTATTCAACTCCTATACAACAAAATCATCATTCCTGAAGCAGCCTTTCTCTAACTATTGCAGAGTTCATCTTCATGTTGTGCCCAAATCTGTCTCCCTATATCTCTCATCAATTTTAATTCTGTTCCTTGAGGTCACACAGAACGAGTAGAAATAAAAATCATGAACCAACACAAAACAAAAATTCCTAAAATTTGCCATGCACCATAATGATATCAATATATTACATGTAATCTCATGCATTTCCTCTTTCAGCTGATAATCCTTCAGAAAACTAAAAGCAATTAGTATGGTTGTCATAGAGTATTCTCTTCTCTGAAAAAAGGATTCGGAGTTCTTTCTGAAATGTCCTGAAATTATTCTGCATTTTTTATATCACAGTAGTTATCATCTGAAAGCTCTCCACTTGGTTTTGGAGTTTTTTGTGTGTTTGTTTGTTTTTTAGTTCATTTAAATGTGACACACAAGAAGAGGAAAACTGGGCTTCCCTGGTGGCGCAGTGGTTGAGAGTCTGCCTGCCGATGCAGGGGACACGGGTTCGTGCCCCAGTCCGGGAAGACCCCACATGCCGCGGAGCGGCTGGGCCCGTGAGCCATGGCCGCTGAGCCTGCGCGTCCAGAGCCTGTGCTCTGCAACGGGAGAGGCCACAACAGTGAGAGGCCTGCGTACCGCAAAAAATAAAAAAAATTTAAAAAAAAGGAAGAGGAAAACTACACTGAAGTTTTACACTGAAGAGGAAAACGCATTATTCATAATTGTTGGAAAACTGCCCTTAGCAGTTCCCTGTCCCCACTGCCTCAGAAGCCCCAAGCTCTACTCACAAGAGAGCCTCACACATGAAGCAGAGGTTGACATGCTCCTTCCCATCTGGGCCCTGGATGGGGTCGTTCTCTCTAGTGCAAAGAAGGTGTCCATTCTTCATGGATTTGCGGTATTCCCTGCACAACTCCTGTGAAATCAAGGAGGGAAGTTTGAGGTGTTGAACACGGGTTGGATCAGATTGCAAAAACTGCTCAAGTTTATACATTTTTCTTAAATGGCGGTCAGCACTTAGCAAATTTTAGAATAGTTCTTAACTTTGAAGACGTGAATATTTTTAAATGATAAAAGTTACAGACCCTCAACCTAGAAATAGTCACATATGCACATGTGTACATGCACACATGTAAACAAATACACAAACCACAAACTGTATCAATGTTTCATACAGTTTAAGGGAATTTATGGGTTCCCTGAACACCATATATGGATCCCAGGTCCATATGCCTCTGACTTGTTGAAGAAGGTCCCCTCACCTCAAAGGAAGATGTATTCTCAGACTGCCTTTTATTTTTTGATTCATCTTCCCTGTTTTTCTTTTCTTTTTTTTCTGCTTGGCTAAAAAAGAGTGATTTAAAAAGAGATGAGTAAGAATCATAGAATCTCCAGATTGAAAGTGATCTAAAATACTCAAATATCATTCAGTTATTACAGTTATATATATTATGAACCATGTATGAACTGATGTACTGTTGGGCATATTGATATGTTTGCTAGTGATCTGTCGTGTTTTCAGATGATTTCATATCCCACTCTGCAAGGGTATGATCCTTGTTTCATGTCATTTACACTTTCACGGGAACTCAACCAGTGATTGATATGCAGGAATCATTCTTTGACAATTATGACATTGTGCAAAAATGTGTCACAAAAAAATGCCATTGATAAGAAACAAACACAATTTAAGAAACAAAATAGAATAAAGCTCCAAAAAAGAGAAATGAAGCAGAAAGGACAAAACCCTCCCTCATTTTCCCAGCAGCAGCTCTACTCACAGCATAGTCGCACACATGGAGCAGGGGCTGTTATACATTTTCCCATCTGGGCCCTTGGTGGGGTTAATCTCTTTGGTGCAGGGGAGTATTCCATTTGTCATAAACTTGAGGTATGGTCTGCACGGCTTTTGCCAAGATAGAGAAGGTAATTTGGACACACGTTTTATTCCCATTCAGAGCAGAAGTTTGAAGCATCTACATTGGTAGAAACTAATCTTTGAGCCCAGGATTTTAGTTGTGTTTTCTCTCAAATATAAAATTCAATTGAACAAAAAAAACCCTCGTGATTTGCTAAGAGATGGAAACAAATAAGACATAATAGGATGTATAATAAAAGAGGTAGATAAGTAAACTCCACTATAATCTAAATAGAATAAAATAAGTGCAAACATACAGGTACAAGAAAATCTGAGAACTCAGAGGTTGGGACCATGAAATCTGATTGTGGAAATCAGGGAAGATGTCAGGGAACTAGGATACTTTGAGTGAGACTTTGAAGAGTAAATAGGATTTTCCTGGTTAAGAAATGGATTCAGAAATACACATTTTAGATTGCTAAAATAAGCTGAGAAGCACATGTCAGAAACTACATGGCCTATAGCAGAACATGAATTTCTGAATGACGGTAAGGAGCCAAATAAGAGAGTTAAGGAGACTGAAATGCATCCTTTAGTTGATAATGAGTTATTTGTGCATTTTAAGAAAAGCAGTATTATGATCTAGTTAATATTTTGAAACTACTCCAGCTGTGTTAGGGAGGATGGTTGGATAAGAAAAAGAATAGAACTTAGAGGGAAGATTAGGAGACTTTCATCATCTGAAGAAGAAGTTAACGGTAACTTATATAAAGCCATGAAAATGAATATTGTAATATTTCAAAGGTAAAAACTATGTTTTCTGTGTGTGTACAATGTATTTTGAACCCAACTCAGATGTGAAATTTCAAAAATTCACATGTAGAAAATATACACTAAGTGTCTCAGGAAAGTGGTAAGCAAAAGCTAGCATAGTCTGTAAATGATGAAACGAGAACTAGAAATCATTTTTTTTCAGACTGCAAATAAGTTCTTTTTACTGTACAGAGTTAGTCTCTGAAGCAGCAAGAATTGATCCACTCCCATATCATTCATCTCAATGTCATCTCCAGATTGAAAGGTTAAGGTTTTCTGGGGATTTTTGCAGGGCAATATTCCAGCCTTTAGGCTCTTTGAAGTGTGTTCAAATTACAGTCTACTCACTGCATATGAGTCTACTCTTCCAGGTTCTCTTTTACTTCTTGCTTTTGCTTCAGCCTTTTTCTTTTCTTCAGCTTTTGCTTGGCTGAATTAGAAAAAACAAAACAAAACAAAAACAGGACAGATCTATAGGACCAAACACAGTCAATGGTTTCTCCACATTTCTGCATTGCTAATCTGTCCTCCCTCCTGAAGAAGGAGCAACTTTGCCCCTTTATCACTACATACTAATGAGAAGCAACAAAACAGCCTCCAGTATAAGATACCAGAACTTCTTCATAGTTTCTGCATAACACTGAAATAAAGATAGCGTTACTTGTGGATTTGGGAGACTTGCTTTCTGTAAATTACCTTTTTTGGCTGTGGTCAGAAAAGGAACATCATCAGTGTTCATCAAGGAGATATCAAAACTAGTACCGTGGGCTTCCCTGGTGGCGCAGTGGTTGGGGGTCCGCCTGCTGATGCAGGGGACACAGGTTCGTGCCCCGGTCTGGGAAGATCCCACATGCCACAGAGTGGCTAGGCCCGTGAGCCATGGCCGCTGAGCCTGCGCGTCTGGAGCCTGTGCTCCGCAATGGGAGAGGCCACAACAGTAAGAGGCCCCAACAGTGAGAGGCCCGCGTACCGCAAAAAAAAAACAAAAAAGAACTAGTACTGCGGTGACATTACACCTGGAGCCTGAAAGTGGCCTTAATAAAGCACATTGACTGGTCCCCTTGTTTCACAGAGACAAGGTGAGGTGGTGAGGGCTTTGCTTATAATCTCAGGATATGACAACAACTAACCCAAATTTCTCCTCTCAAGTCTATGTTCTGTCTACCACGTCGTGTATGCCGTAGCTTTATTAATTCAGTTTACCTGTATTGCTTACTCATGGCTGTGTTATCTGTAAGAAAATGTAGGATGGGTGGAAAAATAATAATTTCCATACATTGATAAACCAAATGAGCCAAATTTGCTTTGTACAATGGAATTGCATGGTATGTACAGTTAACTGATGGTATTTCAACCATACCTGGTTGTCAATCAAATTACAAAAGACCAAAGATTCTAAATGTAGTCAACTACTTAATCTGAACTCAATCAGATAAACTGAGTACAGTCCCAAATTTTGAAACCAAACTCAGTTATAACTTACTGAGAAATGTCACATTATATGAAGTAACATTTACTGTAATTTAATAAGAGTTCATGGTTGTTTCATGGGCAACTTCAATAATCAGTTTCTGCAGTAAGTGTTAACTTTGGGTCTTTGCCTCTCTGGAAGATGAGATGCCTATAAACTTGTACAACGGGTTCACAATATGAAGCTTCAGCAGTAGGGAGAATTTGATATTTGCATAAGTCAGGATGTTCCAGTGCTAAGAGAATGAGTGTCGGGGCTAACAGACATCTTGGCATAAATGCTCTAGGTACTTATTCCCAGCTCTATTACTTACATTCTCCATGTAATTTCCTGAACTCCCTTCCCAGTTTGCCCATCTATGAAACAAGCTAGTTCTATTAGATTACTGTAGGTTCCCTTTTCTCTTCGACATTCTAAAACTCTGTACTCACTAGAAGTCTTGACACATGGAACACAAGTTGCCATGCATTTTCCCATCTGGGCCACGAATAGGGTAATTTTCTTTGGTACAGAAAGGGATTCCATTCATTGCATGATCCTGATACTCACTGCAGAGTTTCTGAATAAAGAAAATAAGACAGTTTAGATATGGTTCTCTATAAACTTTAGATACTCTTTATCAAAGATATTGGAAAAGAGGAATTAAGGATAAAAAAATAAAACATTTAGGATGTATAATTGTCCAAAAGTTTTGTGATATTTCTCTTCTTGTAAGATTCATCCATTTGGGGCTTCCCTGGTGGCGCAGTGGTTAAGAATCTGCCTGCCAATGCAGGGGACACGGGTTCGTGCCCCGGTCCGGGAAGATCCCACATGCCGTGGAGCAGCTAAGCCCATGAGCCACAACTACTGAGCCTGCGCTCTAGAGCCCACGAGCCACAGATACTGAGCCCACATGCTGCAACTACCGAAGCCCGCACGCCTAGAGCCCGTGCTCCACAACATGAGAAGCCACCACGATGAGAAGCCCGTGCACTGCAATGAAGAGTGGCCCCGGCTCGCTGCAGCTAGAGAAAGCCTGTGCGCAGCAACGAAGACCCAGTGCAGCCAAAAATAATTTAAAAAATAAATTAAGATTCATCCATTTAAGTGTTCAACAAATATATTAAGTTAAAGGGATTAAATATGAATGTGATTTAGCGCTTTTATGTCAAGTGAAAAGGATAAGGAATTGCAATATAAAAAGCTAAGGGATATGACACATGTCTAAATTAAGTATGCACTAGCATATAGGAAAGAATGATCCAAGGAAGTTCAGAGAAGAGCTTATATTTGAGTTGTATCTTTAGAATGTGCCTAGGAGAACAATGTGGCAAAAAAGTCCTCCAGGAGGAATTATGATATGCAAAGACACAGGCGTAAAAGAATATGTTATTTTGAGATAATCTATTACAGTCAGGAGTATAGTGGCTAAAGAATTAGCAGGACACAAAGAGGAAGGTTTGGGAACTCGTTAAAAGGAGACCTTGAAGAAAGTCAAAATCAGACTACTAAACTTTGAAAGGACTTTGGACTTTATTCTTAGGAAATGGAAAACAATATTTATAGCAGAGAAGGACCTAATCAAATCTTTGTTTTAGAAAGATTATCCAGTCGGATGTGTGGAGGGTTTAAGTGACTAAAGACTGAAGCTAGGGAAACTATAGAAGAGAAGGAAGGAAAGGAGGGAGGGAGAGAGGGAAAGAGGGAGGAGGGAAGGAAGGAAGGAAGGAGGGAAGAAGGAAGGAAGGGAGAAAGGGGGGAGGGAGGGAAGGAGGGAGGGAGGGAGGAAGGAAGGGAGAAAAAGAAAAGGAAGAGAGAAAGGAAGGAAGAAATTGAAAGTGAAAGATAGGATAGTTGAGGGACATTTAACAGCTAAAATTAAAAGGACTGTGTAACCTAGGACTGAAGGAAAGAAAGCAGTTGAAACAGGCCTTAGCAATTAAGATATAGTTACATGAAGGCAGAAGGTGGACTACGGGAATGAGCTATTTTATGAAACTGAACTACACTTCATAGAAGGTGGGATAACTCTAAGGAATAAGTTAAATAGGGTCTCTTTAATGGAGTGAAATGGTCCAAATACACTCTAGAATACCTGTAAACATTAGATTTTCATAATGCCATTGGTTCATGGAAGTATTTCCTACTCTGTGAAAACAACATGGAAGAATAATTGAATCTTGAAGATTGAGGAAGATGTTGGCTAGAAGTACAGAGAACAGGCAGGATGCTAATGTATCAATGCAAAAGAAAGCTATTAGGTATCTGTGCTAAGATGACAGCAGTGGAAAAAAAGGAGATGACTAGTTAAGAGGTGTTTTAAAAGTAGAATGTCGTATGATTTTAAAAGGATCATATTAAAATTTTACATTGCTATTGCTTTCAAAATGAAAACCCCAAAACAACTGTCACACATTTGAAGAATGTATATCAGCTTTGAATTCAGATAAGCCTTGATATATCACCTTCATTCAGGAGTGTAGAACTGTTTTTATTAATGTGCCTTAATTTCCTCCAAATAGAGCTGAAAATTGTAATGTCATAAGTATTCTAAATCTTATAAAATAGTAACTAAAAATTAGTCTCCAGAAACCCATTAGTAGTGGAGGAAAAATAAATAAATATTGAAAATGCATTCTAGAGTAAAGTACACACATGCACACCCTACAAAAGTCGTAACTGAATTGATCAAACTAATCCTCACCTCAGTTTCTCTTTTAACTTTTTCTTTAGCCTTTCTCAGGTGTTCATCTGCTTTATTTTTTTCTTCTGAAAAATGCTGTTTGCTGGAGTAAGAAACAAAAATAAGGAAGTGAATATAGATGTTTTGAATCTTCAAGCTACAAAATGGTCATTTAGATGCAAGTGGAAAAAAACAGCTAAGTGTTCCTGAGTTTTAGAACAAACATTTTCAAACCACCCTAAAGCCCCTTATGAAATTGAAATCTTCACCATTTCCCCAAAGAACCCCTTGCATTTTGCCTTTAAGTTTGCCATTTCCTTCCACTGTAACAATCTTTTTCTTTTTTTTTTTGTCATCTTCCCTTTTAAACCTCCCCAGCTTAAATTCTACCTTCTTTAAGAAGACATCTCATACCTCAAAGTGGAAATGAGTTCTACATCTTTCAGTGTGTTTTCATACTTGTATATTCTTCTCTTATAGGACAGTTTTCATTCTGTCTTGCAATGTGTGTGTGTGTGTGTGTGTGTGTGTGTGTGTGTACATCCAAGGATTATTTTTGCTATTAGCCTTAAGCTTCTTGAGAGCAGGGATCTTTGTCCATACATTCATTCATTCACTTATTTATTCAACATTTGGTTAGTAATTATTTTTCAGCAAGCATTGGAAAGCACTCTGGGCATATAGTTCAGTAGTTTACAATATAAACACATACCCTATCTTCTTTGAACTTACAGACCAGTAGAGAAGAGTGACAGTCAACAAATAGTACTAGAAATAATTATACAAATACCAACTATGATGACTAGTATAAAATAAAATTATCAAGTGTTGTAAAGATTGAATTTAATTAGTGATTTTAGGAGATTTCATCCAAGGAAGGATAATCTTGAAATGCAAACTGTAGAAGAGACATTAGCTGGCCAAAACAAGAACTGGCAGTCAGAAAGTGTAGGAAAGAGCTCATAGAGTTCAAGGATCTAAAAAAAAATGTGATGAGACCTTTCCTGAGCCATCTTTATAAGTGCCATAATTTATATGTTGTGGGATTTGCTCTTCCCCCAGGGTCAGATGTCCAAGATGAAAAGATAGAGTTAATCCAGTTCACATATGAACATGGATTTTTTTGTGGTCATCCCATCTATTCTGCCACAATGGGGTAATTACTGAAGGAAAAGAATCAAAGTCCTAGTGCCTGCTTTTAACCCTCATTCTGTACTATGACTAGCTCATAAAAAGGCCTACAAAGGTCATGGGAGAAAATGTAAACAAGTATTTTGTAATCCAGTCATCCTACTGGAAATTAGAATCCATTTGTATTAAAAAAGAAATGTATAGCATTAGAGCCTACTTATTAGGTGGTATTATGATTTGTAGAGGACATAAAACAGCTCAAAAATTCTCAACGATATATATAACTGATTCATTTTGTTGTGAAGCTGAAACTAACATACCATTGTAAAGCAATTATACTCCAATAAAGATGTTAAAAAAAAAAAAAATTCTCAACAACAAATATTCCCATGAACATTGTTCTTATTCATCATTTTAGTCACTCTCCACTTCACCTTTTGAGTAACTCCAAAGAAACCACATCTATACTTACAAAATTTCAGCACACAGGGCACATTTGTTGCCATGCATCCTGCCATCAGGGCCACGGACTGGCTCACTCTCCCGTGTACAAAAAAGTCTTCCATTCCTCACTTGGTTTTCATATTCCTTGCAGAAATCCTTTAAAAAGACAAGTAATTACATTTAGCACTTTTCTATTCTTTAATCTAGAAAATGTGCATCATGGATTTATAGTCAAAGAATGTCATATCTAGAAAGTGTTGGTGAACACACACAACGTATTAATGAGAAATAGTAATTACATTGTCAAATTACTCGGTACCTGTATATACTATGTCGTGTATTTATTAAAAGGTAAAAGATCCTAGGAAAGAATAAGGCTGAGCAAATATTTTCTAAAATCAGATAGTTTTTGTTCACTTTCAAATCTATGGAAAAAGATAATAAATAAAAGATCTGTCATGAGGTTCCAACAAAGACATAACAAAACACAGCAGCCAAGACAAAACAAAAGTGTTGCCAATGAGCAGAATATAGAATCTGTAAGATGAGATACTTAAGAGCTACTTAATATGGAACAAGTCAAGAACAATTTTACTTAGTTTGCAAGGAAAAAGGAATAAGATGGTATCCAACAGCATTATGCTTACTCTATTTGTTTCCTCTGTGGATCTGTGGACCATTTTTATATATACTCTGCCACCTTTATCAATGTTCATTTCTAACACTGCAGGTGGAAACCTCAGGAGTGAACCTAATTTTCCTTCATTACCCACTTAGAAATGCAGACCATCAAGACTAATCTTTATTTAGAAAACCTAAAAATGTTGTGACTTCCTCCCAAAATTCAGAAGAGATTTATACACACGAATTTCCTGATTGATGCTTGAATTCAGTATTTTCAAGTTTCTCTCTGTGTTTTGAAAATTCTATTTGATAAGGGCCATATATATGTGTGTGTGGGTATGTGTGTATACAAAAGTTATATTTAATTATATATGATAAATATATATATAAACTTTAAAACACTACACCAAAACACTACTTGATAGCATATATTACTATAATATAATCTATAAAAATGCTTCCTTCTCTGTGGCCTTTTTCAACTGTATGACCCTCATCTTCCCATTTCAGCTAAAAAAACGTGAGCATAAAGAGTATGGTTTATTCACTGCCGTATTATTTACAATAGCCAAGACGTGGAACAACCTAAGTGTTCATCAGTAGATGAATGGATAAAGAAGATGTGATATATACATATATACAATGTGTATGGATGGATGGATGGAATATTATTCAGTCATGAAAAAGAATGAAATCTTTCCATTTGTGACAGTATGGATGGGTTGTAAAGGGTATTATGCTAAGTGAAATAAGTGAGACAGAGAATGGTAATTACTGTATGACTTTCCTTATATGTGGAATCTAAAAAAACAAAACAAAGGAACAAATAAAACAGACTCATAGATACAGAGAACAAACTGGTGGTTGCCAGTGGGGAGGGGAGTGGGGTGGGGTAGGGGAAATAGGTGAAGGGGATTAAGAGGTACAGACTTCCCATTATAAAATAAATAAGTCATGGAGATGTAATGTACAGCAAAGGGAATATAGTCAATAATATTATAAGAACTTTGTATGGTGACAAATGGTATCTAGACTTATCATGGTGACTGTTTTGAAATGTATATATATATATATATATATATATATATACACACAAAATCAGTGTGATGTACACCTGAAACTAACATATTGCATATCAATTATACTTCAATTAAAAAATTTATTTTAAAAAAGAGTGTGGTTTGGAGTCAGAAGGGAAATTAAACTGTGGCTCTAACTCACTGGGAGACCATAGCAAAGTCACATCACCTTTGAGACTTCAGTCTCACTACCAACACAAAGGCAGTTTTCAGAATAGCTGCTCTTTAGGACCTTTTCTAGATCTAGTATTCTCTGATTTTAAAAAATATATAACTCACACTTCATTAGGACACTTTAAAAGAGAATCTAATGAGGAGATATTTGTCTTCAGAGGAGTAATGGGTGTGTTCCGAACTTCCTGGTTGTAACAATCTAGGAATACAGACGCAGAAGACAGTCACCTGATAATCACAGTGTGGTAATAAAATTGATGCTCAATGGTTCCCATAAAAGAAACAATGATAATTTCAGTTTATAAGTTGTGATTCATCCAAGGAGATTCTAAAGAAATGCTGCTGTGTGATCAACCCACTGACAGGTTAATTATGGGGCAAATATTGAGCCATCACAATAATGCAGTCCTGTTCAACATAATCATGTCCAATGACCCCACCAAAACAATGATCCCAGCCACAGACAAAAAGAAGGAAAAGTAGCTGAGGCATGATGAAAGACAAGGGAAAAGAAACTCCCTGTTTATGAAGTAATAAAATGTTGAATATCACAAGATGACCCAAAGTGTTATACTGAAATTTAACAACCACCACAACAAAATTGCTTTTCAAATCTCAGTGAGTGTTGAACACATTATGGATAATTATGAATGCTCTGTGTTTCTTAATTTAAATTCTGAATGCCCTATTTAGGGTGGGACATTTGTTTCATTGAATGGCATTATGAAGTGGAAGTTCAGCTCTTAAATACCAAAAATTGCACCTGTGTCTCCCCTTAGGAAAACATATGCCCTACAATCCACAAAAATAGTATCTTTTTATTAGCACCAAAGGGTGCAGGACACAGAATCAGAATCCAACAGGAGGGTAAAATTGAGATCATTTACCCAACCTCCTTATTTTACTAATAATGAAAATTGAGACCTGGACAGAAGAGATGAGTTGCTCAGTTTCACACACCCAGAGAAGGACTAAAACTCAGGTGTTCTGACTTTTCAACAAAAGACTACTCATTACCAAAGCAGCTGCTATCACTTTCATTGAAAGTAGGGTTTAATAACCTTGGTGATTTAAGAAATCCAGGCTGTGTTATCTACAATGCATATTCAATTAACGAAAGGAATAATTTTTTATACTAGATTGAAAAACTAAATCATCGAATAATTTGAAAAACCTTAATTTTAAGGTTATTTTAAAAACAATATCAATAATTGTTTGAGGTTTTTGTTTAATCAGAAGCATGACCTTTATAATTGCATGCCTCTCTGAACATAATAACCATAATGGAAAAATGAATAACTAATTTGCATCAGTGGGAATATACATAAAATACACCAGTGGATATACTGTTTAAAAGATTCTGGAATTATTTTCAAGTTAGTCCTGTCAAATTTATATTAAGTTGCTTTTTTAACTAATTTATTCAAAGCAAAAGTAATTTACACTAAGTCAAAGAGAAGTCTGGTGGAAACTAAGCAGAATTTAATTTGCATAAACTTTGTCTTCTCTTGTTTTTTTTAAGCAAGCAGAGTATTTTGAGCTTTAGGTGGGAAATGCTATTTTAACTTTGAATCTAGTGATTAATATACTTAGGAATATTATACTAGGAATACTGTACTAGGAATTCAACTTGGGAAACTTTAAAATTAAGGAGAAAAGTTCAATGTAATAATGAAGAACAATGACATGATTGAATTACCTTAAAGGTTCAAGTATAAATTGTTAATATTTATGTCCACAAGAACCAAATTGTGTTGATGAGAAATTTACCTTTTCAGCAGTTCGTCGAATTCTGGTTTCACCTTCTCGCTTGGCATTTTCTTCAGCTTCTTTTAAGCTGTTAAGAAAGGAAAATAGTTGGTCGGTTTATGACTTTATCATATCTTCAGTGTCCAGTTCTGTGCTAAGCACTTCCATATCCTTTGCTCAACTTGCTCAACCCATCCACTTACATGAGACAAGCTTTGCCTGTCTTGAATGTTTGAGCCAGAAAATTGCCAAAGATAAGGATGGGTGTGAAACTGACTCACTGACAATCAATTAGAAGCCTTGTTCTGTAAAACTGGATGGGTGTGACTCCTTGATTGACACACAAGATTGTCAGGAAAACTTGCTCTAACAGGAAGAACCAAGAGCTTTAAAACAATGCTGTGACAAGGATGAAACCAAACTAAGCATTTGAAGTACACGTTGTCATCCACACCCTTATGTATAGCTTTTTTAAACCTTGTAAAGTACTTCATGTACTACATGCCTTCATGTAAAAGCACCCTTGTCAATAAAAGCTACATTGAACTGAGCTTCTAAGTCCTTTCAGATCTATTATCTAACTGCAGTTCAACTTGGAGATAGACAAGACTATCTTAGTTCTACAGAGGAAAAAACCAACCAGGAGTCAGGGAGGTCAGATTCTCTTTTTTAGCTAGCACATGGAAAGAAACACAGAATCATAGAATTAGGGCAGGTTTGAGCACTAAAAGTGCATGCCTCCTAGATAAGAAAGTGGAAATGAGGATGATTTCCTGTCTGGAAACCAGTTATAATAACTATTTTTAAACCTGAGAGGACATGCCCTTGAATTCCACACAGCATACTATAATTTTCAAAGACAGATGTGAAGTCCTTTAATCTGTTAAATCTTTCTCTCTCCTGATTTTAAAAATCCAGTGATATAAATAGAGCACTTTAAGGCTTGCTGACAAACGGATTAGAGAATCTATGCTTTAACAGTCAGAATATTAAAGACTCTGTGGATCTTACTCATATCTGTGTCTCAGTGCTCAGAGCAGTGTCAGGCACTGAGAGAAAGATTAACCCAACAGTTCTTCCCTTTCATAAAGTCCCACCTTTTATACAACTAATAAATCCAGCCACATGACATTATTTTAAATTAGACTGTCATCTTCAGTGAGAGTATCTATACATGCCTGAATGAAGGAGTACATGTCAAATGACTGACTTAGATTATTCCACAAGAGAGCACCTTTTAAATTTTGAAATATTATGCCTTATAAAACACTGTGCATTTTCAAGTCATTATAATTAAATAAATTAAATAACTAGCATAACCGCTTTATCTACTCCTTTTTTTTCTTTTCTTTTCTTTTTTTTTGCGGTACGCAGGCCTCTCACTGTTGTGGCCTCTCCCGTTGCAGAGCACAGGCTCCAGATGCACAGGCTCCGGATGCGCAGGCTCAGCGGCCATGGCTCACGGGCCCAGCCACTCCGCGGCACGTGGGATCTTCCCGGACTGGGGCAGAACCCATGTCCCCTGCATCGGCAGGCGGACTTTCAACCACTGCGCCACCAGGGAAGCCCTATCTACAGTGAGAGGCCCGCGTACCGCAAAAAAAAAAAAAAAAGAAAAGAAACTTTATCAGATAATATGAATTAAAAAGAGAAGAAGCCACTCTGGGAGCAAGGCCCATTTCACCTTATAAAGACAAAGGATAACATGCTTGAGGAAAAGGACTTCATCTCTCTGTGGAGTGGTTCTCAGGATAGCAACCAAGTACATTCTCATCAGGTCCACCTGCTGGCCAGCTTGGGGGTGATGATACTTACAATAGCTCAGCACACATCACACACTTATTGACATGTGTCCTTCCATCAAGACCAAGAACTGGTTCATTTTCCCTTGTGCATCCAAGTCTTCCATCCTTCACATAAGGCCGAAAATCACTACATATATCCTGAAGAACAGGGAAAGAAACTTCACATTTACCATCCGGATGGTAATGCTTACAACACCATTTTCAGAAATTTTATAGAGCCCAGTGCCCCTCTGCCTAGTGCACACTAGCTACCTAGAGCAATGCCAGTCATGTAAAAGTAGGTCAGTAAGTACTGTATAATTCACATGGTTAACTATAGAACTCGTTTACTTGTTTATTCATTTATTAGTAAACGTGGATAACCTATGATGTGTTAGAACAAAGGTAGAACACAATCCTTGCCCTCAACTTGCTCACAATCTACTGGGTGATACAAAGAGACATTTAAAATACAACGTGTTACAGAGAACTGTATTCAATATCCTATGATAAACCATAATGGAAAAGAATATTAAAAAAAAGAATGTATATCTATAACAATCACTTTGCTGTACAGCAGTAATGAGCACAACATTATAAATCAACTATACTTCAATAAAAGAGAGAGTTACAAAAGATAAAACAATGTTACCTTCTCACTGTTTTTCTTTAATTATGGAAAATGTGGCTTTTTATATAAATATGTTATTTATGTTAACATGTAAGGGGTTTATTGTAATTTAAAATGAAAAATAAACATATTTTTCAAGTTCTCAGTTTTTACTCCTGATACAATAAATATCTATAGATATAACTCACATAAACAAAGCTCCTTGGGGTCCTCAATAATTTTTAAGGGTTTAAATGAGTCCTAAGACAAAAAACATTGAAAACCACTATCCTAGAGTAATCCTACTTTCCAGGGATAAATGTATTTGTGATTTTTTAGGTATCTCCCTTTTTTCCCTAAGCATATAAAAGCAAAAGCATATTTACACACATATATTTATCTTTTTCTCATAAAAATAATGCTATACAGCTAAAAAAAATACAATGTGCTAATATCCTATGATAAACCATAATGGAAAAGAATATAAAGAAGAATGTGTGTGTGTATATATATATAACTGAATCACTTTGCTGTACAGCAGAAATTAACACAACATTATAAATCAACTATACTTCAATTAAAAAAGACAAAAAATATAGTTTAAATAAATCTAAAGAAAAAAATACAATGTGCTAAATGTCTTGATGGGGGTAACCTCACTCACTTCCCCTATTATCACAGGCTCACAGAATTTTAGCATAGAAAGAAGGTGTTAGCCCAACTGAAACGTTATTTGGCAACTCATCATTGTGACATAAGCTAGATATTCTGATTCAGAGTTAACTTGAACTTAATTTCTATCTAAAACCAAAGAATATGGTTCAGAACTTAATTTCTATCTAAAACCAAAGAACATTGCAAAACAAATTTTTTGATGTCATTATTGTCATAACAAAAATGTCTTTATTATAGATTTGGAAAACTTAGGACATGGACCTGTGACTTAGTATGGCACACAATATCAAGAATAAAGTAGGATAGACACAAATGTAAAATAAATTTTTGAACCAGAAGATTACACTGAGGAACTCTCCTAGAAGACAATTAAAAAGGAAAAAGAATTTAAACTAGAAAAGAAAATCTATGAAACATACCCCACTCTTCATGTCATATATTTAGGAAGAAGTTAAAAATAGAGTGAAAACAGGTTAAGTCATGGCCATATGTGCTACCCCATTCACTTGGTTGTTCATCTATTCCTCAAAACCCATTACCCATTTACTAGGCTCTAGGCATTCCACTAGACTGTGACACAGCAAAAAAAGAGAAAAGGAATATGTACTCTAACGGATTTACATTCGTTAAATAGGGGAAGAGATAGACAGTAAATACAAAAACTTTAAATTATAACAAGTGCTATGAAAAATAAACTGCACGATATGATAGCACCCAGAATAGGGGCTATTTTAAATATAGTGTCAAGAAAGATCTTTCTGCAAAGGTAACATTTGAGGTGAGATGGCATTAATGAGGAGGAGCCGGGCATTAAAGACTTGTGGAAAGAACATTCCAGACATGGAGAACTGCAGTTGCAAAAGATTTGTGATAGGAACTAGATTCTCCTGTTTAAGGGGCAGAAAGAAGAGAAGTGTGTTTGGAGCATAAGGAAAAAGCAGGAGCGTAAGGAAAAGCTGCTGATTTTCTCTCAAAAATCATTTCTGGAGAAATTGCAGAAGCATGGGGATAGGGATCCAAGCAATCAACTTGGGGCCATCACTCCTCTCCCGCTTCACCAGTGAAACCAACAGCAGCCTACTAGGTCACAGATGTTGGCAGGGTGATGGACAGATCAAAAGCCCAGCTGGGAGGTGATGAAAACAGGTGTAAGCATTTACTACTCCACCTCCTCCTCCTCCAAACCCCAAGGGCTGGTGGATCACAGCCTACAGTGAACAATTCTTCCTGATGCTGACAATTTCTGAGAGCTTACAGATGGATTCTTGACATGGTGAAGTGGCAGCAAACTGGAGTTAACACTGGTTCTAGAACCTTCAGCTCTGAGTCTTATCCTTTGTCCTCTCCTGACACTTACCAGGAGAGGCAGAGGCTGAAGCTTGGCTTCAGTATTTTCTAACTCACCTTAGCAGAAAAAAATTTACTACAGAAAAATTAAAAAGCCCACAAATATTATAATAGGATAAGAAAAGATACAAGGCAAAAGTGAATGAGAGCAGAAGCAAAAATATTAATATATAGAATTCAGTCCCAAATGCATCATAAGTAACAAAGAAGGACATTACATAAAGTAAAAGGAAGAAAAGAACAAGAAGGTATAATAATCATGAGCATACATTCAATAATACAGGCTCTAAATATGTCAAGTGATAACCAATATAATTAAATAAATCAATAACTGGTGTTAGAGTTTTTAGCACACACTTCTCAGAAGCTGATATATCAAAGGAAAAAATTAAGGTACTTAAGTCATTAGATTTTAATAGAAAACTACATCCAAGAAACAGAAAATAAACCTTTTTTCAGAAGATATAAAACATTTATAAAAGTAGAATATTTATCAGGCCACAAAGAAAGTCTTAGGAAATTCCAAAGGATCAGTGTCATATGGCCCATGTTCTTTGACCACAATTCAATAAACAAGTTAATTTAAAATGGAAAAAAAGTACCACATATTTGTAAATCAAATAATGTGTTACTAAATAAATTTGGGAGGGAGGAAAGTTAAGAAATATTTGGCAAAGAATGACAAATGAAAACACTTCAAGTACAAATCTGAGACAGATGAACACTGATACCTTCAAATACACTTGTCATGAAATTTAGAAAGTTAAAATTTAAAGACTAAGTATTGCTCAATTCACTGTAAAATGAGCAGCAGAGCAAATAGGAATGAATAACATAAAGAACAGAAACTACAGAGAAAATTAATAAAAAAGCTAATGTTACAGTTTTCTAGTACAACTGATAAAAAAAAGAAAGAGAAGATGACAATTTAAAAATATATATAGTGATATTGGAAATAACTGAACATTAAGAAATAATACAATGAAAGCATATTGTGAGTATCCATATGCTAATGCATTTGAAAACCAAAATGGAGACATGGCTACAAAAAAAGTAGAAAATACCTCCGCTGGTGTCCTAAGCAGGAGGAAAGTTGAACGTATCAATAAGTATATTAACTAATTGATATACTGGTCTGAGATATTCTCTCCCCAAAATGCCCCATTTCTAATAGACTTAAAATACATTTTTCTAAAACTCTGAATTTAAGGAGTATGTACTGGAGACATAGTTGGGGTTTTTTTTTTTTAAGCATATAATAGTCTCAGCCTTTTGATTGGGATGTTAAAACCATTTACATTTAATATAATTATCGATAGGATTGTATTTACATATGCTATGTTTCTATTTGTTTTTAATATACTCTTGTTCTTTTTACTTCTCTATTCTTCCACTATTGTCTTCTTTTTGGGTTAAATATTACTAGTGCGTCTTTTTTATTCTCCTGCTGATTTTATGCATTTATTATACATGTCATTTTCTGATCGGTTACTCTAGTGATTACAATAAGCATCCTAATTTATCACAATCTACTACCAATTAATACTTAATTCTAGTAAAATATAGAAACTTGGCCCCAATTGTAGCTCTATTTTCTCTGTCTCCTTTCGTACTGTAACTATCATACATGTTATATTTGTACACCCAATAAAACAGCATTATAATCATTGCTATATACAATATTATATCTTTAAAAGAAGCTAGGTGAAAATAAGGGACATATATTTATAGAGTACTTCATATTAACCCCTATATTTACCATTTCTGGTGCTTTTTATTTCTTTTTCTAATTTCAAGTTACCATCTGGTGGTCATTCCTTTAAAGAACTTTATTATTACTTATAAGACAGATCTGTTAGCAACAAATTCTCTCAGATTTCATTGATATGGGAATATCTTCATTTTGCCTTAATTTTATAGGGTAATTTTTGTGGATATAGAATATTGGTTAACATTTTTTTTCTTTCAGCCCTTTGAGCATCTCTTTCCATTGCCTTCTGACCTTCATTATTTTAAATGAGAAGCCAGTCATATATAATGGGTTATTTTTCTTTTGCTACTTTTAAAACTTTCTCTTGATCTCAACATTTTGATCATAATGAGCCCAAGTGTAGATCTCTTTGATTTGTTCCATTTAGAGTTTGTTGAAATTCTTGAATATAAAGATTCATTCTTTCATCAAATTTGATACATTTTAGGCTGTTATTCGTTCAAATAATTTTTCTATCCTGTCTCTGTCTTCTATTTCTGGCATTCCTATTTCACATATACTGGCATTCTTGATGTCTCAAGGACTCTGCGACTCTGTGCAATTTTTGTCAATATTTTTTCCTTCTGTACTTCTTTTGTTAAACTTTATTAATCTTTCTTCAAGTTTACTAATTCTTCTTTTACTATACAATCTCAAAGCTGCTTTTGAGCCTTTCTACTGAATTTTTAAAAACTTGACTTATTGTGCCCTTCATCTCCAGAATTTTCATTTGGTTATATATATACATACATATATATGTGTGTATATATATATATATATATACACACATATACAAGTGTATATGAGGGTGTTATATATAACTTTTCACTGAAAATCTCTATTCATTGTTATTACGTTTTCCTTTAACTCTTCAAATATTGTTTTCTTTAGTGTTGGACACCTTATAAATAGCTTCTTTAAGTCTCTGTCTGTCAAACTAACATCTGGAACCACTCAGACAGTTTCCATTAACATTTTTTCATGCCAACTATGGTTCATATATTCTATTTACTTTGCCTATTTCATAATTTTTGTTGAAAACTGGACATTATGGATAATATAGTTTAGCAACTCAATTTATTCCAAAGATGATTTTCGCTGTTTTATTGTTTGCTTCTTTGGTTGAGCTAAATCTCTGATCTCTTGCTCTCCCATAGTGTGCAGCTGTTGATGTGTATGCTATGAAAATGTTTATTCAGTCATACCTTTGTATCCATTGGGGGAGTGGTTCCAAGACCCCCATGGATACCAAAATCCATAGATACTAAAGTCCCTTATATAAACTATGCACATCCTCCTGTATACTTTAAATTATCTCTAGATTACTTACAATACCTAACACAATTTAAGTGCTATGTAAATAGTTGTAAGTACAATATAAATACTATGTAAATAGTGGCCAGCATGGGGCAAATTCAAGATTTGCTTTTTGGAACTTTCTGGAGTTTGTTTGTTTTTAATATTTTTGGTCTGTGATTGCCTGAATCCATGAATGTGGAACCCACAGACATGGAGGGATGACTGTAGTTTTTTGGTTTTTTTAAGCCTGACTTTTTAGGTTTTTTCTCCCTGGATCTGTGTAACTTAGCAGTAGGCCAATGATTAGACAGAGTTTATGCTCAAGCTAGTAAGGTGTCTATCCTCCACAGATGGACCTGTGTATGTAGGAGAGGGTATTCAAATTTCAGGCTACTTTTACGTCTACCCTAGCATTTGCTTTCCACTGGGATTTTCTTGTGTCTTCTAAGTGCTTGCACACATCCCTATGATTGTCCAGGACTTTATGAATTGCTTAGTCCCTTTTTGTCTCTGCTGCCCTGTTATGAAGACATAGCCAGAAATATGCTTACTGCTATAACCTAAGATCATTCTCCTTACTGGAGTAACCAAAAATATCTCTGGATATGTCAGTTGCCCACTACTCAAAATTAAATAAACCCCTTTCAACATTTGCAGTGCAGTTGCTGATCCACATAGCCTGCTCTGTTTTGGTAGACCCTCCATATCAACCAAGCCATGGGAGTGAGACGGGACTATCATTAAGCAAGAACATCATAGAATCCCATTGCTCTTACCCAGAGTTCAACAGTTTTTCAAGCATAACTGATTGTCAGATTAACATAGGCTGCTGGTCAATTTCCAGAATGCTAAAATGGTTGTTTTACTCAATTTTGTGTAGCCTTATAGTTGTTCTTTGGGGAGGGAATTAGCTGACCTCCTTATTCAGCAATAGTCTGAAGTGCCACCCCCTCAGGGTAATTTTATATTGATTCCCAAACCAGATAAGAATAATTAGCAAGGGGAAAGTATAGACTCATTTCACTTACAAAAATAGTTTCAAATTTTCTAAATAATAACTATGCAAATTCAACAGTGTATTAAAAAATGCATTACGATTATGATTTACCCTAAGAAAATAATAATGATTTAACATTTAGCATGGTTATCAAAAAATGTATTATGTTAATAGACTGAAAGAGAAAAATTGTAAAATTATTTCAATAGTTGCAGAGAAGGCATGTGATAATGATCAAAACATATTCAGAAGAATAAAAACAGAAAGGAACTTCTAAACTTACTAAAGTTTATAGAAAAACACCTATGGTAAACAATATACTTAATGGAGAAACTTTGGCTATATTGCATTTAATATAGGCAGAGAAAGGGCAGATTCAAGTCCATTATCATTGCTACTGTTGAACTACTGTATTGAACTCTAGATCCTCACCAATGATATAAGGAAAGAAAAAGAAAGAAGTGACAAGATTGAAAAGGAAGTTATAAAGCTTCTATTATTTGCAGATGATGTGATCAACTTACAAGAAAAAGACAACAGAATTAAAAGATAAATTATAAGAATTAACAAGATATCATAAAGGTTTTTAACAGAAGATAAACCTATAGAAATCAATAGAATTTGTCTATGCCAACAATAATCAGATATAAATACCATAAACAACAAAATACCACTCAAAAGAGCAATAAAATTACAAATTTTCTAGGTATTGGCAAAAAATACCTGTGGAGAATATTTTATAGATTTCATAAGATACACAAAAGTTATATGAATTAATAAGATATTCTATGCCTTTGACTTGGGCAAGTTACTATTGTAAAAAGTCAATTTTACCCAAATTAATTTATAAATTCTCTGTAGCCTTTACCACATTGAGTTCTCAAACTCAAGTTGGATTTTTAATAAACTTAGTAAATTTTTTATTTCAAATATATATGTGGAAAAATATATATCTGTGCATAGGTAAGTCAACTTTGAAAAAGTGAGATAAGAAAGGGGACTTGTCTTATTAGTTATTAAAGAAATGAACAATATGAACAAAAAAGGGAACTTAGAAACACATACACACCTATGAATTTAATATCCTACAAAGTTGGCAACTTAAATCAATGAGAAACACTGAATGAATGAATTGATCAATTAAAAAACAAAAGTTTCTACATAGGCCAAAGATGTTAGTGATTAGAAATTATGGAGGATTTCAGAAAACTTGGGTGGTAGGAATGGAAATCATGAAAAGGAGTCAAATTGGAATATACGTTGGATGCAAAACCAAGACTTGTTGATGGATTGCATATCAGAGTCATAAGGTTAAAGGATGACATACATAGTAATGAAGAATAAATTGATGATGCAAGAGAGAGAGGATGTCTATAGGAGGAAACTTCTTGAACAAAGCATCTTATTCTGAGAGTAAGAAGCAGGGTTAATTTTCTTTTTATTAACATCTTTATTAGAGTATAATTGCTTTACAGTGGTGTGTTGGTTTCTGCTTTACAACAGTGAATCAGCTATACATATACATATATACCCATATCTCCTTCCTCTTGAGTCTCCCTCCCACCTTCCCTATCCCACCCCTCTAGGTGGTCAGAAAGCACTGAGCTGATCTCCCTGTGCTATGCGGCTGCTTCCCACTAGCTATCTATTTTACATTTGGTAGTATATATAAGTCCATGCCACTCTCTCACTTCATCCCAGCTTACCCTTCCCCCTCCCTGTGTCCACAAGTCCATTCTCTACATCTGCATCTTTATTCCTGTTCTGCCCCTAGGTTCATCAGAACCAATTTTTTCTTAGATTCCATACATATGTGTCAGCATACGGTATTTGTTTTTCTCTTTCTGACTTACTTCACTCTGTATGACAGACTCTAGGTCCATCCACCTCACTACAAATAACTCAGTTTCGTTTCTTTTTATGGCTGAGTAGTATTCCATTGTATATATATGCCACATCTTCTTTATCCATTCAGCTGTCAATGGACACTTAGGTTGCTTCCATGTCCTGGCTATTGTAAAGAGAGCTGCAATGAACACTGTGGTACATGACTCTTCTTGAATTATGGCTTTCTCAGGGTATATGCCCAGTAGTGGGATTGCTGGGTCGTATGGTAGTTCTATTTTTAGTTTTTTAAGGAAATGCCATACTGTTCTCCATAGTGGCTGTATCAATTTACATTCCTACCAACAGTGCAAGAGGATACAAGACGAAAAGACAACCCTCAGAATGGGAGAAAATATTTGCAAATGAAGCAACTGACAAAGGATTAATTTCCAAAATTTACAAGCAGTTCATGCAGCTTAATATCTAAAAAACAAACAACCCAATCCAAAAATGGGCAGAAGACCAAATAGACATTTCTCCAAAGAAGATGTACAGATTGCCAACACACACATGAAAGAATGTTCAGCATCACTAATCATTAGAGGAATGCAAATCAAAACTACAATGAGAAAAAAAAAAAAAAACTACAATGAGGTATCACCTCACACCAGTCAGAATGGCCATAATCAAAAAATCTACAAACAATAAATGCTGGAGAGGGTGTGGAGAAAAGGGTTAATTTTTGATGGGAAAAATCTAAGCAGAGAAAGTAGATTGTTTTCTTTTACAGTTAAGAGGAAAATAACAACAATAAAAATATACTATAATTGCATTAATCTATTCACACACAGACAAGTAAACATCTAGACAGAAATTACTTGAAGGCAAACAGCTAAATATTAACTGCCTTAATTTATAAGTAAATAATTTCCTAGGTAACAAAACATGTAACCATAGGAACTTTATCTAGAGGTCAAAATTATAATTCAGGCATAAAATGGTAACAGAGAAGTATAATGTCTTAATATTCTATCATTTTATTTCTTAAAAATCCTATTTCATTAAAATTCAGTAAATGTGTGTCTACATATGAAAACGTACCACTAGTAATGTTTTAAAACAGTAGGTTTAAGAATGATGTGTGTGTGTGTGTATGTATTGGGGGGATTTTTGTTTGTCACTTTCTTGTATTTTATATTTTTAAACACCAATGATATATCAGTTTTTCATGAAGAAAAAAGAGGAGGAGGAAGAGAATGGATTTTATAGCATAAGCCTCTCTCTAAATGTCACAAAGAAAGGCAGATTTGAAAAGTATCAGTAAAGTTTTCTGACCCTCACAGATTTGGGGGAACATAGAAGCAGCTCCCTTTTGCTCAAAGAGTTTGTAGTTATTGACCAATTGTGTGGTGACTATGTTACTGTTTTAAAAGTGAGACTGGTTGAGCCCGGGCAAAGATTTGGTTGACTCGGTCTACTGCGGAGGCTGAGGTGCTCAGACAGTCCTGAGTAACACTGACAAGGAGAATGGTAGCTTGGTTAGACCAGGGATATTAATGTAATTTGGGTGTGCCTTCCCTGACTGATCATTTTAGTTATGTGTCAGAGGCAGGAGAGGAGGAAGAGAAAGAAGATATTGGAGAAGAAGCTACATGGGAGACCTGGAATAATATGAGTAGTTGTCAGAATACCTGGCAATAGCCCCAGCTTTGTCAATAACTTATTGTAAGACATCGTGACAGAGAGTTCAACAAGTCTGGGCCTATAACTTTTATTTTTTTGTATAAATAAGAATTTTTGTATAATAAAAAATTATTTATAAAGGGAAATGGTTATGTGTTGGGTTGCATCTGTATAGTTTCTTTCATTTTATTTAATTAAAAATTTTTTTTACCACAGAACAGTTTTCTCCAACAAATATTAGCCTGAATCCCAATTTGCAAAACAGATATAAATAAGCAAGTCTACTTGAATTAGGAGAAATCTCCAAGTATTAGAAAATATGTTCAGTCAGAAGAGAAAGAGGAAAAGAGAAAGGAAATAAAATGAGTCAAATGTCTGCTAACACATGTTAAACATTGTAGCTGGCTTTTAAAAGTTAGTTTCTCATTTGATCCACATTCCATTTCACAGGTGAAAAAACTGAGACCCAGATATACATAAATTGTCCGAATTCTGAGACTTGAACTTAAGTTCTACAGTCCCGTGAATTCTCTTGTTGGAGCTAAGACAGGACAGTAGAAATGAGAAACGGCCGTGGAAGGCAGACATCACACTGGCTTACACCACCTCTTAGCATCTGTCAGTGCCCCAGATGTTTTCAGAGAGTTGGGTCATGGGTTGGACCTATGGACAAGCTGTACCAGATATTTAGCCTACCCCTGGACTATGCCATGTTCCCTCCCTTCTAAGTAGCTGGCCTCACAACAGGTATGACCTAGTAATTAAGAAATAAAGAGATCTGAATAGAGTTGAACATAATCTCTAAAGCAAATATGACAAGTTGACTCCAAATAGTCTCACCTTTGCTGGGGCAGTAGCCCTGGCTCTTGCTAAATGCCTGGCCCTTCTCTGGGATTTTGCTTCTTTTTCTCTGGAAGATAGCAAAGAACAGAATAGCTCAGATATGCTTGACCAATTTTAGGTCTAACATCATACATGGTAAACTTAATTTTGGCTATTCTTCTCAGCTTAATCTAGCTTGTCAGAAGTGGAGGTATGTCTGGAAATAACCACAGGTACTGTAAATCTCTCCTCAGGGCTGAAATATATCTCAAATGTGGTTCTATTAAAGGCAAGAATCTTTACTGTTAACTGTATAACTGATTACCCACCTTAATTACTTCCATCATCCAGGTGGTCACCAACTCCAAAATCCACTTATATCATTTTTGGAATGCTCTCTTTGAAAGACCATATTCAGATTGATCCAAAATCTACCCATCTGTCTTGGTCTGAGGTTCCAATCTCTAAGGACCCACAGAGCAAATTCAGCAATTTAAAGATAACTTTAATGCCTCATACAGTCTCCTCCTTTCCAGGTTAAGAAGCCAAGTTTATCCCAATATAATTTACATAAGTAATAAAGATAATAATTGCGTGAGTGACTTCAAAGTGATAAATAACCCGCCTTGTATGTCTAAAGGCATTTAATTTTTATTTTAAATTATTTTTCAATAAATTTATTCTATTTATAGTTTCAGTCTCCTAACAAAACATTCTATGTAACAAGGAGGAAACTCTTTAGTAAATATTACACCTGCTGGTTTACATTCAGCTTTCAAGAGGCTAAGAAAGGATTGTTCAACTTGCCCTGGGAGTCCTTCCTCCCTAAATTTTGCCCTGCCTTCCTTCATCTTCCTACAGTGTCTTCATTAGGAGCAGCACATGTGATCAGAG
>NW_020837989.1:10264698-10383210 GCF_003676395.1 Aethalodelphis obliquidens
TTTTTTTGCGGTACGCGGGCCTCTCACTGTTGTGGCCTCTCCCGTTGTGGAGCACAGGCTCCGGACGCGCAGGCTCAGCGGCCATGGCTCACGGGCCTAGCCGCTCCACGGCATGTGGGATCTTCCCGGACCGGGCCACGAACCCGTGTCCCCTGCATCGGCAGGTGGACTCTCAACCACTGCACCACCAGGGAAGCCCCCAGAGTTGAAGTTTTGATGGTGGTCAGAAACCGAGAATGAATTCCCTGTTCAAAACCAAATTCAGTCCCTTTGATTTGAGGACTTGCAACTGATAACTCAAGCCTTTACCACCTATGGAGTGTCACTGGAGAGAAGGAAATAGTTAAGAAGCATTGCAAAGATGTCAGTAAACCTCCAGGATGTTAATTCTTTCTGAGTTGTGGGGAGTTGGAAGCCACAGTCAATCCTAGGGTCCGTCTCATGCTAGCATAATCCTAGATGTCTGAAGACACTGGCAGCTCACAGAGTCAGGGTGTATCCTGATTCTCCTGGTTGGCTCTCACAAGAAGAGTCTGGCATCATTCTCAGGGGTACAACAGAGTCAGGTCTTAACAGGCTCAAGAATTCTTTTCTCCCAGGGTCAGAAAACTCAACTTGGAAGTACATCCTCAAAAAACTATTAAGTGTTGCATGAGGTACTGATACCAGGCCCTCTGGGATATTTTGGAATACCATGAGTTATTATTAAAATCTTTCCGAGTGGGTGGCATTTATCCAACTTTACTTGATGGTAGGTATCACAGTGATCTGCTAAGCATTTTTATTTACCCACTTAGATTTAGAAAAGTATATTTGACAGAAAATAAAAATAATACATTTAGTAGTTCAGAGAATAACTTGTAACTCAAAACACTTGAAAGAAAGATTGAACTTTACTCACAATATCATTTTGCATGTGGCACATTTGTTGATGAACACTATTCCATCAGAGCTTTGAAAAAGGTTTTTATCTCGGGAACAGAACAGTTTTCCATCTTTCATCAGTGGCCTATATTCATTGCATGTTTCCTTAGGAAAATATGAAAAAAGTGCTTACAGAAATCTCATCAAAGCAAGACTTTACCTTCTAAGAACAATATTATTTCATGACCACCACCCGCTTTGTATGGAAGACATTCACTCAGGTGATACAGATAATACAAATAAAAGTAATGAATCTGGATTGTCTGTTGGAGATTGAAAATTCACCTAAAAGCATTCATCTAAAGTCATTAGTGAAATGGAAAGAACAAGGGACTTGGAGTCAAAAGATCTGAGCTTATCTTCCAGGGTTCTCACTTACAAGCCCAATAGCCATAGAAAATGAACTTCTCAAAGGCTCATTTACTCTATCTGTAAAAACAGAGGATATAAGTATATGTGTTTCATAAGTTTCGTGTGGATTAAATATCATAAGCATGTAAATCCCTCAAAGAGTGCCTGATACATAGCAGATATTCAATAATTAGATTCTCTACCTCTCCTCTTCCTCCTGCTTTATTATTATAGTTGTTGTTGCTATTGCCATTATTATTGGAATATGCTAAGATGATGCATATAAAATACCTAGCACACAGTTCAATAATATTGGCCATTAAAAGGTATATGAAAATGTTGCAATATATTTGATGAAGGCCTGCTATATGTCACTCACTTTTTTTCTAGGAGCTTAACATTAATGGTGCATTTGCACTACTTAGTAAAGTACTGATTTAAAATGTTATACTACCTATTAGTTTAGGAAATCCACTGGTCCTTTAAAGCCTTTGTAATCTATGTTTTCTTTTTTTTTTCTTTTGTTTTTTTGTTTTGTTTTGACTTTGAAAATACAAAGCATAAAGATCCTCGCACCAGAAAATATAAGTAAATCAATCAAGCCTTTGCTCCAACTCTGACATAGGCAACCTCTTCCAAAGGACAGATTATAGAATTCTATTCAGCCTCCTATATCTTCATAATAATCATTCAGTTAATCAACAAACACTTATTATGAGGATGCTATACTTTCCTGGGTGTCATGGATACAGCAATAAATAAGGCAGGAAGGATCCTTGCCTAAATGGTGCTTACCATCTAATGGATAATGATGTAACTAACCTAGCATCCTATAAACAGGAGGCAGTTGGTAGCACTTGCAGAATAAATGATTAATGGTGAAGAAGAATAAATAATTTCAGAGACCAGCCCTAGGAAATTTCGCTAAGGGTGACCTACTAAAACATCTCTAAGAGTATTACCACCACCCAGTGATCTTATCTGAGTAGCAGAGCAATAATTTCTGGCAACAGACTGACAACTGGGCCTCTTGAGATCCGTGTCTGGTCTCTGATTCTATAGTATCTTATGCCAGTATTGCAAGTTACTGCTTAGCTGGCTGGATATAACTGATTCTATAAAGTCCAGATAAAAACATTGTCATAGAACCAGAGAACAGCCTGGTGACTCTGTAATAGAAATATATCCCTTGTGAGGTAGGTCTTAAAGAAAGTGCTGAAAACAAAGATTCATGATAACACTAGAATAAAGCTTTAAATAGTTTTTAGTGGTCAACTGAAAAAGAACATTCTCAATCAAGATAATTCCTGAATTGGACTTCTCCTGTGTCATAATTAGAAAAATACCTAAATCCTAGAAAGACACACTTTTATTTTTATATGAATGGACAACTGAGTCCCAGAGAACAGGTAAGAAACTTGTTCACAGTTTGTAATTAGTAAAGATGGAACTCGATGCTATTTTTCTGAGTTATGAGGTTATCCAGTGTGTTCTTTTGGGAAATAGGAAAAGGCCATAAAAATTGAAATCAGCAGTTGTGTTTTTCTCTGGGAAAAAGGAAATAACCTCCCAATGACCATAATAGAGAGGGCTGAAACAGGAACAGGTCTGGACCGTAAAGGAATCCTGAGTTGGTGAGATGACTTCCCAGCAACCGATTACTTGCAATCTAACTTCCAGTCTTTGGCTCATTTTTGTTTTGTTTTGTTTGCTTTAGTTGCTCTTTGTGTTTTCTCCACTTGTCTCAGAGAAACTGGAGCCCTGTAGGGCCAAGCTCTTTCTGTTTTCCTTCACTGGCTGTGATATTGCCCAGTGTTTTCCATTTTTCCTCCCCAGGCATCACCATAAACCCCTCAGGAGCTGGCATCACCCCTGCTCTGTGTTAGAGCATCATCAAGGTTGCCATGGCTTCGTATTAACTCTTCTGGGATGACAAATTTAAGCATATGGTAAAGATCCTTGCAGATTACTCCAGTGCTTTTCTGTGCTATTCTGGCTCATGTTTGTAAAATTCAACATGTTTTTATGTTGTACTAGAAAGAACTTGAGCTACTGAACTTGGAAAATAAAATTTCCAGCACTATAAGAAAGACTAAATTAATAGTTTTCATTTCTGACAAAATATCCAAAGACTATGATCAGAAATATTTCCAGATAAATAATTATGTTTTATATTCTTTTTTGCTTATGCCAACACGAGAGGTGGCTAAATTTGTTTTTAAAATGTTTTTCAGTGAAATAGAGTTCAACAGTATGAGAAATATCAGTGCAAAATTTGAAATATCCACCGAAACTACTACCCATTATCATAGACACTGAAAAAAGAAAATCATGGCTTCATGCTCAGTAAGATTTACACAATACCCTTCTTTTTCCAGTATGAAATATCCAAATGAGCATGCTCTTCGAGTCTCAAAAATCTCAAAAATTTTTTTCTACCCTACCATCCCACTCTACTTAGGCAATAGAAGTTTCTGAACATCTCTTTAATCAGCAAACTTAAATGTAAGGCCAGAAACTATCAAACTCTTAGAGGAAAACATAGGCAGGACACTCTATGACATAAATCACAGCAAGGTCCTTTTTGACCCATCTCCTAGAGAAATGGAAATAAAAACAAAAGTAAACAAATGGGACCTAATGAAACTTCAAAGCTTTTGCGCAGCAAAGGAAACCATAAAGAAGACCAAAAGACAACCCTCAGAATGGGAGAAAATATTTGCAAATGAAGCAACTGACAAAGGATTAATCTCCAAAATTTATAAGCAGCTCATGCAGCTTAATAACAAAAAAACAACCCAATTCAAAAATGGGCAGAAGACCTAAATAGACATTTCTCCAAAGAAGATATACAGAGTGCCAACAAACACATGAAAGAATGCTCAACATCATTAATCATTAGAGAAATGCAAATCAAAACTACAATGAGATATCATCTCACACCAGTCAGAATGGCCATCATCAAAAAATCTAGAAACAATAAATGCTGGAGAGGGTGTGGAGAAAAGGGAACCCTCTTACACTGTTGGTGGGAATGTAAATTGATACAGCCACTGTGGAGAACCGTATGGAGGTTCCTTAAAAAACTACAAATAGAACTACCATATGACCCAGCAATCCCACTACTGGGCATATACCCTGAGAAAACCATAATCCAAAAAGAGTCATGTACCAAAATGTTCATTGCAGCTCTATTTACAATAGCCCAGAGATGGAAACAACCTAAGTGTCCATCATTGGATGAATGGATAAAGAAGATGTGGCACATACATACAATGGAATATTACTCAGCCATAAAAAGAAACGAAATTGAGCTATTTGTAATGAGGTGGATAGACCTAGAGTCTGTCATACAGAGTGAAGTAAGTGAGAAAGAGAGAGACAAATACCGTATGCTAACACATATATATGGAATTTAAGAGAAAAAAATGTCATGAAAAACCTAGGGGTGAAACAGGAATAAAGACACAGACTTACTACTAGAGAATGGACTTGAGGCTATGGGGAGGGGGAAGGGTAAGCTGTGACAAAGCCAGAGAGAGGCATGGACATACATACACTACCAAACGTAAGGTAGATAGCTACTGGGAAGCAGCCGCATAGCACAGGGAGATCAGCTCGGTGCTTTGTGACTGCCTGGAGGGGTGGGATAGGGAGGGTGGGAGGGAGGGAGACGCAAGCGGGAAGAGAAATGGGAACATATGTATATATATAACTGATTCATTTTGTTGTGAAGCTGAAACTAACACACCATTGTAAAGCAATTATACTCCAATAAAGATGTTAAAATGAAAAAAAAAAACCTTAAATGAAATAATAGAGACTATAATGGAATTCTCTAGAATATTCCTGTAAGTTTCTTTAAAAAAAAAAGTAACCATAAAATACAGCAAGAGTATTTTAACCACATTTATAAGAGTTTTGGTGTAGAAAAGAATCTTTTTACTATTTTATTCTTTCAATGTTCGTGGTCTTTGAGAAACATAGCAAATATCTGCTACATAAGTAGAAATATTTTCAATCTGAAATAATGGCACAGTTGTGTGTGTGTGTGTGTGTGTGTGTGTGTGTGTGTGTGTGTGTGTGTGTGTATAATTGGCTCTTTCAACGTGTCTTTCAAATAGATTAAAAAATGTTTAATTTCTATAGAAAACGATTCCTTCATTTCTCAATCAAAAGATCCCTTAGAGTTGGTGCAGACCCTTCCAGAGTCAGGGCCTCTGCCATCACAGGTGCTTCTGCCTGGTCTGCTGAGAGTTACAAGTAACTTCATGATTCACTCCCACCTCACCTTTAGATCCATGTTCTAATGCTATCTTCTCAGAGAGAACTTACCTGACTATCTCATAAGAACTGATACCATCTCCATCCCCAGAAATTCCTGTCTTCCATCCTGCTTTATTTTTCTTCTAGCACTAATCATTATTTAATGTTGTATATATTTTACTAATTTACTTATTAACTTGTTTGTTTTCTTCCACTAAAATGTAAGCTCCATGACGGCAGCGTTCTTTTTTGTTTTTATATCCCTGGCATCTCAAACAGGATCTGACATACAATAGATGCTCAGTAAATATGTATTGAATGAAATATATACACTGACTATATACAAGATACAGACAGCCCCTTTTTGCATAATGATCACAAGAAAAGTTATTTCAGCTTCCTATGTGTATCATGACTTTTCAGCTGTTAAACTGAACAATAGTAATTCACTAGTGTGTTTGTTTATGAAATTTTAAAGCACTCCTTTAGTGTGGTAGATTGCCTCTTGCAGATATCCATTATCATTAAGACGTTGACTGGTGTGTGTGTGTGATTCATGTCTTGATTCATAAAGACCTGTTTCTGTGTTTTTAACAAAAGCTATTAGTACCCATGAGTATAATATATCTGTATTATAATATGAAGGTGTTGGCCACAGAACATTTTTCTTTAGGGATCTTGGAATGAATTCAATGAAGAGCAAAAGCAGGACTAACCTGATTTTCACCTTCACTGGCAGCATCTGGGACAAAAATACAGAAACCAAAGTTAAGGGAATGTAAAACATTTAATAAGTAAAACAATTTACTGAGTGTAGTATCTTGCTTATTTTAATGGCAGTATATTTTAAAACCACAAATTGATTTGAACACATTAAAATTTACCATGGCAAATGAAGTGAGGGCACTGCACCAGGCAGTATATACAGTCACAAAGATCTCTCGCTCATAAAGTTCCAATTACTTTGAAAAATAATACTTACTCATATGCTTTCTTACCCCCTCAAAATATCTAATTTCTAAAAGATCCTTTCAGAACAAAGTATTGCAGGCCTCTTTTAAAATTATAACATAGTACACCTATCAAATATATCAATTATAGTTTTAAGGTATAGTGTAGCATAAAGTTTATATCATATATATACATAAAATTAAATTTTCTGAATTCTGGTAGCTCCGCCTCCTCATTATAGCCACAAAAATTAGAGATCTGGTAAATATTAAGATTAAACTCACAGACTAATATACTCTCTCATTAACAGACTTTTTTTGTACCTATACACTTTTTTAGGAAAGTGGGCATCATTTGTGTATAATGGTCTCCTCACTCTCCATCTCTGAGGTTTCCTTTTAAAATATGTAAATGCTTCATAGCAGGTTAAGTCTAGGCAATCTTGTGTTCCCTTCAAATTCAAATAGCAAAAGCAAAAACCTACTTCCTAGCTCCCACAGAAGTCCCTTACCAATTAGATGAAATATTTTCAATCCATTTAGGATTTGAAAACACAAAAATAAAATTTGCTAGAAAGCACTACTGCTTTAAAATAAAAACAGATGACTGAATTTGAGTTTTTAATGTTTTATTTACAAATATAGTATTAAAATATACATATTAAGTACATGTAAGTTTTAAATATCTGTTATACACATAATTCATATCAGCATCAATTCATAGGCTTAATATCCTACATATGTATAATATATATAATTCATATTGTTATGAACTTTTATGTTTGGTGAGGGGAATATGGAAAAGAATCTATTAGCTTTTCAGAATTAATGTTGAATTAATGGAAGGATTTCTGATGGATAAAAATTCAGATTATCTCAAACTACTTGTCATTTCTAAAGATAACATAGCTATAAAACCACATATGTATTCTTCAAAACTCTACATCTGGCAAGGTATTTCAGGGATATATATATACACACACATACATACATACATACATACACACACACACTGAAGAAGGAGGGAGAGAGACAAGTCCCTGTCCAGAGCTTTAGGATGTCTGGCAAGAGGCTTAGACTACAGGTAAATTGCTCACCTTGTATGAGGCAAAGAGCCAGGGTCAGAAGCATTGGCACTGCAGCTATCTTCATGTTGAAGACGATGTAAGTTGGTTACACGACTGCTCCTTGCATTGCTCACCAGCTGGTGCTCTAAGACTGAACCTGTGGAGATGCAGCTCATTTTTATAGTATTCTATGGGTGACACCCACAACAACAGCCAAACTGTAAAACCAGTTGTTCAAGGTCATGCTAAACTTAATATACCACATCAATTTAGTTTCCATCTTTTAGGATCCTGTCAAGGTGGCAGATTTGAACAGATATTATTTCTAAAGTAGTTCTAATGTGTCTTCATGATACCTCCCCTAGAATGCAACAGATAATGTCCAAGGACCCTGCTCAAAGTTTAGTACTCCATAATCCTATATCAGAACTGAATTCCTCACCAACACCAGACACATTTCCTCATAGACAAACATGTTTCTAACTCAGCTCCCTTCATAAGTGGGAGGGGAGGGAAAAAGAAGACAGATGGGTTGTCCTACAAGCCAAGTAAAGATTTAAAGATTTCTACATCTGAAGAAAGCTGCATATAGCAAGAGCACCTAGGATTCCGTTTGCTTCCATCTGCATCTGTTCTAAAGTGTCTCAATTCAGTGTCACAGACACATATATAAGTTAGAATTGATGGGATCAAAGCCCTTTTAAATATTGTTCCAGAAAACTGATCTAAGGCTATCCAACGCTGAGATTGTGTCAATATTCTGAATCCCATCAAAGCTAGAATATTTCCCTTTCTTTTTTTCATGAATTAATTTCTTTCCTATAAAATATAATCATTGGTCTTAAGGTCTGTGCTATAAGCTTTATTTCTTTCCAGTGGGTTAGTGAAATTAGTGCCCATGGAAAACAAGTTCAAATTGCATGACTATCACAGGTTAGAAAATTGACTGTCTTAGCTTAATGGAAAAAGAATGGGACAGGGAGTCAGAAAATTTGTTTCTATTCCTGTCTTTGCAACTACACAGTGTAATGGAAATGAACCTGGCTTTGATGCATTTATAGATCTGGGTTCAAATCCTGACTCACGAGTTACTAGCTATGTTGTCTTGGGCAAGTCACTTATTTGCTTTCAGCCTCAGTTTCCTAATATGTAAAATAGAGACAGTAAAACTATATTGCACAATTGTTGTAAGAGTTAGAGGTAAATCGTGTGTGCGTGTACTGTTTAGAACAATTCCAAGCATATGTGGTAAGTTTTATAGTTAATGATAGCTGGCCTTGCATTTTTATCTCATTATAATGATGTGATTTACTAGGTAATTTCTAAGACTCCGAGAAAAGTCAACATCTCTTAAACGTGGTCCACAATGACAGATTTAAGTTTACTCGGCATAGAAATAACAATCCCCAAACATTCTGAAGTGAAATCAAAAAGTCAGGATATAGGTTCTCTTTTTCATCCTATCATTGTGTTCTAAACCATGACATCTGAAATAGATCAAAGTATTAACCATCTAAACTTTGTCAAAGTCATTGCTAGGTTTCGGTCATCACTGATGTCTATAAAAATCCTCCTCTGCATAATGACATACCAATACTAATCTTTTAATCTTCCATTTGCTCTGTTAGACCATATGAAATGTGTCCCAACCATACGGTAGAAAAGTTTAATGCCTTACAATAGAATTGGTGACTGTGTACTATGTTCTCATGAACACCAAATCTAGGCCAAATGGACAGTATTTCCAGGAGTGGAAGTAGTGATAGGGTGTAACAAAAGAACCAAAAGATGATGGCATCTCTAAAGTATCCCTGCTATGAGGGAAGGTTGAAGGAGTTGGTTTCTTTCTTACTGAAGAAGAGTTCCTTACTAACACCCAGAACCTTCTGAAATGATGAATAAGAGGAGTCAGACTGATAACCTCTTCCAGCAGAATAAGATGGCCAAGAGAAGATTCAGTGAGCACCCCCAATACTGGAAGTACATGTCAGCCGGCTCTTGTCATCAGACCTACTTCTGCATTTCATTTTAGAAATGTAAATCCAGAGGTGATTAATCATACACTCTGTTAATCACTCCTTATTTTTGAAAACCATGGACTTTAAATTCAAATGAATGGGACTAAGGTTTTAGAGAACTGAGTTTTGGGTTAATAGAGTACTTTTATATTAGGTTATCAGAGTACTTTCCTGAAATTCTAAATTCTATTTTTTTGGGGGGGTGGCCAGCTCTTTCAATTATTCATCAAACGTGTAAAACCCTTTTTCTTCTCATTAAAAAGGAATGGAGTCAGGTTGTAAAAAGTATAAGCTTTACAATTCAAAACATGTATCGAGTGGCCCAGAATCTGAATTCACATCAAGGATATTGACACAGAGGGAAGAGATAAGAAAAATATAAAGTAAACAAGATTTTGTAGATCAGTAATATTACTAAAGACAAAGGTTATTTCCAAAATCCAAAGTTAGCAGATCATTGTTCAGATCTTCTCTTTTTCTATGCTGAGATATCCTTGATGATCACAATAATAAATAATTATAGTCCCTTACAATTAAATCACCTTCCGCATCTTTCCAAACAATCTGTCATCCATTAGCTCTCATGACTTGTTTATGCAATGCAGTGATGCAGCAGAGTAGGTGTTATTGTCCTTTCCTCACCTGCCCAAAATGGCGCCATTAATAAACCTCAGAGTAGGAACTAGCTTGGATGGTAATACCAGCCTTGCCACTTTCTCACCTTTTACACCCTATGTGGCCATCGCATAGCATTTCAGACAGTTCAAAGAGAATCCGGACGTTAACAGTGCTTTAAACTAGGTTCAACATTCTACTGCTAACGCAGTCCTTTATGTTTATCCACTGCTCTCACATTCATACACACACACACAACCGTAAACCCATAATGACAAAAAGAATTACGTTGTGACCATGACTGAAAAAGTATATGTCCTAACAGTTCTTAGAAGATGAATTAATTTCTTTTTTATTTTCTTAATTTTTAATTTCCTTTCCTAAAATTCTCATGTTTTCCCCCATTAATTGAACATGTCTGTATTCTCCTTTTTTAAAAGACACTAACTGGAAAATAGATTTTACCCCCCTTCTTATCTTGAAATGTCCCATTAACAGGTACCTTTACTCCTTCTCTGGGAGTTCCTTTCTGTTTGTCTAGAAAGGCTGAGAAACTATAAAGATAAGCATGTCATTTTATCTAAGAACAGGATGAGATGGGCATTCTTTGATCACTAAGCATACAGACCCTACTATTTATAGATATAATTGTTGCTTATGTTAGATTAGGATTAAGAAAACAGGAATGTTTTAATACCTAATTTTTAACTGTATTAAATTTTATGTATCAGGTTATATTTTGTTCTTAAATACAATATCCAGCTTCTCCCTACAGCTGATGCTACTGGAACTCCTATTCCATGACCCTACACTATCCATCACTTGAAAATTCTGTACATTCTCAAGTCTCCTAGGATTCATTCTGACTGTAGAAAACAAGTTTGTGGAGCTACAGTCCTTTGGGAAAAAAATCACAATGAATTAATTCTGAAGTAGCTAGTATAATGAGTTTTGGCAAAAAAGTAACGCATATTTTACAGTGAAATACTTTTATGTGTGTGTATATACAATAAGAAAACTGTTAGATTTATAAGCAAAATTAGAAAAAGGTGGTATATATATCTTTATTAAATTATTTGCAAAGAAATATAAAATTTGCTATCATTTATGGTACACTTACTAAGTGACAGGTACAACAATAAAGAGTATCATTTTTTTCTTTTTTTACAGGTTAAAAAATGGAGGTTTGGTGAGATTCTATAACTTTTCCAAGGTCATACAGCCTGTAAGCAGTGGTCTTTGCAAATGAGAACACTCAATGAAAATAAAGGCAGTGAAATCCAGAGTCCAAGCTCTAAAATAACACACACTGTAGTGACCATATTATTTACACCTATAACTAGTTTATCTCAGACACTTCCTGTTATAGACTGAACCGTGTCCCTCCAAAATTCAGATTTTTAAGTCTTAAACCCCAGTATTGCAGAATGTGACTGTGTTCGAGGAGAGGGCCTTTACAAAGGTGATTAAGTTAAAATGAGGCCGTTAGGGTTGAGCCCTAACCCAAACTGACTGGTGCCCTTATAGGAGGAAATTTGGATGTAGAGAGAGACACCAGGGATGCCTGTGCACAGTCACTTACACCAGGCCACATGGTTTGTAAGCAGTCAAGCTGTGGCTCACATCTAGGTTTTAAGACTTAAAAATTTCATTCAAACAAGTAGCAAGTTAAATAGCACCAACCATTGTGTCATACAACAATCCTGATTCACTAGACAGAAAAAAGCAGTAAGAATGAATAATAAATCAGAGAATCCTCAGGTATGGGACCAAATTACCAAAATGTGATTTAACAAGTTAAAAATATAAGTCCAAAGTTAGATGTTATGGTATTCCAATAGATTCTATAATACTCCCCACATGAATACAACAAATATTTACTGAATGCATACAATTATCTGTTATCATGTGAGAGCCCAGCATTAAGCTTGTGAATAAAATAGATGTGGTCTCTAATCTCTAAGAAATTATACTCTAGTGGAAGAAGCAGAAAATAATCATACAAATCATTGTTCACCTGACTCTGTGAAAATCTTTTAAAAACGATGTCCATAGAGTAAAACTAGCATATAATACAGATATTTGGTCTCTAGAAGGGAATTCCCTGATGATACTCTCAATTCTTAAAAAAATAAGCTGGGGTTAAAAAGGTGTATAGCCTTCAATCATCTGAAAAATTCAGTTAATCCAAATGAATCATTCCTTGTAGAAAATAAACTTATAGTTACTGGGGGGGGCGGGTAAAGCAGGAGAAGGGATAAATTGGAAGATTGGGATTGACACATACACACTACTGTATATAAAATAGATAACTCATAAGGACCTACTGTATAGCACAGGGAACTCTACTCAATACTCTGTAATGGTCTATATGGGAAACGAATCTAGAAAAGAATGGAGGCTTCCCTGGTGGCACGGTGGTTGAGAGTCAGCCTGCCGATGCAGGGGACACAGGTTCGTGCCCCGGTCCGGGAAGATCCCACATGCTGTGGAGCGGCTAGGCCCGTGAGCCATGGCCGCTGAGCCTGCGCGTCCAGAGCCTGTGCTCCACAACGGGAGAGGCCACAACAGTGAGAGGCCCGCGTACCACAAAAAAAAAAAAAAAAAAAGAAGAAGAGATATATGTGTATGTATAACAGATTCACTTTGCTCTACACCTGAAACTAACAACATTGTAAATCAAGTATACTCCAATAAAAATTTAAAAATATATATTTTAAATGAATCAGAGAATGAAATTTTGTTGTAGTCATTTCTTTTACCTGAATTTTAGTTTCCACTATATTACTAGTTAGTTAACTAACACTACTGGGGATGGGGGCAGGAGTTATTTAAAAGTGAATTTAAAAGTGAATACAGAAATTTAAAAGTGAATATAGAAATTATTTTGCATTTAGTGGGTTTTTTGTTTATTTTGAGTGACACCTCCCACATGATATTAATGCACTTCATCACCACGTCCTTACTATAAAACACCTCTATTTAAGAAGGTATTTTTCCAGAAAGTAATTTTAATATTTCTGAGCAAGAAGCTGTAAGTAGTGGACATTTGTTATCTACATACACAACCTTGGAAAATGCAATAACCAGCTTTAGTCTATTTTTTCTGTCACTTCTAGATAGAAAATACTACTTATGCTTCTGAGAAGTATTGTAAAACTGTATAGGAAATTATTTAAGAATTCTATGCAGTTACTAACATTAATAAAGGCTATTAATATACTTATTATTATTGTAGTTATAGAGCAATTGCATATAAAATTTATTTTTATAATAGGATATTTATATAATAATAGAATGCAATACTAATTTGTACACAATATGTATATATAAAAATATTTATATACTGTCTATATTTTATATATTTGATCCATTAACTCTTTGAGGTAAGCAAATAATATCTTATTTCCATTTCATGGTCAGTAAAACTGAAAATCAGCATGGTTGAATGATTTTCTTCAAGTCTGTTAGCCATAAGTGGAAGAGCTGTGACAGGAATTCAAGTTTCCTGATATATATATATATATGTATTTGTTCTGATATATTTTTTTCACACTCTCCCATATTTAACAGAGGTCTAAACACAAATTCAGTGAGATTAGGATAGGAAAGAAGAAAACATGGAAAGAGTACAAAAGAGAGGCATGTATTCAGAAAGAAAATAAAGGAACAGAAGGACACCAAATATACTGAAAGAAAGAAAAAATCAAGTTTGAACCAATCTTGGTGATGAAGGGCAATAATAACATGTAAAATGCTTTACAAATTACAATTTTTAATATTCTCATTTGGGCCTCATGAACAACCTTCTGAGTAGGTTGGACATACATTATTGCTAGCATCCCCATTTTACTAAAATTTAGAGAGATCGTTCCCAAAGATACAAACAGTAAGTGGTGAAAGCTGGACTCAGACTGAAGTCTACTCAATCAAGATTCCATTGTCTTTTCCCTATGCCCTTTGGTTTTTTTTTTTTTTTTGAAGATCAAAGTTTATTTACTACCTGCATACAAAAACATATTGCACATCAAACAACCAAAATCAAAAAAATAATAATAATAACGGAAAAAGGGGAAAAATGAAAGAAAAAAGGGGGAGAAAAGAAAAGGAAAAGATACTCTACTGAAGACTAACATGTAGTTTATACAGAATAAACCTTCTGGAACACTGTGAAAGATGCTTGAAGCTTTCATAATTTCATTAGGAAGAAAATGATGAGAAGGCAAATTAGAAAACTAAAATAACTGAGTTATTTTCTGAAAAGAGAAACAAAAAAATATGTTTACCAGGATATACCAGGTTTTGTTTTGTTTCGTTTTTAATGATAAGATTTCCACTTCTGGCCAAGATGCAGTAACAAGGAAAGAATATTTCCTCCCACCTGAAACAATAAAAGAAAAAAATTAGTTAAAAAAAAAAAGCTACATGAAACAAGAGTTTTCTGACACTGGACATTAGATAATGCAGGTCATGATCCTTGGGAGTGGGAATAGAACCCAAGTTAGCTCTACATTGCCACAGCTTACTGTCTATAGTTTCCAGTCTGTTGAATAGAGAGAGAAAACACAGGTAGAGCACAGCAGTCTCCCCGAGATGAGGATACAAAGCTAAGAGTTGAGGAGACCAAGGGAGGTAAAATTTACATGGCATGATACCAAGAAGAGAGAACTTCAAAGAGAGATTTGCAGCAAATTGTCCACCTAGAGTCTTCAACTGAGTGATAGTCAGTAACTGTGTGTGAGAAAACTACTCAAGGCTATGGAAAAAAGGGTGCTAAGAAGTAGAGGGAATAATATCCAGAGTAAAACAGGAGAGGAGATGGCTTGTGTTCCCACCAATCAAAGGGAAAAACCTGTCATTTAGTTAGAGATCTGAGAATGGTATTTCCCTAGTAGTGAGAAAAAATTAACCACAAAAAGTTGCTCTGGTTCCACCTAACAAAGCTTAAAAGCAAGGCTAGAAAGGATCAAAGTATTTTCAAGTAACTTTACTGTGTCCCAGCACAAACCTCAAGGACATTTAGAGGAAAGAAAAATATTCATCACTGAACAAAGTAAACATAAAATGACTAGCATACAATCCAAAATTATCAGACAAACCAAGAAACAGGAAATAGAATTTATGTTAAGAAGAAAAATCAGTCAAAAGAATTGACTGGACTCATGATTCTAGCCAAAAGAAAGTAATAGGAACTGGAGTTATATTACTGCCTGCAATAAGTAAACAAACAAATAAAAACAAACATAAAATACATGAAACAATGGTTTTCAAGATACTGGACAACAGTCTCTTGAAATGCAGACAAGTGATCCATGAGAGATAGTAAACAAACAAGCTGCGACTTGTAAGCTGCCCCAGCTTACTGTCTTAAGAAAATTTCCAAGTCACAGAGAATGAAGGAGAAACTCAGGCACAGCCATACAGACTCTGTTAAGGAGACAGCTGAGATTCCAGAGAGATGAAGGCAGCTGGAATTTACCAAAACAGAATACTGGAGATGAGAGAGCTGGAACAGAGTGGGTACCCTAGAAATATGAATAACACTTAAGCATTCAGCACAGTATGGATCACCAAAGGCACATGACATAACTATTCAAGACCAAAGAAAGATCCACCTGAAATAATTAGAGAGAATAGCACCCTATGTTCATACAGGGTCAGGACTAGTACCTGTTCCTATCAACCACACTGGAAAAATCTCAAAATTCATAAGGCATTGGATAGAGTACTCAAAAGGGCTATGTCTCAGTAGTAGGGGATAATTAGTTCTAGCCTGAATATTTCTCTGGTCCTACCTAACAAATGGTAATAGCAAGATCCAAAAGGATACATACACTTTTCCTAACAGAACTGTGTCCCAGGACAAAATTAAGAATTATTTATAGAAATACAAAATCATTCACTACTCAATAATATAAAACTAACAATGTCTGGTATTCAATAAAAAATTACCAAGCATGCTAAGGAAGCAAGAAAATATGAAGAGCAAGAAAATAGTGAGGAGAAAAATCAATCAATTAAAACTAACTCAAAACTGTTACGGATGTTAGAATGCAAGGACATTAAAACAGTTATAAATGTGTTCCATATATTCGAAAATATAAAGTAGAGATATGGAAAACATAAAAACAAAATACAAATTGGACTTTGGAGTATGAAATGAAAACTATACTAAATATGATTAATGATAAATTGGATGTCATAGAAAAAAAGATGAATGAATATGAAGACATATGATATAAATGATACAAAATAAAACACAGAGGAAAAAAACCTAAAGACAAGAGCATCAGTGAGCTGTGGGACAACTAATATAAGAAGACTGATATAAGTGTAATTGGAGCCCCCAAAGGTAGGCCTGGGAAGGCAGAAAAAAATATTTGATGTAGTAATGGCCCCAAATTTTCCACACTATAAACCAACAGGTCAAGAATCTCAATGAACTCCAAGCACAAGAAACGTGAAGAACTTATACCAAGGCACATCATTATCAAGTTGCTCAAAAATAGTGAGAAAGAGAAAATCTTCAGAGCAGTTGCAGGGATTGGGTGAGTGGGGCAGGGAGAGAAGGCTCTGTTATATACAGAATAATAAAGATTAGGAAAGCGGCAGATTTTCTCTTTGGAAATAACACAAGTAAAAACACAGTGAAGCAACATCTTTAAAGTACTGAAAGAAAATTCTGTCAATCTAGAACTCTATGCCCAATAAAAACATCTTTTAAAAGTGAAGGTGAAATAAAGACTTTTTTATGTATAAAAGTTAAAAGAATTCATCCCTTACTCCATACATTTACTGGAAAAAATATTAAAGGAAGATTTTCAGGCAAGAGAAAAAAACATACCACATGAAAATATGGATCTACACAAAGGAAAGAAAATCATTAGAAAGGATAACGACATGGGTAAATATATGAGAATTTTTCTTATTATTTAAATCTCTTTTAAAAATAACTGCTTTAATAGTAAGAACTAAAGATCTATAGGTAGTAAGTTAACAAAGGAGATGTAATGAAATCATAAAATACTTGATTTATCCAAAAGCAGAAAAAAGGAAAAAGGTAACAAGAAAACAGAAAGGACACATAGAAAACAAAAAGATGGCAGACTCAACTCTGACCATATCAATAACCCGTATTATATTTAAACCTATATATTTTATGTAAAATATATATTAAATGTAAATATATTCTATATAAATGTATTAGACATAAACATATGTGTTATATGTCAATATGTAAATTAAGAGACAGATTGTCAAATTAGATAAAAAAAAGGAAAATCCAATTATTTGCAGCTTTCAAGAAACACACCTTAAGGTAAAGATAGAAATAGGTTAAAAGTAAAAGGACGGGAAAAGATATATGATACTAACATTAATCAAAAGAAAGCTTGATTGGCTATATGAATATCAGACAATCTAGATTTCAGAGCAAAGAATATTACCAGAGATAAGGAGAATCATTTCATGATGACAAAGATATCAGTTCACCAAGAGGACATTTTTACCACTCAAAGTGTTTGTACCTAACAAAGGAGAGGTAGTCAAGAGTTATAGAAATTACATGAGAGAATATTTCTTATTGTTTCATTAGATGAAAACCAAGCATTCATATGTTTATAAATCATAGTATCTGTTTATAACTCACCTTAAGCCAGAAGTGTTACTCATTGGCATTTTGAATACTTAGGAAAGTCTTGAAATTCTTTATGATCAAGCAGAAAAGAAAAAGTTTTACTCCATGTAACCCAAGAAAGTAAAGCTAGAACCTGACTGAAGTTAGTAAGAGGCTGTTATGACTCCATTGAAAGGGAAAGCTCTCTAACAATGAAATCTGTCCAGATATAAAGCACATGGTTGCCTTGGAGAGATTGTCTTTTATGCCTCTGGGGATGGCAGAAAAACCATAAGTAACACTTAACAGATCACATGCATGGGCTGCTACTATCTGGCCCTAGGGTAGAATAAGTGGATTTTAAACTATAAAATTTGAATGCTATGTAGAAATTAACTAGATGCAATGAAGATAAAGATGGTATAGGATTAAGAAAATGTTCAACACAGAGATTTGAAATTAAGCATTTTTCTCTTGTATACTTATCTATAAGGATATTAATGCCAATCAAAAATTTAGATCAATATCAATTTGTAGGAGTCATGTTGAATTTCAGTAGTTGAAAGCTTGAAAACCATAGGTGCTGGAAGTAAGGAGAAAAAAATAAAAAATTTTTCTACGCTAAGGAATCTAGCAACCTGGTAAGGAAGACAATACTTGCCTCAGAAATAATTCAATAGAATATAAAATTTTTTAAAATTAATTAATTAATTTATTTATTTTTTGGCTGCGTTGGGTCTTCGTTGCTGTGCACGGGCTTTCTCTAGTTGCAGCAAGCGGGGGCTACTCTTCATTGCGGTGCGCGGGCTTCTCATTGCAGTGGCTTCTCTTGTTGTGGAGCACGGGCTCTAGGCATGCGGGCTTCAGTAGTTGTGGCACATGGGCTCAGTAGTTGTGGCTCCAGGCTCTAGAGTGCAGGCTCAGTGGTTGTGGCACACGGGCTTAGGTGCTGCACAGCATGTGGGATCTTCCCGGAGCAGGGATCAAATCCATGTCCCCTGCACTGGCAGGCAGATTCTTAACCACTGCGCCACTGGGGAAGTCCCAAACAAAATATTAAAGTGTCCTAAAATAAGTCCAAATGAAGTGTCCAGGAAAGATACAGTATTTCTATCTGGAAGATAGTAATGATTTTTTTGAACGATGTGGACTTTGGATTGGGGGGGCCTTGAGGCTTGAGAATATTTGAACATGTGGTGATGGGAATGTAACTGATATTTTAGCACAATGACATACGCAAAGTTCCAGGAGCAAAATAATGTGGGGTCTCCATGAAAGACTATGTAATACCTTTTATTTATTTATTTTTTTGTGTGGTACACGGGCCTCTCACTGTTGTGGCCTCTCCCGTTGTGGAGCACAGGCTCCGGACGCACAGGCTCAGCGGCCATGGCTCACGGGCCCAGCTGCTCCGCGGCATGTGGGATCTTCCCGGACCAGGGCACGAACCCGTGTCCCCTGCATCGGCAGGCGGACTCAACCACTGTGCCACCAGGGAAGCCCTGTAATACCTTTTGACTGCATCAATATATGAGAAAGTAAAGAGTAGAAAGTAATTTTAGAAGAGTGGGAGGTCAGAATGTAGCTAAAATAAACGATGGTGACCATCAAATGCTGGCAAGTATTGGGAGAAACCAGATCTCTCATACGTTGCTGGTAAGAATGTAAAATGGTGCAACCACTCTGGAAAATAAGTTGGCAGCTGCTTAAAAAAACTAAACACGTACTAATTATACTACCCAGCAGTTGCACATCTTGGCATTTATCCCAGAAAAATGAAAACTTATATCCACACAAAAACCTGCACACAATCATTCACGGTAGCTTTATTTGTAATAGCCCCAAATTGGAAACAACTAAAATGTCCCTCAGTAGGTGAATGGTTAAACAAACTTTAGTACACTGCACCACGGAATGCTATTCAGCAATAAAAAGGAATGAATTATGTATACATGTAACCACTTGGATGGATCTCAAGGGCATTATGCTAAGTAAGGGAAGGCTATCTCCAAAACGCACATACTGTAATTCAATTTATATAACATTCAAAATTACAGACATGGAAAACAAATTAATATTGGCCGGGGGTTAATGATGGCTGTTGGATGGGGAGTGGGGGGTGTAGATGTGACTATAATGAGGTAGCATGGGGGAGGTCTTCGTGGTGATGGAAAATTGTATATCCTGATTGATGTGTTAATTACACAAAACTACACATTCGATAAAATAATATCGAACCACACACACACACATTTCATCAAAATCAAATTCCTAGTTTTGATTTTGTAGTATAATTATGTAAGACTTAATTATTGGGAGAAATTGGGTAAAGAGTACACAGGACTTCTTTGTACTATCTTTGCAAAATTCCAAACAAAGTTTTTAAAAATGTAGATTACAAAATCCTATGTTCTTTCTATAAAGTTTACCATGTACTTACGATAGGACCCAGAAATCTCACTCTTAAGTATTTACTCAAAAGAAAATTAAAACATATGTTCACACAAAACTTACAAAAGAATATTTATAGCAACTTTGTTCATAATCACTGAGAAACAGACATGACCCAAATGTACATCAATTGATGAATGGATTAAAAAAAAAACTATTGTACATCCTTACAGTGGATTTCTAATCAAGAATAAAAAGAAATGAACCTTCTCCAACATGGGTGAACATCAAGAACATTATTCTAAATGAAAGAAGCCAGATATAAAATTCCATTCGTATGAAATGATAAATATTTATTATGAAATATTTATTAATATTCATAATAAATAAATACATATTTATTTATTTATTTGGCTGCACCAAGTCTTAATTGCAGCACGCAGGATCTTTAGTTGCAGTTGTGGCATGCGGGATCTAGCTCCCCGACCAGGGATCGAACCCAGGCCCCCTGCACTGGGAGCACAGAGTCTTACCCACTGGACCACCAGGGAAGTCCCCATATGACATTTTTAAAGTGACAAAATTACAAGGGCAGAAATCAGATCAGAGGGTGCGAGGGGCTATGAATCAAAGGAGAGGATACAGGATTGACCACAAAGGTGCACATGAAAATATTTTGAGGTGATGGTAGTTACATAAGTGATTGTCAAAACTTATGTAACTGTACACCCAAAAGTTTAAATTTTGCCTTTATAAATTTCACTTCAATAAACTTAACTTTGGAAAAAAACTGACATTAAATATCATACTATTTTAAAAACATTTATACACTTAAGTATTAAGGAAGATAGAAATGGATTTACAAGAAAATCCTAACATTTATTATCTCTGGTGGAATTACTTGTGATTTTTTAATGTTCTCCTTTCATTTTCCTTGTCTGATAAGTTTTTTGTACCAAGTAGGTATTATTTTTAAGAACAAAAATGCTATTTCTATAAATTCGTTAGGTATTTTTAGGGCTAGATAGAACACTGAAAGTCATCCAACTCCCCCCTTTAGTTTACAGATGAAGATATGAGGGCTAAGACAAATAGAATGATTTTTCCTAATTATTTCAATTAAAACCACACATCCTCAGTACCTTCATCCCCTAAGCGATATGATCTAACTGTAAATGTCATGATTTACTTTGATGGGGTGGGGGAGATTTTCATCCTTCCAAACCCCCACTTCATAATGCTAAAGCAAAGTGTCTCAGGATTTTCCTGGACCATCTCCTGGAGGTGGATCCCAACAGTGTCTGGACAGAGAAGATTACTTCTCCAATCTGCACCACAGGAGACAAGCGGTTTTTGGAAATGTGTGACTTGCTAGCATTTTGATCTCAGACAAATCATGATAAGAGTATCATTCACTTGACAGAATTGTTGAGCAGACTGACATGATTGTGTGAAAAGGCTAAAGCAACTATTATTATTGGTAGCTGTTCAAGTTATACATGCTGAAGTCCTTCTTGAGAGGCAAAGGAGATGTAACTTAGAACTGTGTTGGGCTTTGGAGCAATGCTACCTGGATTTAAAAACTGGCTTTTTTGCTGTGTAACCAGGGACAATTTACCTAAACTCTGTCTCAATTTCTTCACTACTAACCTGAGAAGGGTAACATGATTGCCATGAGGATGACGTGAGGTAATTTATGTAAAGCCTTTAGATAGTACCTGGCGTATGGAGAGTGCACAGTGTTATCTGTTGCTAGAAAGGTCTTCTTGTTAGCCTGCTGGCTACATTGAATCAGAGATCACAATAGGGAAATCCACTTCCGGGTCTTTTAAAGTATTGAATATTTTGTGGGAAGTGCTAAAAACCAGTGCTAATTTTAGGGGTACAACTAATAGCCTCCAGGGTGAAGGAGTCATTTCCTCATTAGTGCCCCTTCCTTTGGACAACATATTGTACTTCAGGTGGTGCAGCTTTTGTAAGGAGTTGGGTCACCCTCAGTGAACAACAACCACACATGGCTGGATGGACTGACAGGTCATCTGAGCCATCAAGAAGTGACACCTGGGCTTCCCTGGTGGTGCAGTCGTTGAGAGTCCGCCTGCCGATGCAGAGGGGACGCAGGTTTGTGCCCCGGTCCAGGAGGATCCCACATGCCGCGGAGCGGCTGGGCCCGTGAGCCATGGCCGCTGAGCCTGTGCGTCCAGAGCCTGTGCTCCGCAACGGGAGAGGCCACAACAGTGAGAGGTCCGCGCAAAAAAAAAAAAAAAAGAAGTGACACCTTTTTAAATAGTTCAGAAAATCAAAGAGCTCATTCTAAGCTCTTAAATTTTCAAACATTTTCCCTCCTTAAAAGAGAGGAAATGTCTTATTATCCAGCAGGGGATGAGACTGGAGGGAATGCCTTTTCTTACCATTACCAGTCCCTCTTACGCCTTTAGCTCATTTGCAAGTTCATGAATGAAGTCAAAATAGTGTTTGATGTGGAATTAGGAAGTCTGTGTTTTAATTCCAGTCCTCCCTTTTAGCTGAAGTGAGACAGATTGCATTCCTAAACTACTCATGATGTGAGGCACATTGGGAAATGAACAAAGGGAATGAAAAGAAGGTAGGCCAGTTACATTGTACTGATGAAGTGTATCAACCAATATAATAAAGATATCTTCACTGAGGACTTTTAAGATAGTGAAACTACTCTGTATAATACTATAATGGTGGAAACATGTCATTATACATTTACACGTTTGTCCAAACCCATAGAATGTACAATATCAAGAGCGAATTATATAAAGATATAATTAAACAGTACTAGTGGACTGACTCATGAGCTATAAGGTGCTGAGCAGAAGCTAGTTGCTGTTCTTGGTGTAGATTGGTATTACGTGCCTCAAGCTGCCTCAACTCCTATTTTATCAGGAATATTCACTTAAAAGGCTAGCTCATTACATCTCAAAATTTCAAACAATTATGTGGGGTTTGGGAAAGAAGAGAGGGAAGAGCTAACACATTTTTTTGCCCCTAGATTAATGACTATGTGCAATTTTTAAATTAGTCCTTAAAAAATACAATTTGTCATCATCTGGGTGTGGCTGCATTATAAGATGCCACTGCTGTGAAGGTGGCTGGCAGGGGCACCAGGCCAAATCCATTGTGGGTGTGGAGACATCCGGAGTAATAAAGTAGCACTCCACCCTGTTGTCTTGTTGCCTAATTAACTGCTGTGCTCTGAAAACAACTCTTGGGAGTCAGAATAATCTCTCCTCTTAGAGTTGTGATGCAATGGGAAAATGGCAGCCTACTTAGGGCAGAAATGCAGAACATCCTCTGATGTTGGTTTTCTGGGAAGAGAGGCAAGTGGACAGAAATGGGCTCTGAAATTCCCGTGGAAGTTCACTCTTGATTCCTTGCCCACTTGGCTTATGTTTCTGAGCTCAGCAAAAGGTGCTTGCATAACCCAAACAGCCTAGCCCCAGGCCTCTTCTCCAGAGGTGGAAAATGTGAATATCATCTTAGGGCCAAATAAATGCCTTTGCCAGAGCACACTTCTTTCCTTCCATTTCTCGTGGAAGTAAACAGTGAGCGTAGACATGGGCTGAATCCTGTTGCAAAAGGAAGAAAGAAAGACTGAAAACCTTTCAGGTCAGGCCCTGGCAAGAAAACACACTTAGCTCTCTTGAGTGTCCAGTCCTTGAGAGAGTTCAATACCCAAAGAACCAGGTGTGTGTACATTTATGAATAGTCACAAGCTTATCATAGTCTTTGAACAGGAATGGGCTGTGGTGTATTCTAGTATATTCAAATATCTTCTTTTTTTTTTTTTTTTTTTTTTCGGTACACGGGCTTCTCACCGCTGTGGTCTCTCCTGTCGCGGTGCACAGGCTCCGGACGTGCAGGCTCAGCGGCCATGGCTCACGGGCCCAGCCGCCCTGCGGCACGCAGGATCCTCCCGGACCAGGGTACGAATCCGCGTCCCCTGCATCGGCAGGCGGACCCCCAACCACTGCGCCACCAGGGAAGCCCCCAAATATCTTCATTTTATCGGTAAGTCCTGACAAGGGGAAGCCATAGATTCAAGGACAAAAAATTAGAGACTGGCCCAGCTGGAACTCATTTCACTTCTCCTGACTCCTAGCCCCATGTGTTTTTCCCAAACCACAACTTTTTCAATCACTCACTCATGCCTGATTTGGGGATTGACTCTTTTTTTTAATCACCCTGTATTCCAGGGAACAAACTCAGACTCATATATAGTATTTTATATAATGGGGTTTGACCGCTAGTTTACATTTTTATTAGTTTTAATCTATTTTAAATAAAGGCAATTTTGCCCCCCAGGGGGCACTCAGCAATGTCTGGAGACATTTTTGGTTGTCACATTTAGGGATGTTCTACGGCCCCTAGTGGATAGCGGCCAGGGATGCTGTTAAACATCCTGCGATGCACAGGACAACACTCCCCACCCCAACAAGGAATTAGCCAGTCAAAAATGCCAACAGAGCGTTCAGAGACTCTACTCTAGAATTATTATCCAGAATTAGCTTCAAAGCTTCATTAATTATCTTGGTGATTATACAGCTGATTCTGGAACAAGGGATTCTGCTATGCCCCCAGAGGGTATAATGTACTGATAGAAAAGCCAAGTGATACTTATTTTTTAATGTCTTACAGGATTGGAAACTTTCTTATTTCTGATTTTAAAAAATCAGATCCTCACCTGGGTGTAGAGTACATGAACAAATGTTGAATCTATCAATAACCCGTTTTTGCCAGAGAAAGGACCACTTTCAAAAAAAGATGTAGAATACTGGACATTTTACCTTGTCCTTCTTTCTGTTTCCTCCATGTTTTCCAATCATTATTTTGTCATTAGCATTTCCAGAACTGAACTTCTCTTAGATCTAACTTCAAGACCCTTTCCATCCAAGGATCTTTTTTCAGTGACTTTTCACCTTTGGTGAAACTTCACCAAGCTACCTAGGAGTTCACAGCTGGTCACATACTAAAGGTTTATTTCTATTTCTGATTCTCTTCACTGTTAAAACCATGGTCTACCTTAAATTTGCATTCCAGAGAATGCTTTCCTATCTTCCATTCTTCTTGATTCTTTAGAACTTTCCTAAGTGTCTTCTGTTCTTTCTTTGGAGATTGGAACATTTCTGTCTTTGCAACATGTAATTCAATTTAAAAAAAATAAAATTTGTTAAAATAAGATCTTGAATATAACCATAACATACATAATACATAAAAGTGTTTTGTTTTCAACCAGAGATGGGAGGACTAATATGCCTCACCCAGCCTCCCCTTTTATTACAAGTGCAGAAACCATAAGTTTTAAAATCTTGGAGAGGGGTACCTGCAAAGAAGTGTGTACTTATCTTATTAATCAAAATGAAAGAAGGAAGAAGTATAAACAGTTTGAAAATAACAACGATGCCAAGTGTGGACTTTTCACCCTATTTTCCCCCTGCATCTCAATTGCTCGGAGGTATCCTAAATCTTGTATCTGTTGAAAATTCCTCATGTTGTGAAGAATTGTATTATCCTCATTGAACGCATTATTCAGATTTGCTGCCCCTTTTCTTCATTTTTAAAGACCACTTCTCAGGCTTCCCTGGTGGCGCAGTGGTTGAGAGTCCGCCTGCCGATGCAGGGGACGCGGGTTCGTGCCCCAGTCTGGGAGGATCCCACATGCTGCAGAGCGGCTGGGCCCGTGAGCCATGGCCGTTGAGCCTGCGCGTCCGGAGCCTGTGCTCCGCAACAGGAGAGGCCACAGCGGTGAGAGGCCCGCGTACCGCAAAAAAAAAAAAAAAAAAAAAAAGACCACTTCTCATTTTCCATTAGCTCTACCAAAACCATTCACTCATTGTGCTTGCTTCGGCAGCACGCATAGTCAAACTCATCGATTCGCTGAGTCATTACTGAGCATCAATTTCAAAGTCAGTGGAAGTTACTGAAGATGAATCAGATAAAAGTCTTGCCTTCAAGGGTCTTGTAATAGAGTAGACAAGGCATATGCCCAATATAGCTTTACTTTGAAATAAAAAGTGATAACTGCCGAAACATAAAGTGGCATGGGAATTTAGAAGGAAAAAAATTACTATCAGCTGAAATATTAAGAAAAGGATTATAGGAGACATGAAATTTGAAAAAAAGCCTTGAGAGATGAATGGTCTGAACACATAGATATATGGGTGAGGCTCAGGAGAACTATATTTGGAGGAAAAGTAATATTGCAGCGCTTAATTCAACTGTGACAAAAGGTGACTGAAAATACTGATAGATACAATTATAAAAGGATATTGGGACCAAAATGTAAAGGGCACAATACCTGGATCTTGGGTCTCATTCTGCTTTATCTCTCGTGGCTCTTTCTACATGATTTTTTTAAACATCAAATATTTTATAGGAAGTCTGTATACTGGATTAATGTTCTATTAAAGAAAATCTTGGTTACCTATTCTGCTTTAAGTATTTGCTGATATGGACAAATTTTGGCATGCCAAATTGAAGAGTAATCTGATATACCTTCATAAGTTAGAGAATATAATAAGTGGAAACTTATCACCTACATATAATCAATAAGGAAATATTATTTAAAAACTTGGCCGAAGGTAACACAAATGACATTTTAGAATGAAATTGAATAGGTAATATTACTGGAAATGAGCCAAGCTTTATGTGTAATATTTTGAAAAAAGTAAAAAGAAAAATCATCAAATTTGTTTAAAAAGGATACTGCAAGCTTGTGGTTTTAAAATATACTTGTATATCTAATGAAAGGGTTGGCAAGAAAATCTATTGTTCCCAGAGATGAAGGCAGGGGTTCGAAGTATTGCAATTACATTGACACAGTTGTCTACAAAATATGGAATTCAAAATTGTAAAATTACTTATTAGAGAAATGCAAATCAAAACTACAATGAGGCATCACCTCACACAGGTAAGAATGGCCATCATCAGAAAATCTACAAACAATAAATGCTGGAGAGGGTGTGGAGAAAAGGGAAGCCTTCTGCACGGTCGGTGGGAATGTAAATTGATACAGCTACTATGGAGAACAGTGTGGAGGTTCCTTACAAAACTAAAAATAGAACTACCATGTGACCGAGCAATCCCACTACTGGGTGTAAACCCTGAGAAAACCATAATTCAAAAAGACACATGTACCACAATGTTAACTGCAGCACTATTTACAATAGCCAGGACATGGAAGCAACCTAAGTGTCCATTGACAGATGAATGGATAAAGATGTGGCACATATATATATAATGGAATATTACTTAGCCATAAAAAGAAATGAAATTGGGTAATTTGTAGAGATGTGGATGGACCTAGAGACTGTCATACAGAGTGAAGTAAGTCAGAAAGAGAAAAACAAATATCGTATGTTAACACATATATATGGAATCTAGAAAAATGGTACAGATGAACCAATTTGCAGGACAGGAATAGAAAGGCACATGTAGAGAACAGTTGTGTGGATGGCAGGGGAAGGGGAGGGTGGGATGAATTGGGAGATTAGGTTTGACGTAAATACACTACCATGTGTAAAATAGATAGCTAGTAGGAACCTGCTGTATAGCACAGGGAGCTCAGCTTGGTGCTGTGTGATGGCCTAGTTGGGCGGGATGGTGGTGGGGAGGGAGGTCCAAGAGGGAGGGGGTGTGTGTATGTGTATGGCTGATTCACTTCACTGTGCAGCAGAAGCTAGCACAACATTGTAAAGCAATTATACTGCAATTAAAAAAAACTATAAAATTACTTAACACCGAAACATGTCTATAGCAGTTCACACACTTGAGTTTTACCTTTATGACTATGCACTGATTGTAACGTAATATTAAAACCTTAAAAATAAAACTCTGGCACCTCAGCTTTGTAGGTCCCTTAAGTACATTGTCAGTTTTCCAATCGGATCATTTATTTGAACTACTTTTGGTCTTCCAAAAGCCTTTTGATGGTTCCCCTAGGATCCTTCTTTCTTCTTTTGTATTCAAATTGGGTAGAAACTACATAACTTGAGATTTATCCTCTTAAAAAAATCTTAAGTGTACTGTACAGTATTAACTGTAAGCACAATGTTGTACAGCAGATCTCTTCAGATTTTTTTCATCTTGCATGACTAAAACATGCATGACTGAACAATTACTCCCCATTTCCCCCTCCCCCTAACCCCTGGAAACCATCATTCTACTTTCTGTTTCTGAGTTTGACTACTGTAAATACCTCATACAAGTGGAATCATATAGGGACTCCCTGGTGGCACAGTGGATAAGACTCTGCAGTCCCAATGCAGGGGGCCTGGGTCTGATCCCTGGTCAGGGAACTAGATCCCACATGCATGCCACAACTAAGAGTTCGCATGCCACAACTAAGGAGCCTGCGAGCCACAAAAAAAGGAGCCCACCTGCTGCAACTAAGGAGCCCTGCAGCCACAACAAAGGAGCCCATGTGCTGCAACTAAGACCTGGTGCAACCAAATAAATAAAATAAATAAATAAATATTTTAAAAAGTGGAACTGTAGTATTTGTCCGTGTGTGTCTGTCTTGTCTCACTTAGCATAATTTCCTCAAGATTTGTCTATGTTGTAGCATGTGACAGGACTGCTTTCTTTTCTGTGGCTGAATAACATCCCACTGTATGTATATACCACACTTTCTGTCTATCATCCTTCTTTCTTACTGCCACATGATATCCTCACAATTCATTCCCATTACTAGAGGTAGCTTGGGTAAAACCTCTTCTCCTCAGAGCCTAAAGAACTAATACGTTTTTCACCTGTCATCTGATTTAATGTTCCCCATAGACCTATGTGATATTTTATCTCCATTTTAAACTTAGAAAGTGAGGCTAAGAATCTTAACCTAAGTGACAAAACTAGAGAGTGGCACAGACTGGATTCAAACCTAGAAATGTGTGACCACAGAGGCCATGCTATTGTGCTGCCTTCCAGACTTAAAATGCCAACAGTTGGGAATGTAAATTGGTGTAGCCACTATGGAGAACAGTATGGAGGTTTCTTAAAAAACTAAAAATAGAGCTATCATATGACCCAGCAATCCCACTCCTGTGTATATAACCAGAAAAAACTATAATTCGAAAAGATACACGCACTCCAGTGTTCATAGCAGCACTGTTTACAATAGCCAAGACGTGGAAACAACCTAAGTGTCCATCGACAGATGAATGGATAAAGAAGATGTGGTACATATATACAATGGAACATTACTCAGCCATAAAAAAGAATGAAATAATGCCATTTGCGGCAACATGGATGGACCTAGAGATTATCATACTCAGTGAACTAAGTCAGACAGAGAAAGACACATTGATATTACTTATATGTGGAATCTAAGAAAAAGATACAAATCAACTTATTTACAAAACAGAAACAGACTCACAGACATAGAAAACAAACTTACAGTTCCCAAAGGGGAAAGGGGGTGAGAGAGGGACAAATTAGGAGTTTGGGATTAGCAGATACAAAGTACTATGTATAAAACAGATAAACAACAAGGTCCTACTATATAGCACAGGGAACTATTATATTCAATACCCTGTAATAAACAGTAATGGAAAAGAATATGAAAAAGAATATATTTATACATGTATAACTGAATCACTTTGCTGTATACCAGAAATTAATACAATGTTGTTAATCAGCTATACTTCAATAAAAAATTTTTTTTAATGCCAGCAGGCTGTGATCTCACACTTCTAACTGACAATAATAGTGTAATATTTTTCATAATACTTTCATATCTTTAGCCAATTGGATAATAAGACTGTTTTACTTGTTCCTATGTAGGATATAAATGAAAAAGGTAATAACATTCTCATTTACAGATGAGGAACCCTAAGATTCCACCCAATTTGGAGACTGTATAAAGTAAACTACTGCAGAGCAAAAGACACATGCTTTAGAGCCAACCTGCTCCACATAACAGGTACATGAACTTCTGCACCTCTTTAGTAGAGAAGGAGAAATAATGACATTGATCTCACAGAATAATGGGAGGATTAAAGTTAAATGAAATCTAGCCCAATAATGGGCAAATAAAAGGTGTTCAATAAATGACTGTTCTCTTCTTCTTCCATTCCAGATCCCACCCACCAATTCTTTTTAAGAACGAAATCACACTGTCCTTAATAGCCACAAAACTCTTCAAGGTCAAATTATAATGTGAAATGCATGAAGTATGCTTCATCATATAGGATTTCCTTAGATTTAAAGAATGTCATTTTATCCAGGACTACTCATGTCTATTTATGCTTACTTGCTAATTTATTTCCACCCCACCTTCTTCTAAAAAGTATTTGAGGCAGACAACTCAACTCCTAAATCAAATTTCCTAGATATAAACAGTGACATAAATATGAAAGAGCTCATTCTTTCTGAGATCTTCCAAGGAAACAATTGCCTATAGAAAAGGAAAGACGTGTTAAGGCACAAAGATCTGAAAGCCACATACATTTAGAATTGAGTACTGACTTTATCGTCAAAAAAGCTACATTCTAAAAATTTGCCCTCTCTGAGCCCTAATTTCCACATTGGTGAAATGAGAAAGTGGGATTAGTTGATCCTTCATTTTCTTCCCAATTTTATGATGTAATGACATTATGGAAGAAGAGCATCAATCATGGAGTCTGCCCACTACCTTAAAATTGAAGTGCAGGAGAGTGCCAGCTGCTACAAAGAGCCTTCCCTGTCCACCTGGCTTCAGGAAACACTCCCTCCTCTAACCTCCTCTAGCATATATATATTGACTTGATCACCCATTTGACACATTATTTTAAGGATTAAATTATGACTTGCTTTTGTTTTCATAGCTGTATATCTAACAGAACAGAGACAGTACCTTATACATTTTCATAACCACAATACATGATAAAGTATCAAAAGACAGTGACTGCCTGCTGATAAGGGAAACTTTTCATTTGCCCAAAATTTAAATTCTTTAATCCGTTTACAATTATGAATACTCCCTGGTCCATGCAGAACATTTTCTGTCATTAACATTGGTCTCAGACATTATAAACCACTTTCACCTTAATTATTACATTTGTTGCCTCCAATAACCTCAAATCTTGCACAGTTTTGTCTGATCTACATTTCTAGAACATTTTACAAGCAGGGAAGCACGACAAGTAAAGAACAATACAGATTAGGTTATGGGGCCCAAATCCATCATTACCAGCCATGAAAACCAGAAAATTACTTAAAATTTCTGAGACTTGGTTGAGACTAAACTATTTCATAGAATTATTGTGAGGATTAATTAGAAAATATTTGAAAATTCCTAGGATTTAGTAGGTACTTAATAAACGGTAACAGTTCCATAAAAAATTAAGGTATTGGGAAGGAAAACATAAAACTATCTTTGTGCACAGATGACATGATCGTCTATGTAGAAAATCCAAAACAATCATAAAAAGACTCCCAGAATTAATAAGCAATTATGGCAAGGTTGCAAGATACAAGGTTAATATACAAAATCAATCACTTTTCTATATTCTAGCAATGAAAAATTGAATTTAAAATTAAAAACACAGGGCAGCTTGTGCTCTAGAGCATAAGCTTGTGCCTCTCCATTCTTCAATCAAAGAATGAAGCTTTCCTTTGCTTCTGAACTGAGCTCAGTTTTGTTCTATTGTCCTGAGAGGCACTGGGCAGGAGGACTGTTGTTAGGGACTGACTCCAGAGGGTGGTAACAAAACCAGCCATGTGGCTGACAGGGTCTCAGTGCTCCGGCAGGGGGTCAGGTCTGAGCCTCTCAGGTGGGAGAGCCAAGTTCAGGACATTGGACCACCAGACACCTCCCGGCCCCACGTAATATCAGTTGGCGAGAGCTCTCCCAGAGATCTCCATCTCAACGCAAAGACCCAGATCCAGTCAAGGACCATCAAGGTGTGGTGCCGGACATCCCATGCCAAATAACTAGCAAGACAGGAACACAACCCCACCCATTAGAGGAGAGGTTGCCTAAAATCATACTAAGTTCACAGACACCCTAAAATACACCACCGGACGCGGTCCTGCCCACCAGAAAAAAAGATCCAGCCTCATCCACCAGAACACAGGCACCAGTCTCCTCAAGCAGGAAGCCTACACAACCCACTGAACCAATGTTACCCACTGGGGGCAAATACCAAAAACAAGGGGAATTACAAACCTTCAGCCTGAGAAAAGGAGACCCCAAACACAGTAAGTTAAGCAAAATGAGAAGATAGAAAAATACACACCAGATGAAGCAACAAGGTAAAAACCCACCAGACCAAACAAATGAAGAGGAAATAGGCAGTCTACCTGAAAAAGAATTCAGAGTAATGATAGTAAAGATGATCCAAAATGTTGGAAACAGAATGGAGAAATTACCAGAAACATTTAACAAGGACACAGAAGAACTAAAGAGCAAACAGACAATGATGAACAACACAATAAATGATATTAAAAATTCTTCAGAAGGAATCAATAGCAGAATAACTGAGACAGAAGAACGGAGAAGTGACCTAGATGATAAAAGAGTGGAAATAACTACCAGAGAGCAGAATAAAGAAATAAGACTGAAAAGAATTGAGGACAATCTCAGAGACTTATGGGACAACATTAAATGTGCCAACGTTCGAATTATAGGGGCCCCAGAAGAAGAAGAGAAAAAGAAAGGGGCTGAGAAAATATTTGAAGAGATTATAGTTGAAAACTTCCCTAATATGGGAAAGGAAATAGTCAGTCAAGTGCAGGAAGTGCATAGAGTTCCATACAGGATAAATCCAAGGAGAAATACGCCAAGACACATATTAAGCAAACTATCAAAAATTAAATACAAAGAAAAAATATTAAAAGAGGTTGAGGGAAAAGCAACATATAACATACAAGGGAATCCCCATAAGGTAAACAGCTGATCTTTCAGCAGAAACTGCAAGCCAGAAGGGAGTGGCAGGATATATTTAAAGTGATGAAAGGGAAAAACCTACAACCAAGATTACTCTGCCCAGCGAGGATCTCATTCAGATTCAACAGAGAAATGAAAAATTTTACACAGAAGCAAAAGTTACGAGAATTCAGCACCAACAAAACAGGTTTACAACAAATGCTAAAGGGACTTCTCTAGGCAGGAAATACAAGAGAAGGAAAAGACCTACAATAACAAACCCAGAACAATTAAGAAAATGGTAATAGGAACATACATATCGATAACTACCTTAAATGTAAATGGATTAAATGCTCCAACCAAAAGACATAGACTGGCTGAATGTTTACAAAAACAAGAGCCATACATATGCTGTCTACAAGAGACCCACTTCAAACCTAGGGACACATACAGACTGAAAGTGAGGGGAAGGAAAATGATATTCCATGCAAGTGGAAATCAAAAGAAAGCTGGAGTAGCAATACTCATATCAGACAAAATAGACTTTAAAATAAAGACTATTACAAGAGACAAAGAAGGACATTACATAATGATCAAGGGATCGATCCAAGAAGAAGATATAACAATTGTAAATATTTATGCACCCAACATAGGAGCACCTCAATACCTAAGGCAAATGCTAACAGCCATAAAAGGGGAAATCGACACTAACACAATAATAGGGGATGTTAACACCCCACTTTCACCAATGGACAGATCATCCACAATGAAAATAAATAAGGAAACACAAGCTTTCAGACACATTAAACAAGATGGACTTAATTGATATGTATAGGACATTCCATCCAAAAACAACAGAATACACTTTCTTCTCAAGTGCTCATGGAGCATTCTCCAGGATAGACCATACCTTGGGTCACAAATCAAGCCTTGATAAATTTACGAAAATTGAAATCGTATCAAGTATCTTTTCTGACCACAATGCCATGAGACTAGATATCAATTACAGGAAAAAATCTGTAAAAAATACATAAACCTGGAGGATAAAAAATATACTACTTAATAACCAAGAGATCACTGAAGAAATCAAAGAGGAAATCAAAAAATACCTAGAAACAAATGACAATGAAAATATGACAACCCAATACCTATGGGATGCAGCAAAAGCAGTTCTAAGAAGGAAGTATAGAGCAATACAAGCCTACCTCAAGGAACAAGAAACATCTCAAATAAACAAATTAACCTTACATCTAAATCAGTCAGAGAAAGAAGAACAAAGAAAACCCAAAGTTAGCAGAAGGAAAGACATCATAAAGATCAGATCAGACATAAATGAAAGAAATGAAGGAAACAATAGCAAAGATCAATAAAATTAAAAGGTGATTCTTTGAGAAGATAAACAAAATTGATAAAGCACTAGCCAGACTCATGAAGAAAAAAAGAGATAAGACTCAAATCAACAGAATTAGAAATGAAAAAGGAAAAGTAACAACTGACACTGCAGAAACACAAAGGATCAGGAGGGATTACTACAAGCAACTATATGCCACCAAAATGGACAACCTGGAAGAAATGGACAAATTCTTAGAAAAGCATAACCTTCCAAGACTGAACCAGGAAGAATAGAAACTATAAACAGACCAATCACAAGCACTGAAATTGAAACTGTGATTAAAAATCTTACAACAAACAAAAGCCCAGGACCAGATGGCTTCACAGGCGAATTCTAACAAACATTTTGAGAAGAGCTAACACCTATCCTTCTCAAACTCTTCCAAAATATAACAGAGGGAGAAACACTCCCAAACTCATTCTACAAGGCCACCATCACCCTGATACCAAAACCAGACAAGGATGTCACAAAGAAAGAAAACTACAGGCCAATATCACTGATGAACATAGATGCAAAAATCCTCAACAAAATACTAGTAAACAGAATCCAACAGTACATTAAAAGGATCATACACCATTATCAAGTGGGATTTATCCCAGGGATGCAAGGACTCTTCAATATACACAAATCAATCAATGTGATACACCATATTAACAAATTGAAGGATAAAAACCATATGATTATCTCAACAAATGCAGAAAAAGCTTTCAACAAAATTCAACACCTATTTATGATAAAAACCCTCTGGAAAGCAGGCGTAGAAGGAACTTACCACAACATAATAAAGACCATATATGACCAACCCACAGCCAACATCATTCTCAATGGTGAAAAACTGAAAGCATTTCCACTAAGATCAGGAACAAGACAAGGTTGCCCACTCTCACCACTATTATCCAACACAGTGCTGGAAGTTTTAAACACAGCAGTCAGAGAAGAAAAAGAAATAAAAGGAATCCAAATCGGAAAAGAAGAAGTAAAGCTGTCACTGTTTTCAGATGACATGATACTATACACAGAGAATCCCAAAGATGCTACCAGAAAACTACTAGAGCTAATCAATGAATTTGGTAAAGTGGCAGGATACAAAATTAATGCACAGACATCTCTTGCATTCCTATACACTAATGATAAGAAATCTGAAAGAGAAATTAAGGAAACACTCCCATTTACCACTGCAAGAAAAAGAATAAAATACCTAGGAATAAACCTACCTAAGGAGACAAAAGACCTGTATGCAGAAAACCATAAGACACTGATGAAAGAAATTAAAGATGATACAAATAGATGGAGAGATATACCATGTTCTTGGGTTGGAAGAATCAACATTGTGACAATGACTATACTATCCAACGCAATCTACAGATTCAATGCAATCCCTGTCAAACAACCAATGACATTTTTCACAGAGCTAGAACAAAAAATTGTGCAATTTGCATGGAAACACAAAAGACCCCAAATAGCCAAAGCAATCTTGAGAAAGAGAAATGGAGCTGGAGGAATCAGGCTCTCTGACTTCAGACTATACTACAAAGCTACAGTAATCATGACAGTATGGTATTGGCACAAAATAGAGATATAGATAAATGGAACAGGATAGAAAGTCCAGAGATAAACCCACGCACATACGGTCACCTTATCTTTGATAAAGGAGGCAAGAATATACAATGGAGAAAAGACAGCCTCTTCAATAAGTGGTACTGGGAAAACTGGACAGCTACATGTAAAAGAATGAAATTAGAACACTCCCTAACACCATACACAAAAATAAACTCAAAATGGACTAAAGACCTAAATGTAAGGCCAGACACTATAAAACTCTTAGAGGAAAACATAGGCTGAACACTCTATGACATAAATCACAGCAAGATCCTTTTTGACCCATCTCCTAGAGAAATGGAAATAAAAACAAAAATAAACAAATGGGACCTAATGAAACTTCAAAGCTTTTGCACAGCAAAGGAAACCATAAACAAAATGAAAAGACAACCCTCAGAATGGGAGAATATATTTGCAAATGAAGCAACTGACAAAGGATTAATCTCCAAAATATGCAAGCAACTCATGCAGCTCAATATAAAAAAAACCAAATAATCCAATCCAAAATTGGGCAGAAGACCTAAACAGACATTTCTCCAAAGAAGATATACAGATTGCCAACAAACACATAAAAGGATGCTCAACATCACTAATCATTAGAGAAATGCAAATCAAAACTACAATGAGATATCACATCACACTGGTCAGAATGGCCATAATCAAAAAATCTGTAAACAGTAAATGCTGGAGAGTGTGTGGAGAAAAGGGAACCCTCTTGCCCTGTTGGTGGGAATATAAATTGATACAACCACTGTGGAGAACAGTATGGAGGTTCCTTATAAAACTAAAAATTGAACTACCATATGACCTAGCAATCCTACTACTGGGCTATACCCTGAGAAAACCATAATTCAGAAAGAGTCTTGTACCAAAATGTTCATTGCAGCTCTATTTACAACAGCCAGGAAGCAACATAAGTGTCCACTGACAGATGAATGGATAAAGAAGGTGTGGCACATATATACAATGGAATATTACTCAGCCACAAAGAGAAATAAAATTGAGTTATTTGTAGTGAGGTGGATGGACCTAGAGTCTGTCATACAGAGGGAAGTAAGTCAGAAAGAGAAAAACAAATAATGTATGCTAACACATATATATGGAATCTAAAAAAAAAAAAAAAAAAGGTTCTGAAGAACCTAGGGGCAGGACAGGAATAAAGACTAAAGATGCAGACGTAGAGAATGGACTTGAGGACACAGGGAGGGGGAAGGGTAAGCTGGGACGAAGTTAGAGAGTGGCATTGACATATATACACTACAAAATGTAAAAGAGATAGCTAGTGGGAAACAGCCGCATAGCACAGGCAGATCAACTCGGTGCTTGATGACCACCTAGAGGGGTGGGAGGGAGATGCAAGAGGGAGGAGATATGGGGATATATGTATACGTATAGCTGATTCACTTTGTTATACAGCAGAAAGTAACACAACATCGTAAAGCAATTATACTCCAGTAAAGAAGTTATAAAAAATTAAAAACACAATATCATTTACATCAGCACCCATAAAAATGAAATACTTAGGTATAAATATAGCAAAATGTGTACAAGAGCTATATGTGGAAAACTATAAAACCATGATGTATGAAATTTTTTAAACAACTTAATAAATGAAGTTATATTCCATAGTCATGGATAGGAGGACTCAATATTATCAAGATGTCAGGGGCTTCCCTGGTGGCGCAGTGGTTGAGAATCCACCTGCCGATGCAGGGGACACGGGTTCGTGCCCCGGCCCAGGAAGATCCCACATGCCGTGGAGCGGCTAGGCCCGTGAGCCATGGCCGCTGAGCCTGCACGTCTGGGAGAGACCACAACAATGAGAGGCCCGTGTACCGCAAAAAAAAAAAAGATGTCAGTTTTTCCAAACTTGATCTACAGATTCAATGCAATCCCAATCAAAGTCCATCAAGTTATTTTGTAGATACTGACAAACTGATTCTAAAGTTTGTATGAAGACACAAGACCCAGGATAGTCAATACGATGGTGAAGAAGTAAAACAAAGTTGGAAGAGAGATGCTATAAAGCTTAGACTTACTATAAAGCTACAGTAATCAAGACAATGTGGGATTGGCAAAAGAAGACAAAAAGATCAATGGAACAGAACAGAGAGCCCAGAAATAGACCCACATAAATATAGTCAACTGATCTTTGACAAAGAAGCAAAGGCATACAATGGCACAAAGATAGTCTTTTAAATATATGATGCTGGAACAAATGAACATCCACAAGCAAAAAATAAATAAATCCAGACATAGACTTTACATCCTTCACAAAGATTAACTCAATAGAAAGATTACCTTAAAATGTAAAATGCAAAACTATAAAACTCCTAGAGGATAATGCAGAGAAAACCCAGATGACTTTGGGTACAGTGATGACTTTTTAGATACAATACCAAAAGCATGATCCATGAAAGAAATAATTGATAAGCTGTAGATAACCAAAATTGAAAACTTCTGCTCTGCAAAAGACAATGTCAAGACAGTGAGAAGACAAGCCACAGACTGGGTGAAATATTGGCAAAAGATATCTGATAAAGGGCTGCTAACCTAAATATACAAAAAACTCTTAAAACAACAATAAGAAAACCTGATTTAAAAATGGGCTAAAGACCTTAAAAGAGACCTTACCAAAGAATATATACAGATGACAAATAAGCATATTTTAAAAATGCACCACATCATATTTCATCAGGGAAATGCAAATTAAAACAACAGTGAATAAAAACAATGAATAAAAAAACATATTAAAACTCCACAGCTATCAGAATGGCCAAAATCCAGAACACTGGAAACACCAACTGCTGGTGAGAATGTGAAGCAACAAGAATTCTCATTCATCGCTGGTGGGAATGCAAAATGGTACAGCCACCTTGGAAGAGAGTTGGGCAGTTCCTTACAATACTAAACATACTTTTACAATACAATCCAACAATACTGTCCTTGGTATTTACCCAAAGGAGTTTAAAATGTATGTCCACACAAAAACCTCCAATGGATGTTTATAGCAGCTTTACTCATAACTGTCCAGACTTGGAAGCAGCCAAGATGTCCTTCAGTAGGTGAATGGATAAGTAAAGTGTAGTACCTCCAGAAGCAGGAATATTAATCAGTCTCAATAGAAATGAGCTATCAAACCATGAAGATATATAGAGAAACCTTAAATGCATATTACTAAATGAAAGAAGCCAATCTGAAAAGGCTACACACTGTAGGATCCTAACTATTGATATATGACACTCTTGAAAAGGCAAAACTGTAGAGATAGTAAAAAAAGTCAGTGGTTGCCAGGAGCTGGGTGTGGGGTGGTGTTTAGAATGAATAATACAAGCAAAGAGGATATTTAGGGGAGTGAAAATACTTTGTATGATACCATAATGAAGGATACGTGTCATTACACATTTGTCCAGACCCATAGGTACATCATAGGATGTACAACACAAAGAGTAAACTATAATATAAACTATGGACTTTGGGTGATTATGATGTGCCAATGCAGGTTCATCAGTTGTAATAAATGTGCCACTCCCATAGGGGATGGTGATAACGGGGAGGCTATGCATATGGATGTTGCAGGGGGTATATGGGAAATATCTGTATCTTCCCCTCAATTTTGCTGCTATTTTAAAACTGCTCTAAAAAACTGTCTTAATTTAAAAAAAATTTTAAATTAATCTTACCTTGTGACTTCCAGCCTCAAAAGTCTTCCAATGACTCCTCCCAGCTTCAGAATAAAAATCTTCCTACTCATCTCTGCTTTCAAAGTTCACATAATTTAGCTATGACTTACCTATTGGAATATATGTTGAATCTATGTGAGTTCTTGGACTTTGACAACATCCTGGCTTGTGAATATATCTTCTTATTCCTCCACTTGGCACTGTAGAAAGAGTAAGAATTTTAAAGCTAGACACAAACTGAGTTTGAATTCAGGCTCTGCCACTTCATATCCATGGGACCCTACACATTTCACTTAATCTAGCTCCATCTGTGAAAAGGTGATGGTAACATAAGGATTGCTGATAATATCTATAGTGCTTATAACTCAGGACCTGGCACAGAGTAGGCACTCACTAGTTGGGAACGGTAGTGATAATGAGGATGATGGGTTTTTGGCCACTGAGCAGAGATGCAGAAAGTGGTAGTTAGTGGGAAAGAAAGAAGGTGATCTGATCAGAAAAGGGACTTTAGTTTTGCATCTTGGGGACTGAGGATTTCCATGTCATGATGAGGCCTAGGGTGTGTCTGCCAATGTGGAAAAGAACACATAAATGAATAGAGAACAAAATCAGCCTTCTGTTAGGAGAAGCGTGGAACACATGCTGAGTAGAAAACAGCACTGGTCACTAGAGGCCAATACATGGGCTTATCTCCAGTGTGGCAACAGGACCCACTTGAAGGAATGCTTCAGTCCCAAGATTAGATGATAGCATTTGCTTCATAAATTCCTTTAAAATTGAAGACCTGATATTTTAGAGTGACAATACAATAAATACATTTCCATGGTTTATTAACTTGAATGACAGAAAATAATCATTTGTGAAGGATGTAAGAATTAAAGTAACGGCATGCTATTTTTTGTCATTCATTCACAAAGTTCATTACTTTAACAAGCAGTCACTGAGCAAGTGCTGTATGCTGGATGGAGTTCTAGACAGTGAGTATACCAACATAAATTCATCAATGTGTGTGGTCTAGGGGTGGGGGGAATGGTGATAAACATGTAAGTTATCACAATGCAACATTTTTCTTCCTATTCTATACAAAGTAGAATGGAAAAATGGTCCAATACACTGGGTCAAGTATATACATATACGATGAGAAATAATAAATATAATAAATAAGCATATGCATACTTTCATCTTAGTAGCAACAGAATGGAGGATCTTTATTGTTGACCCTGTTACATAGACCCTAAGTATTATAGGTATTAATTCTAATTGAAAAATGAAATTGCATACAGATATAGATAGGTAGCACGGCTACTTTCCGAAGTGCAGTTCTAACAAGTCCAGCAGGCTGACAGCTAACTAACTACAAGATGTATTTGCTAAAGATATTACAGACAACTCTCTATAAAGAATAATAATTTAAAAGTGGAACTCAGAGACCCTCTAAGATCCCCCCAGACGCAGGCCCTCACTGATCCCCTGCGGATACCAGGGTCTCACCTGGGGGCCACCTCAGTGCCTGCCACCTCCCAAAACCAGTGCAGGGTCGGGGGTAGGGAGAGATGCATAAACAGTAACAGGACCCAGGATGGGCACTCTCTGGATGGAAGCCTAGAGCCTAAGTGTTCAAAAGGCTGCAGAGGAGGAAGATGGCGGAAGAGTAAGACGCGGAGATCACCTTCCTCCCCACAGATACACCAGAAATACATCTACACGTGGAACAACTCCTACAGAACACCTACTGAACGCTGGCAGAAGACCTCAGACTTCCCAAAAGGCAAGAAACTCCGCCACGTACCTGGGTAGGGCAAAAGAAAAACACAGAGACAAAAGAATAGGGACGGGACATGCACCTCTGGGAGGGAGCTGTGAAGGACGAAAGGTTTCCACACACTAGGAAGCCCCTTCGTGGGTAGAGACTGCGGGTGGCGGAGGGGGAAAGCTTCGGAGCCACGGAGAAGAGCACAGCAACAGGGGTGCGGAGGGCAAAGCGGGGAGACTCCCGCACAGAGGATCGGTGCCGACCGACACTCACCAGCCCGAGAGGCTTGTCTGGTCACCCGCCGGGGCGGGCGGGGCTGCGAGCTGAGGCTCGGGCTTCGGTCGGAGCGCAGGGAGAGGACTGGGGTTGGCGGCGTGAACACAGCCTGAAGGGGTTAGTGCACCACTAGCCGGGAGTGAGTCCGGGAAAAGGTCTGGGCCTGCCGAAGAGGCAAGAGACTTTTTCTTCCCTCTTTCTTTCCTGGTGCGCGAGGAGAGGGGATTAAGAGCGCTGCTTAAAGGAGCTCCAGAGATGGGCGCGAGCCGCGGCTAAAAGCGCGGACCCCAGAGACGGGCAGGAGACGCTAGGGCTGCTGCTGCCGCCACCAAGAAGCCTGTGTGTGAGCACAGGTCACTCTCCACAACTCGTTCCGGGGAGCCTGTGCAGCCCGCCACTGCCAAGGTCCCGGGATCCAGGGACAACTTCCCCGGGAGAACGCACGGCTCGCCTCAGGCTGGTGCAACGTCACGCTGGCCTCTGCCGCCGCAGGCTCACCCCGCACTCCGTGCACCTCCCTCCCCCCGGCCTGAGTGACCCAGAGCCCCCGAAGCAGCGGCTTCTTTAACCCCGTCCTGTCTGAGCAAAAAACTGACGCCCTCCAGCGACCTACACGCAGAGGCGGGGCCAAATCCAAAGCTGAGCCACTGGGAGCTGTGAGAACAAAGAAGAGAAAGGGAAATCTCTCCCAGCAGCCTCAGAAGCAGCAGATTAAAGCTCCACAATCAACTTGATGTACCCTGCATCTGTGGAATACATGAACACACAACGAATCATCCCAAATTGAGGAGGTGGACTTTGAGAGCAAGATTTATTATTTTTTCCCCTTTTCCTCTTTTTGTGAGTGTGTATGTGTATGCTTCGGTGTGAGATTTTGTCTGTATAGCTTTGCTTCCACCATTTGTCCTAGGGTTCTATCCGTCCGTTTTTTTAAATTTTTTTCCTTAATAATTATTTTTTTATTTTAATAACTTTATTATATTTTACTTTATATTATTTTATTTTATTTATTTCTTTTTTCCTTCCTTTCCTCCTTCCTCCCTTCCTTCCTCCCTGGTTCCCTCCGTCCCTCCCTCCCTCACTCCTTTCTTTCCTTCTTTCTTTCCTTCTTTCATTTCTTTCTTCCTTCCTTCCTTTCTTTCTTTCTACTTCTACTTTCTTTCTACTTTTTCTTCCTTTTTCTTTCTTTCTTTCTACTTTTTCTTTCTTTCTTTCTAATTTTTCTCCCTTTTATTCTGAGCCATGTGGATGAAAGGCTCTTGGTGCTGCAGCCAGGAGTCAGTGCTGTGCCTCCGAGGTGGGAGAGCCAACTTCAGGACACTGGTCAACAAGAGACTTCCCAGCTCCACATAATATCAAACAGCAAAAATCTCCCAGAGATCTCCATCTGAACGCCACCACCCAGCTTCACTCAACGACAAGCAAGCTACAGTGCTGGACACCCTATGCCAAACAACTAGCTAAACAGGAACACAACCCTACCCATTAGCAAAGAGGCTGCCGAAAATCATAATGAGTCCACGGACACCCCAAAACACACCACCAGACGTGGACCTGCCCACCAGAAAGACAAGATCCAGCCTCATCCACCAGAACACAGGCACTAGTCCCCGCCACCAGGAGGCCTACACAACCCACTGAACCAACCTTAGCCACTGCGGACAGAGACCAAAAACAATGGGAACTACGAACCTGCAGCCTGCAAAAAGGAGACCCCAAACACAGTAAGATAAGCAAAATGAGAAGACAGAAAAACACACTGCAGATGAAGGAACAAGATAAAAACCCACCAGATGGAACAAATGAAGAGGAAATAGACACTCTACCTGAAAAAGAATTCAGAATAATGATAGTAAAGATGATCCAAAATCTTGGAAATAGAAGAGACAAAATGCAAGAAACATTTAACAAGGACCTAGAAGAACTAAAGATGAAACAAACAATGATGAACAACACAATAAATGAAATTTAAAATGCTCTAGATGGTATCAATAGCAGAATAACTAAGGCAGAAGAACGGATAAGTGACCTGGAAGATAAAATAGTGGAAATAACTACTGCAGAGCAGAATAAAGAAAAAAGAATGAAAAGAACTGAGGACAGTCTCAGAGACCTCTGGGACAACATTAAACGCACCAACATTTGAATTATAGGGGTTCCAGAAGAAGAAGAGAAAAAGAAAGGGACTGACAAAATATTTGAAGAGATTACAGTTGAAAACTTCTCTAACATGGGAAAGGAAATAGCAAATCAAGTCCAGGAAGCACAGATAGTCCCATACAGGATAAATCCAAGGAGAAATATGCCAAGACACATATTAATCAAACTGTCAGAAATTAAATACAAAGAAAACATATTAAAAGCAGCAAGAGAAAAACAACAAATAACACACAAGGGAATCCCCATAAGGTTAACACCTGATCTTTCAGCAGAAGCTATGCAAGCCAGAAGGGACTGGCAGGACATACTTAAAGTGAGGAAAGGGAAAAAACCTACAACCAAGATTACTCTATTCAGCAAGGATCTCATTCATATTTGATGGAGAAATTTAAACCTTTACAGACAAGCAAAAGCTGAGAGAGTTCAGCACCACCAAACCAGCTCTACAACAACTGCTAAAGGAACTTCTCTAGGCAAGAAACACGAGAGAAGGAAAAGAGCTACAATAACAAACCCAAAACAATTAATAAAATGGGAATAGGAACATACATATCGATAATTACCTTAAATGTAAATGGACTAAATGCTCCCACCAAAAGACACAGACTGGCTGAATGGATACAAAAACAAGAACCATATATTTGCTGTCTACAAGAGACCCACTTCAGACCTAGAGACACATACAGACTGAAAGTAAGGGGATGGAAAAAGATACTCCATGCAAATGGAAACCAAAAGAAAGCTGGAGTAGCAATACTCATATCAGACAAAATAGACTTTAAAATAAAGACTATTAGAAGAGACAAAGAAGGACACTACATAATGATCAAGGGATCAATCCAAGAAGAAGATATAACAATTGTAAATATTTATGCACCCAACATAGGAGCACCTCAATACATAAGGCAAATACTAACAGCCATAAAACGGGAAATCGACAGTAACATATTCATAGTAGGGGGCTTTAACACCCCACTTTCACCAATGGACAGATCATCCAAAATGAAAATAAATAAGGAAACCCAACCTTTAAATGATACATTAAACAAGATGGACTTAATTGATATTTATAGGACATTCCATCCCAAAACAACAGAATACACATTTTTCTCGAATGCTAATGGAACATTCTCCAGGATAGATCATATCTTGGGTCACAAATCAAGCCTGGGTAAATTTAAGAAAATTGAAATTGTATCAAGTATCTTTTCCGACCACAACGCTATGAGACTAGGTATCAATTACAGGAAAAGATCTGTAAAACATACAAACACATGGAGGCTAAACAATACACTACTTAATGACGCAGTGATCACTGAAGAAGTCAGAGGAAATCAAGAAATACCTAGAAACAAATGACAACGGAGACACGACGACCCAAAATCTATGGGATGCAGCAAAAGCAGTTCTAAGAGGGAAGTTTATAGCAATACAATCCTACCTCAAGAAACAGGAAACATCTCAAATAACAACCTAACCTTGCACCTAAAGGAATTAGAGAAAGAGGAACAAAAAAACTCCAAAGTTAGCAGAAGGAAAGAAATCATAAAAATCAGAACAAAAATAAATGAAAAAGAAATGAAGGAAATGATAGCAAAGATCAATAAAACTAAAAGCTGGTTCTTTGAGAAGATAAACAAAATTGATAAACCATTAGCCAGACTCATCAAGAAAAAGAGGGAGAAGACTCAAATCAATAGAATTAGAAATGAAAAAGGAGAAGTAACAACTGACACTGCAGAAATACAAAAGATCATGGGAGATTACTACAAGCAACTCTATGCCAATAAAATGGACAACCTGGAAGAAATAGACAAATTCTTAGAAAAGCACAACCTGCCAAGACTGAATCAGGAAGAAATAGAAAATACGAACAGACCAATCACAAGCACTGAAATTGAAACTGTGATTAAAAATCTTACAACAAACAAAAGCCCAGGACCAGATGGCTTCACAGGCAAATTCTATCAAACATTTAGAGAAGAGCTAACACCTATCCTTCTCAAACTCTTCCAAAATATAACAGAGGGAGAAACACTCCCAAACTCATTCTACGAGGCCACCATCATCCTGATACCAAAACCAGACAAGGATGTCACAAAGAAAGAAAACTACAGGCCAATATCACTGATGAACATAGATGCAAAAATCCTCAACAAAATACTAGCAAACAGAATTCAAGAGCACATTAAAAGGATCATACACCATGATCAAGTGGGGTTTATTCCAGGAACACAAGGATTCTTCGATATATGCAAATCAATCAATGTGATAAACCATATTAACACATTGAAGGATAAAAACCATATGATCATCTCAATAGAGGCAGAGAAAGCTTTCGACAAAATTCAACACCCATTTATGATAAAAACCCTGCAGAAAGTAGGCATAGAGGGAACTTTCCTCAACATAATAAAGGCCATATATGACAAACCCACAATGAACATCGTCCTCAATGGTGAAAAACTGAAAGCATTTCCACTAAGATCAGGAACAAGACAAGGTTGCCCACTCTCACCACTCTTATTCAACATAGTTTTGGAAGTTTTAGCCACAGCAATCAGAGAAGAAAAGGAAGTAAAAGGAATCCAAATTGGAAAAGAAGAAGTAAAGCTGTCACTATTTGCAGATGACGTGATACAATACATAGAGAATCCTAAAGATGCTACCAGAAAACTACTAGAGCTAATCAATGAATTTGGTAAAGTAGCAGGATACAAAATTAATGCACAGAAATCTCTGGCATTCCTATACACTATGATGAAAAATCTGAAAGTGAAATCAAGAAAACACTCCCATTTACCATTGCAACAAAAAGAATAAAATATCTAGGAATAAACCTACCTAAGGAGACAAAAGACCTGCATGCAGAAAATTATAAGACACTGATGAAAGAAATTAAAGATGATACAAATAGATGGAGAGATATACCATGTTCTTGAATTGGAAGAATCCACACTGTGAAAATGACTCTACTACCCAAAGCAATTTACAGATTCAATGCAATCCCTATCACACTACCACTGGCATTTTTCACAGAACTAGAACAAAAAATTTTGCAATTTGTATGGAAACACAAAAGACCCCGAATAGCCAAAGCAATCTTGAGAATGAAAAACGGAGCTGGAGGAAACAGCCTCCCTGACTTCAGACTATACTACAAAGCTACAGTAATCAAGACAGTATGGTACTGGCACAAAAACAGAAAGATAGATAATGGAACAGGATAGAAAGCCCAGAGATAAACCCACGCACATATGGTCACCTTATCTTTGATAAAGGAGGCAGGAATGTACAGTGGAGAAAGGACAGCCTCTTCAATAAGTGGTGCTGGGAAAACTGGACAGCTACATGTAAAAGTATGAGATTAGATCACTCCCTAACACCATACACAAAAATAAGCTCAAAATGGATTAAAGACCTAAATGTAAGGGCAGAAACTATCAAACTCTTAGAGGAAAACATAGGCAGAACACTCTATGACATAAATCACAGCAAGATCCTTTTTGACCCACCTCCTAGAGAAATGGAAATAAAAACAAAAATAAACAAATGGGACCTAATGAAACTTCAAAACTTTTGCACAGCAAAGGAAACCATAAACAAAACCAAAAGACAACCCTCAGAATGGGAGAAAATATTTGCAAATGAAGCAACTTACGAAGGATTAATCTCCAAGATTTACAAGCAGCTCATGCAGCTCAATAACAAAAAAACAAACAACCCAATTCAAAAATGGGCAGAAGACCTAAATAGACATTTCTCCAAAGAAGATACACAGATTGCAAACACACACATGAAAGAATGCTCAACGTTGTTACTCATTAGAGAAATGCAAATCAAAACTACAATGAGATATCATCTCACACCAGTCAGAATGGCCATCATCAAAAAATCTAGAAACAATAAATGCTGGAGAGGGTGTAGAAAAAAGCAAACACTCTTGCACTGTTGGTGGGAATGTGAATTGGTACAGCCACTATGGAGAACAGTATGGAGGTTCCTTAAAAAACTACAAATAGAACTACCATATGACCCAGCAATCCCACTACTGGGCATATACCCTGAGAAAACCATAATTTACTAAGAGTCATGTACCAAAATGTTCATTGCACCTCTATTTACAATAGCCCGGAGATGGAAACAACCTAAGTGTCCATCATTGGATGAATGGATAAAGAAGATGTGGCACATATATACAATGGAATATTACTCAGCCATAAAAAGAACCGAAATTGAGCTATTTGTAATGAGGTGGATAGACCTAGAGTCTGTCATACAGAGTGAAGTAAGTCACAAAGAGAAAGACAAATACCATATGCTAACACATATATATGGAATTTAAGAAAAAAAATGTCATGAAGAACCTAGGGGTAAGACAGGAATAAAGACACAGACCTACTAGAGAACGGACTTGAGGATATGGGGAGGGGGAAGGGTAAGCTGTGACAAAGCGAGAGAGAGGCATGGACATATATACATTACCAAACGTAAGGTAGATAGCTAGTGGGAAGCAGCCGCATAGCACAGGGGGATTAGCTCGATGCTTTGTGACCGCCTGGAGGGGTGGGATAGGGAGGGCTGGAGGGAGGGAGACGCAAGAGGGAAGAGATATGGGAACATATGTATATGTACAACTGATTCACTTTGTTATGAAGCAGAAACTAACACACCATTGTAAAGCAATTATAGTCCAATAAAGATGTAAAAAAAGATAAAATAAAATAAAGTGGAACTCAAATCTTATTTAAAAAATAATAATAATAAATATGAACCCATGCTTTAAGTACGTAGACAGAATACAAATACAATATTATTTAATCATCAGAAAGCCCCTGAGTAGGTATTATTACTACTACTACTATTATTATTATTATTATCACTACCATTTTACTGATGTTGAAACTGAAAATCAGAGGAGGTTCAGCAATTTGCTCCAGGTATATGAGTAATGACAGATGAAAGGACGGATCCCAGACTTTTTTGTCTCCAAAGCCTGTACTGTTAATGATTCAACCAGTGTTTTTCAAAACGTGGTCCATGGTCTACCTACATCAAAATCACCTGAGATGCTTGTTAAAAATGCAAACTCTTTAGTTTCACCCAGGCCCACTGAATCAGTATTGCTGAGATGGAGCCAAGAATTGTGCATTTCCTTGTGTTTTTTTGCCTACTGACTGTTAACACATTGCTAAGCTACTCTGCCTTCTGACATTTAAGACACCATTATGGCAAAAAGATGAAAATCTTACTAATAAGTGCATATGACCAAAGACCTTCTGAATGTTATCCCATCTAGAAGCCTTCACTGAATAGATAGGAAAACCCAACATCTAGAAAGTATAGGGTCTAAGCTTTGTGTAACAATCCCAAAATTACACTATGAGTGGGAAGGCCTGCTGATACCTGAGAATTCTGGAACTTTTCCCCTCCTTTCCAACTCCAATTTGCTCTATGACTTTGAAGAAGTCAATTTTTATGCCTGGGCATTGGTTTCTTTGCTGTTAGCTCTGGTGAGCTGACCTATGCTTCACAAGGGTGATCCCAAGATCCACACAGAGAAGGAACTTTCCCAGACTATAGAGCTGAATCAAATGCTCCAGGATTTCTAGCGAGGGCAAAGATATGTTCAACAAAGCCAGGCAACAAAATATCACTTTTCATTTCTCTGTTTCAATGTCTTTGAAAACATTTTCCTATTATCATTTCCCACTATCCCTAAATTCTTTCAGGAGTAGAAGTGAATATACCATGTAAATAAATGTCTCTCCTAATTTCTTCCATATGGCCACAAAAAGTAGCAAGTTTAATAAAGTTTCCCCCAATTTTTTAAAGTGATAAAGAAGGGACCTTAAAAATATTTATTTTAACCCTCTTTGATTTTTATAGGTGATAAAACCAGCCAGTGAATGGACCCAGTGGAATACTCCTGTGTTATTCCACTACACCTAATGAATGCTTATGCTTCTAGTCTCTGCTTCCTCAAAGCAGTGCTAGTGTTGCTATAGCTGCTGTGTGTTTTTTTATAACAGTAACCTTAGCCTGTTGCCCTGGGGCAGGGCAGTATTTCTCAAAGTTTGGGACTCCCTACTCTGGTCGACTACAAGAAGATTTAGTTGGTTTTAAGTAATACTGAATCACATAATAGAAAAATAATTCCTCTATCAATTTAAAAAATCTTTTTACTTACTTCAAAGAGAAAGTCTCAGGATGACTCTAATACAGGCTTAGTAGCTCTGTGACTTGGTAATCTCCCTTTTTAAGAAATTCAAAGTAGGCAGTTGATCACCTTTTCTTTATGGCAAGTGGTATAAGCTTTCCAAATATGATAATGATGTGAATTTTTCTTTTAAAATCAATCAACTTAAAGAAGAGTATTAAGCTAATAATACTATAAGGGACATGATAAAAATTTATAAAAATTGTATGAGAATGATTAAAATGATGAAATGATTCAAAATACAGACTCTGGAGTCAAACACACATGGGATTCCAATGTGCGGAATCTTCTAGATGTCTAAGATGTAGAGTAGGTTATATATCCTTTCAGTGATTCACTTTTACTGTTGGCAGAATGAGGACATTTGTAATGCCTACCCATGGTTTGTTGTGAGGATTAGCCAAATGATCACTGTCAAGTTCTTACCACAGGGCCTGGCCTATGGTGAGTGGCCAGCAACTGCCAATTGCTATTTTATCAGCAGTGGCAGCGCCAACATTACCTTGCCTGAGGAATGTTGATACATTTTATCTCCTATAATCACAGATTATAAAACCTAGGGAATACAAAAGAAAAAAACCTCTAAAGATTATCTAATCTAAATTTCCCCAGACCCCACCACCTGAGGGTGTTGAGAAAAGAGAACCCTCCTACATTGTTGGTGGGAATGTAAATTGATACAGCCACTATGGAGTTTCCTTAAAACACTAAATATAAAACTACCATATTACCCAGCAATCCCACTCCTGGGCATATATTCAGAGAAAACCATAATTCGAAAAGATACATGCACCCCAATGTTCACTGCAGCACTATTTACAATAGCCAGGACATGGAAGCAACCTAAATATCCAACAACAGAAGAATGGATAAAGAAAATGTGGTACGTATGTACGACGGAATGTTACTCAACTATAAAAAAGAACGAAATAATGCTATTTGCGGCAACATGGATGGACCTAGAGATTATCATACTAAGTGAAGTAAGTCAGACAGAGAAAGACAAATACCATATGATATCACTTATATGTAGAATTTAATAAAAAATGATACAAATGAACTTATTTACTAAACAGAATTCACAGATCTCAAAATCAAACTTATGGTTACCAAAGGAGAAATGTCGGGGGAAGTAATAAATTAGGAGATTGGGAATAACATATACACACTACTATATATAAAATAGATAACTAGCAAGAAACTGCTATATAGCACAGGGAACTCTACTATTATTTAATAACCTACTTGGGAAAAGAATCTGAAAAAGAATGGATATATATATATATATATAGATATAGATATATATATATGTATAACTGATTCACTTTGCTGTATGTACACTTGAAACTAATACAACATTGTGAATCAACTATACTCCAATAAAAACTTCTAAAAAATAAAAATAAAATAAAAGCAACATGTTTTCTAGAATAGCATGTCTCCTTTTAAGCTAACCAATGAATAAGAAAAATAATATCTGTTTAAAAAGTTTTAAAAAACAAACAACCTCTAAAGTTTCTCTAATCTAACCTTCCCCAGACCCCACCACCTGAGGCTTAAAGTTCCTCTAAAGGAGTTTTTAACCTTTATGGTTTATGACTTTTCATTTGTTTTAAATATTTTTGATGCTTTTATTAATCTTAAACTAAAATTTAGCATACATTTTAATTCTGATATAGGCAGTAGTATATGCAGTACTCTGATGTCGTCACTAATAGAAATCACAGCCATTTTCACATTACATCTCTTGAAATATTTATATTCTTTGCCACTTAGAGATTTATGATCGCTATTAGAGCATCTGATTATTAGCATATTAAAAAGAAGCAAATTTATTACTAGATCACAAACTTATAATACTTTGATAACTGCATTTCAATATAATTGGTTTCCTTGTAATCCTATGCGTTTTATGTTATGCATTTACAAGCATTCTGAGAAGAAAACCACCGGCATTATCACACTGCCTCAGCTGTCCATAGCACACACAAAAAGTTTAAAGACCCCTGCTCTATCACCTTGCCAAGAAACGTCGATGCAGTCCACTTGCACACCTTGGGAGATTCCCCATCTCCAGAGAAAACCAGTTCTTACCTGCCCCGGTGAGCCCTTAACACCATAGACAACAAATTCTCCTTGGTTATAGAAGAAACAGAAACCACTGTGCTAAAACAAATTTCTGAAAAACAGAAACTAATTCTGATATATACCTTGCAAAAGTATTTGATTTACCAGCCAAGAAAAATATTAACATAGGTGGCTGAATTTCCAAGATTTAAATCACCGAGTGAATCAATGTAGCAAGCTTTCATTCTATTTCATAGCATACTCTGTCTACAAGCCACTTATCTACTAAGTCAGAACGAATACTGCTTCACTGTTGCTCACACATCACTTGTATTGCTAACGACAAGAAGAAAGCGGTGTGGGGGGAGCATCAGCTTTCAATCATCTTAACTAACACACCTTCTCTGCAAAAGACATGTAACTAATTAAATCAATTTTGTTTTATTTTTTCAACAAATGTTTTTCTCTGTTCAAAATTAGGAGGCAGTTACCTAATTCATGACATAACAAAGGACAAGAGAGTTAGGTTGGTGGTCGAGCAATGTGCAGATCCAAGGCATTTTTGCTTCAAATCGAATGCTCTCTCTAGCACTCAGGACCAAAGAAGAGGATTTGGGGAACAGGAGGTAGACGGAAGAAGAGAGAGAAAAGGAAGAATAAATTAATAATTTTACATTTAACAAAGGATTTCCATAGAATAGCTTTTCATGCTTCCCCCCAAACCCTGTGTAATATTATCAATACTTTTTTTGTTAAAGAAATAAAAGACCAGAAAAGTTAAGTGAATTGTTCAAATTCATGAAGCCAAAAGGAGCAGAGTCAAGGTTTGAGCTCAGGAAGGCTAGTTAAGAGGCTGCCTCTGACTTTGTCCTTGCCCTGCCTCAATCCATCCCCTTACAGAGCTGGTGGCACAGTCTTTCTAAAGGAAATATCTGATCATGCCACTTTCAGATTCATTATCTTTTCAGAACCTTTGCGAAAACGTCCAGGGCTTAGAGATCCATCTTGATCTGGCTACTGCTTACTTCTGCTGTGCTAGAGCTGGCTCCACTGGCCTTTGAGAAATGATTGTTAAATACTCACGAATTTCCAAGTCAGTTGATAAACTGTTGGTAGCTTGAATTTGGCCTCGGTGAGAATATTTACACCACAGAAATTGGCAAAAGTTACAAACAAAGGCTCTCTCTCTTTTTTTTTTTATTTTTTTGAGAAGAAATTTACCAACACACCTCTGCTCTGTAGCACACATCATTTGAACACACCCCCCGCTCTTATTTTCATCCATGCTGAATTACTTTCTGTTCCCTAATAAGCCATGCTATTTCTTTGCCTAGAACACTATTTTCCTTCTTCTCTTTCCCTGGCTCTAATCCTATGAATGTTTCAAGTTTTAAGGCTTGAAACAAGGCTGGGTGAGATATCCCACCCCAACACCCCATCCCCATAGCACACTAGGCTTTCCCCTCCCAAGGCAGTGCTGTAATTACCCTACTACTGGCCAGATTATGTCACTTGACTACAAACTACTCAGATGCAGAAACTCCTTGTTTTTTTATTTTAATACCATTCTCTACCATGTGTCTGACATCTACTGAAAGATCAATATTTGGTAAATAAACATGGTGAATGACAGAGTTAAGAAGGTCCCCAGGGACAAAATCCCTGAAAAACAGGACTTGTAACTTATTTATATTCAGAGGTGTGATACCAGGAATTGGGAAAATCATTCTCAAACCATAAAAGAACCCAAGGGAAGAAAAAGACAAAATGAGGGTCTTAAGAAACAGGGATGTCAGTTTATTTCTGGTTCTAGCCCAAGGATGACAAACAGTTATTTAGACGGCACCACTACCTATTACCAAGGGCATGAGATCCCCGTTTGATCTCTGCACCCTTTTCTGCTGGGCCCAGGAGACTCCTCCATGCCAGCGCCACTGTCATCAATCAAAGCCAGCATCTAAAGTGAAACGCATTTGCCAACCCAGAGGAGGTCATGTGACACAACGAATACTGCCTTCCTCCTAGAAGCCTTTCTGCCGTACTTTCAAGTATCTCACCAGGTTGCTTCCTCCCTTTTGGAGTCAGGATTGAAACTAAGAGAAGTGAAGAGGCGTAGGAGGAGGAAGTAAGGAAGCTGCATGGAAGGGGAAACTTCAAAAAGAGGATGTTAGGGAGGGCCCCCTGTAATCTGTTCTCACATTCCTCCTCCCCTTTCTTTTCTTCCCTTGAGTTTCTTCTTTTTCCTTCTTACTAATTCTCTCTGTGATTGTTTTCCCTTCTGCCCATCTCATTCCAGCTTTTGAGTCTTTGTTTACCTTTTCTCTCTGCAGCAGCTTCTCATTTCTTCTCTGTTCCCTTTTCTGACCTCCCCATCTCCCTTTCTCCTCTACCATCCTCCTTCTTTCTCAACTTTTGTTTCTTACCCTTCCTCCTGCCTTTTAACAGGTTCCAGTATCTCTCTCTGAATTTTTTTTCTTCTGTCTCATTTCCCTCTCTCTCTTTGTCAACTAGATTCTAGAAGAATTAATTACCTTTATTTTGGACACCATTTTCCTCCTCTTTCCCTGGTCCTACTTCTGCTTATCGTTCAAGTTTTACCTTCTGTATCACTTACTTTCTGACATCCATTCCCTTTAATTTTTATAAAGGAAAAAATTTATTTAGAGCACATTTTTCCCCCTAATAGATCTTTCAACTAAATAGCAAAATATTTTATTTCATCTAAAGGCAATAGATTAAAAAACAAATTGTACCACATACATAGTAATGTAATCTTGCAAATTATTTTCCAGCTGGCTTTATAAATTTTGCATATATTCTAAATGGATAATTTCATCAAACATAGTTCTCTTTAAATTAAAGCCTAACAAGCAGTGGCACAAAAAGAAAATTAATCTTGTCATTTCTTGAGCATTTACTATGTACACATCGTTCAATATATTACTCAAATTCTAAAGCCTTTGATTTTCCTATCTATCTTTACACGTAATCTGATTTCTAAAGATGTTTCATGGGAAATATTGTTTTTAAGTGAGCGCAGGCTGATTAGAGCATTTACATTTTTAATACCTGTTAGGGAACCTTGACTACCTGTAGTTCTTGGATAGAAAAATTATGTGTGACCTCCTTTCTTAATGAATATCTGTGCCTTATCTCTCATTAGTTTAGAAATATAAAAATGTAATACTGAAAAAAATGTAATGCTCTTTCTTACAAAATGGAACACAAAAATTCTGAGTTAATAGAAGTGTCATAACTAGGAAGACGCAGGTCATCATAGGCAAGGCATTCTGCAGAGGGTGGAGAAGCTTGGTTAACCTTGTTTTAGTAGAGAGGCATCAGTGTTTCCTCAAAGTCTGTCATTCCAGTGGCTGACCAAGTGCAAAAACAAGCTTAGAGCTAACAAACAAAAGAAATTCAGCAAATCTCTTAAGAAAATCCCCAGTTACCAGACCAGAAAAAAACGGAAACATCCTACAGAGAACTCTCTTATTTCCACCAAAAACTTACGACAGAAGAGCAATTAGGGAACATTAAGTCCAAATCCTCCACTTTACTAGGAAACACTTTGGTTATAATTAAAAATATGAGCTTTAGAGATAAAAAGACTTGGGTTTAAATTGTCACTCAGAAACTCACAACCTGTGTTCTAAGATAATAATAACACCTGAATATCAGGTTGCTCTAAGCATTAAATAGGTGAGGCTCATAAAGGTATGGCAACATAAGAAATGTTCAATCAATATTAACTATAAGTTCCAGAGAAGGAAAAGGTATTTCTTGAAGTCACATACTTGTCGAAGAGCAAGTTTAAGTCCAGCTCACTGTCAAATTGATTTTTATGTCAATGCTCTTTCAATTTCCTGAGATCATTAAACTATGGCCCACGGGCCAAATCTGGCCTCTTGTCTGATTTTGACAAGAGCCACACTCATTCAGTTAGGTACTGTTGATGGTTGCTCCAGTGCCAACATGGCAGAGTTGAGTAGCTGTAAACTGCAGAGCCAAAAATATTTACCAAAAATCCTTTACAAAAAAGTTTGCTGAGCCTTGTGACTAGGACTTGATTTCAAGTCTAGATCACTTAGGGAGACTGAGTTAGCTTTACTATAATCCTTCCTCTACCCTTAGCGGTCTTAGTCAAAAAGGTAAAGGTTTAGTGGTGAATTCTTACCTTCCCAAGTCTTAGTTTTGGTAGCTTAAACCAAAAACAAAAATAAAACAAGCAGGAGAGTAATTTGTTTCCTGTAATGAATAGACTTCAGATTCAAAAGGGTGTTCAGAGTTCCTCATTCAGGTCTTCCAATTCCATGCAAATCTCAAATTTCTACCCTATTTTGCTCTCTACCAATTTGAGAATCTCTAAATGCAGTTAAAATTTATAGGCACCCCTCCTCCCCATGCAGCTATGTTTTCTTTATCAGGGTCAAGGAATGACAGTGCTAAATCTGTCCTTAGCACCCTCTTTGCCCAGATGGAGAAACTGATGTCCAGACAGGGACACTCTCTTGTCATAGATCCCAAGCACAGTGGTTTTTTTTTTTTTTCATTAAACTAAAACTTCCCCCATGATTTACTTTATGTTGCTCAACTATTTAGAGTTTCAGTGGTGGCAAGTAAGATCACAGATTTAGAATTTTACAGTAAGAATTGTATCCTTTATTAATTTTTTTGTTTGGCCGCACTGTGCAACTTGCAGGATCTTATTTCCCCTGCCAGGGATTGAACCCTGCCTGGGTAGTGAAAGCACCGAGTCCTAACCATTGGACCACCAAGGAATTCCTATTAAATTATTTTTCAACTGCTTTGCTGGGAGAATGAAAGTCAGTGCTCACCAGCCAGGGATGAGAACCAACCACCTTATTCGAGTTCCTTAAAATATTAAAGTTATAGACTTACTTTCACACACAATTATAAATATTCCTCTGAGATTGCCTTTTTCGCCAAGAGATGAGAAGAGGCCCTAATGGACTCAAAAGTAAAGGAGACCGCATGACACTGGGAAAAGGGAGAGGAAGGAGGTCCATGCAGCCATGAGCAGCAAAATTCAAAGAGGTCCTTGGAAATGTTGCTAATATACATTTGGAAGAAATGGTGAATTTATCTGGAAAAAAAATTATGATCTATAAAAGGGTTACATTACATTTGACCCTTGAACTGCAAGAGTGTGAACTGCATGGGTCCACTTATATGCAGATTTTTTTCACTAAATTGGTACTCCATACAAATTATACTACATAATCTGAGGTTAGTTGAATGTGCATATGCAGAACCACGAATACAGAGGGCCAACGGTAAAGTTACACATGGATTTTTGACAGTGTGAAGGGTTGGCACCCCAGCCCCTGCATTGTTCAAGGGTTAAATGTATTTATTAAGGATATATCTTTAGTTGGGACTTTAAACTCCAGCCCCTCAACCACTCCCCCCTCATTATTGACAAAAGGCACTGTCATATATTCTGCAGGGCTGATGGATTGATTGCTTTCTCTGTGATTCACCGGTCTGTGGATATACAATAACATATTCACATCTATATGTCCACTAGGCTATCAATTTTATAGTGATGATATAATTGTTCATCATCCCAGTCAGGTCCTCCTCTGACTCCTGAGCTCTCTTAGGGTCAATCAACAAAGCATGAACACTTGAGAATCTCTCCTGTCTCTGGTATCCAGATTCAATCAGTGACCAAATCTTTTTAGTGTTTCCCTCTGAGTTATTTCTTAAACCTATCCTCCGCTTTCTATTTCTATGATATCACTCCAGTTCAGACTACCAGTAGTTCATGTCACGTTATTTCTCATCTGCGTATGGTCCCTCCTAATTCTAATCCTGTCAAACTACCACCAAACCAATATTCCTAAAAACAATTTTGATCAGGTACCTCTCCTGCTTAAATACCTACAATATATCTCCTTTAAAGTCCAAACTTTTAATCAGGCATTCAAGCAACATTCTTTCCAATCCCATTTCTAGGATTTTGTTTTCCTCTTTGAAAACAAGGAGGAATAGCCTGCGTTTCATATGTCTGCATGTGTTGGGGAAGAAGAAATTTTCCCTTCTAGATTCTTTTGGCTGGTCTAAAAATTAAATTGACATGAGATAGATTAACAGGAGAAACATCAAACAAAAGTCGAAAAACATGAATATACAGGAGAGACCCAGGTAAAATGAGTAACTTGCCCAAATGGTCAAAGACCGCACCTTAAATATCATCTTTAGCTAAAGGCAAAAGAGGATGTTCGGGGTTGTAGTTTGGGACTTCAAAGGGGAGGAAGGTAATTTACATGGAAAAGCAAATGTTAAGTAAAAAAATGTTTGCTGGCCGTGCAGAGACAATTGGACACAGACTGGACTCTGATATCTAGGTCTTGCCTGAGTTTCCCCCTCACCACACCTAGCCCATATTCTTTGCAGACGTCTCTGATGATAGCTCTATTCCTGGAACAGGCCTTTTATCTAAATTAGTTAGGCAGCCAAGGGGGAGGTAGAAAGAAAGGCCTCCTTAGTCTTCTGGTTCTTAAAAATAATCAGCCTAAATCAATCCTCATGCCAAAGAGGCACAATTTGGGCTGGCAAATTTGGTTCTCCTACAGGGACAATTGGAGGAGATGGACATAGTGAGAAGTGAGGAAAAACCATCTGTCTTTGGTGCTATTAGATTTGTGCTTTTCCTGATCAATACCACAAGTCCTGAAGTTATTTGTTCTGTCACTAAACCTTGATTGGCAGTACCTTGAGATCTGCTATAGAGGCCACAGAATAATAGCTTTTCTCTCTAAATTAAAATTGCCTCAGGCAGTAAAATCTTAGAGGTTACCTTTGAAGCAATTAATTTGCAAATCTGTTGTTCCATTTATAAAACATTTTAAATTACCCATATTTTAAAAATCACTTTGTCAACTGAAGGAAAAATGCACAATATTAAGAGCTGTAGGTTTCAGCTTTATTCAAGGAGCTTACTGAGGACAACAGGCTGGGAAACAGCCTCTCAGTAGCTCTGAGGGAATTGCTCCAAAAAGGTAGGGGGAGAAGCCAGTATATATATGATCTCTGGCTAGGGAATACACTCAGTCAAGCACACATCTTGGTAAAAGAAAACTGCTAGTCACAAGGAACAGATATCTCAGTCAATGATTTCAGTTCTTTTCTATGTATGGGAAGATGAATGAATTTGGGTTTATTAAAATTCTTCCTGAGATATACATCTAACTATCTAAGGGGCCTGTTTTTCCAAAGCACGGAGTGCCTCATTCTGCTTTTCATTTTGAATTCCTTTCAGGGTGCACTGTCTGTCAGTGACTGCAATAGCTTATGACTTAATCCTTGCAGAACTGGATGGTGGGCAACATTCTTTATTTTACAGCTTTAAAACAGCCTCTGAAAAATACTTGATTGATAACTTTTTAAAATGTAGTCAATTAAATACCCTAAAATTTTTAAAACTACATTTACAAACTTAATTTCCCTTTCAAGTATTTTAATTGTTTGATTTAACAAATAAATAATTTTTCAGTACTAATGAATTTTCATAAATTTAGCAAAATTGATAAACTTATCTGTCTTAGATATTGCAATTCTGAGAATAATATAGCAAAATATCAACATGAAGGGATAAATGTAAATCAATTATTCAATTAACCATTTCAAATCTATTTATGAGGTTATAATTTCAATTAACTAAACTTCCTTGTTTATTATAAATATATGAAATTACAAATATGCACACCCTACTCTTTCTTTTGAGATGTAATGGGCATACCCTAAATATTTTAAATGTACAATTTCATAATTTTGGACATATGTATACATATGTAAAACCATTACCACAATCAATGAAATAAACATGTCCATCACCCCCCAAATTTTCTCGTGCCTCTTTGTAAAGAATTCTCAAAACTCAATAATAGAAACAGGATTTCAAGCCAAATTGAAAAATGGGGAAAAGATTTGAACAGATATTCAACCAGAAAGAAACAATTAGCACATAAGCACATGAAAAAATGTTTGGCATCATTAGTAACTGGGGAAATGAAAAGTACAACCACAATTAGAAACTCTCACACACCTAATCGAGTGACTATACAGTAAGTCCCCTACACACGAACCTTCAAGTTGTGAACTTTCAAAGATGCGAACGTGCGTTCACATGTCCAATCACATAAGTTGGTTCATGTGTCTGGTGTACATTGTCACATGTGTGCATCCTCTACAAATGGTTGTGCTTTTGTGTACTTTACTGTACATACTGTATAGAGTACAATAATATAGTATCTTTATTTCAAGCCCAGGATGTCTGGAAGCAAGTGTAAAAGCAGCAGTGATGTAGCTGGTACTGTATTGTACTTTTCAAGGCACTGTACTATAAGATTAAAAATGTTTTCTTTACTGTTTGTGTTTGTTTGTTTTTTATGTATTATTTGTGTGAAAAGTACTATAAACCTATTACAGTACAGTGCTATATAGCTGATTGTGTTAGGTGTGTATCTAGGCTAACTTTGTTGGACTTACCAACAAATTGGACTTACAAACGCACTCTCCGAACGGAACTCATTCGTATGTACAGGACTTACTGTAATTAAAAAGATTGACCATACTAAGTGTTGGAGAAGATGTGAAGGAATTGGAACTCTCATATACAGCTTCATGATGCACAGTGGTACTGCAGAGTGGAACACCACTTAAAAAAAATAATTTGGGGGCTTCCCTGGTGGCGCAGTGGTTGAGAGTCCGCCTGCCGATGCAGGGGACACTGGTTCGTGCCCCAGTGTGGGAAGATCCCACATGCCTCGGAGCAGCTAGGCCCGTGAGCCATGGCCGCTGAGTCTGCGCGTCCGGAGCCTGTGCTCCGCAATGGGAGAGGCCACAACAGTGAGAGGCCCGCGTACCGCAAATAATAATAATAATAATAATTTGGCAGTTTCTTTAAATAGTTAAGCTTACACCTACTATTTCTAGCCATTCTCCTCCTAGGTACTCAAGACAAATGAAAGCATACTTTTATGTAAAGACTTGTGCTGGAATGCTCAAAGCAGTTTTATTGTAATAGCCAAATACTGGAATCTACTCAAATGTCCAACAACATTTGACGGAATGTATCAGTAGTCTGGGGAGGGAGGGAGGAGTGGGAGAGATAAGTTACAAGGGCCTTACAGAAAAGTTTGAAAGTTATGGAAATATTCATTGTTTTGATTGAGGTGACAGTTTGATGGGTGTATGCATGTGTCAAAATCTACCAAGTTATGTACTCTTAACTATGTGCAGGTTATTGTCTATCAATTATGCCTCAATCAAGTTTTTAAAAAATAAAACAATTGATCCAGTGCCAGTTAAAAAGCCTTTCATTTTTATCGCAGAGGATCAAGAAGATCCTCATTTTTTGGCTGTCAAGGAACACCTACAAAAACAGATAAAATTTTAAAAATAATTTATGACTCATGTCAAAATTAGACCTTGCTTCATATATCTGTTACTACCATTCTCACTTTTTAGATTATATAGAAACCACATGTATCAATGCAGATATGGCAGGTGATGCTGCATTGCAAACAATCCTAAAATCTCAGTATCTTTGAACTATAAAAGTTATTTTTTAAAACATCACATGGCCATTGTGGATCAGGGACTCCACTTATTTTATGACTCAGTGACCCAGGCTGAAGAGGACTCACAATACTGAATGCTGCCAGGTAATGCCCAGGCAGGGTGCTCTGGAGGGAACTTACAGTGAAATGCTCAGCCCAGAAATGACAAAGCTCATCTCCACTCGAAACTCTTTAGACAGAGGAGCTAAGGCGTAAGGTCCCACTCAAGTTCAAGGGCTGATTCACACCCAGAGCGTGACAGAGCAGGACTGTGAGGTTTCATCACACAACTCAGAAGAGCCTGCAATTATGATTTATTTATGGAATTTTCCATTTAATATTTTTGGACTGCTCTTGAAATAGTTCACAATAATCCTCATTTATCTGTCATGATAAAGGAGTACTACAAAGAGAAGATAGCCTTCTGTTTTTGTTTGTTTGCTGTGTTTTGTTTTTCATTATGTTTTGCTTCACTGTTCAAAAACTAAAATTCTCATTTATTGAACTGAATGTCAGGGACCTTCAGGGTTAGTGTATACTGATGAAGAATCATGCCTCCCTTTCATGTTGGTCACCAGTTTCATTCACCTACCATATAACATTCTTTCCTTTCTTTCACTTTGAGCACACCTCAATTTAACAAAGTCCTGTTAACTCAAACTTAAGATTCTCTTTGGAATCCAGCACCTACTCTTTACTGCCATCAACACCACGTTAGTTCACATCCTCATTCTTCTCAAACCCGGGTCATTTCAATTGTGTCTATACTGATTTCTGTGCTTCCAGTCTCTCTCCTCCTTCTCATCACACACAGAAGCACACACAGGGTCATCTATTTGACATGAAAATATTATTGTTTCACTATTTTCTGAGTAATAAAGAACTGTAAAGGTCTTGAAGTAAGGGAAAGTTCACAATCATTATGATTGCATAAATGTTCCTCTTAATCTAGTCCAGGAGACCCTGCCAGTCTCCTCTCCAGTAACTGTCCCTCACAACAACAAGCTACACCCTCACACTAGTCTTTCCCCAAATCCAGTAATTTCTTACAGGTCTCCTTGTCTTTGTTTGTGCTATCACCTGTGCTTGGAATGATTCCCTCCCCTCTGTCCATTTGACAAATTGTCCATTTCCTGCTTAACTACTCAAATGTCTTCTTTGATGCCTCTTGACTTTCTGAAGTAGAGACATCTCTCTTCTCATGCCCATAAAATTGTGTGTTTTCTCTAACATGATATTAGTGATATGACACCTAGTCACATGTGTGAGTGTATATAGAGGTCTTCTTTACTAGTATTAGCTTCTCAAAGTCTTCACTATGTCCTTTTCATCATCTTGCCCAATATATGTGATACCCATATATATGATATGCAGTATATGTGTTATAATATGCTTCCTATATATTATACACAGTGCCTTGCCCAGTGGCTCGTAATGAATGGATACAAGCAAAACATCCAGTGAATGTTTGTGGAATGAAAAAATGGGGTCCATGGCATTAATCCAAAGAAGTACCTGAACCATAAAGATCTTTATTTGAAATCCTAGGTGCATTCTATAGGTAATGGGTTGGGATTTGGAGTATTTAAGAAATCTAAGCAAGAAAAATACCTGATTTTATTTATTTTCTTTAGAATTTAACTTTGACAACTTTGCCAAATATGGATTAAAGAGGAAGGGTGAGGCTGGAGACCCAGGCGAAAAGCAATAGATCAGACCACTTTCAATTAAGTCAAGTAACCATGGAAATGGAAGGAATAGAGACAATCGTTATTCAGAAGGTAAATTTAATAGAATTTAGTGATTAATTGGATGTAGAGAGTGGGGAGTGAAAAGGCAGAAAAGATTAAATTCCAGAGTTCTGGCAAGTTAGAATGAGTAGATAAAGATCCACAACAACACCAGGGATATACAAGGAAGGGCATATTTTAGGGGTAAAATTATCAGTTTTGGAAAGGTTGAATAAGAGATTTCTGAGATAGGCCTAGTTACTAAGTCACAACACCAAAATATTACAAGTGCTATACTAGGAATATGAATAAGGAAGGTTTTTGTTCAAAAATGAATTCAACATATGGCAAAAAGCATGACACATCCAATTACCTATAATACCATGTAATAAATATTACTCTAACAGCTTAGAGTGCAATAGAAACAAAGGGAGGTAACAATTAAATCAAATCAAATCTGATGAGAACTTCACAGTGCAGGTTAAGTTAGAGCTGGAGTTTGAAAAGTAAATTCATTTTTGTAGGAGACAAAAGGGACCTGGTTCTGTCCCCACAGGGCTTGCAGTTGCTCAGAGTTGGAGATAGGTAATTAAACAGAAATGTCATTGGAATTATAATGCAGTGTAATAATGATAATATCAGTGCTGGTTGGGACAGGAGACATTTTAAAGAAAAAGGTCAATAAGAACAAAAATATTATAAGGCATACTTCTCTATGACCATTCACATAGACATTCAGAAAGTAGACATCCAAGTCCTATATCTGGTATCCACCATTGAAACTAAATATTAAGAAATGCTATCCCATCTGTGGAGACATTTGGGGAATACAGTGCACTGGGAAACATACAATGCTAGCAACAGAAATTAATCGTTAGACTTTTGCTGAGCTTCCTTCACTTCTTGTCCAACCCACCAAAATAACACAGGCATCTGGTGAGTTCCTGCTTTTAACCACGTGATATACAATTCTTTCACTGTAATTGCAATAATTATTCCGTGAAAATGATTTTAATAGGCATCACATTCTCAGGAAGATGCTCGTTGAGCATTTCTTGAACATGAAGTTGAAAAAACAAAAGTTTTAATCTCATTTATCACGCCTTATGATAATCTTTTACTTTCTTTCTTTCTGATGGATGATTTCTCATATAAGTGTATTTTGCATTTTAAATCAGTACGTTTTTCCCATATCTGACGGGGATCCACCTGCAAAGGGCACTCAAATTTCTCTCCAGTTGGGAAATGATGGCACATTTAAAGTTTGCAATGCATCCATTTTCTTGTAAAATAAGGTCTGATTGATCATTCATGAGGCAATCTGCTCAAGTAAGGAAAAAGAATGAAAGGATCACAGGGGCAAGTGGCATGTCTGCCCCTCTGTCTCACTTCTGTTGGGCTGGCCATCGCAGAGGGGCAAGCTATCTGGCTTTCTGCACATGCAGCCCTTGAATCTGTATGTACTGGTCACACAGGTGCTCCTTCAGGCTTATCCTGCCCAGGTTCTGGGCCAGTCATTGTCCTAGTCAAGAGAAGTATAAGGCTAAGGGACCAAGGGAGCCGTCCTGCTCCTACAACCCTAGGCTCATTTCTAGTAGAGCATAATATAAGGGAAGTCTGAGCCTTCCACTCCAGTTCTGCCATTGCTTGCTTCCCCATGGAACTTAATGAGTAACTCCTGCATTTGAACTTTAGTTAGCTTTTCTATAGAATCAGAAAATTGTACCACATGGTCTTTCAGTCTCTTCTGAACTGCAACATTTCTAATAGTTAAGAGTAGACGTGCTACAGTAAAATAAAAACAACCTGGATTCAAACCTCACCCCTGCTACTTACTCAAATGTGTTGATGAGCAAATTATTTAACATCTGCACCTTGCTTCATACATCTTTAAAATGAGGATAACAATAGCACCTGTTTCATAGAGTTACTATATAGGTTAAAAGACACAATGCATACACAGCTCTTAGCACAGCGGCTGGTGTATAGTATTTGCTCAATAAATGTTGGCCATTATTAATATTATGATTACCTGTTCTCCAGGGTTTTCCCCCACATGTCAACTCATATTGGTTAGCCCTGTCTTCTGAAGCTACCCACAAACCTCAGTATAGTTCTACACCCTGTATGTGGCCAGAGCACCTAGACATATCAGAGCCCTCTTTTAAACTACCTTTGCGGCCCTCCTAGATTGTGTGCCCAACTCATCACAGGTATATTAAGTCTCAAAATCTCACCTCTTCCTGCTCTACCCTGTTTCACTGAGAGCATTAGCCTTGGTTCTGACATAAGTCTGTGATGAATCCATCAGCTGGGCTCCTGGTAATGACTTTGACCACAAATTGACATCATCTATCTGACAAACTGGGCTTTGTACCGAAACAGGTTCTGGCAGCCAAGTGGAACTGTTTACTCCAGACTGAAAGAGCAGGGTTTTAGTTCACGTTCCCTGAACCGCGCATTCCCATTCAGTCTTTTGCATTTCAGCTCCATGCTCTTCATCTACCCACTGCTCTCTGATGTTGTGCCATCTGCTTTAGCACACAGCATTCTCTCTGTGTCATGGGAAACTTCCAATGAGCTCCTATGAGTGCTCTCAGTAGGGCTGGCCTCATTATACACTAAGTCCCCTAATTTCTATTGCAAAAAATCCTTTCAGAAGCTACTTCCCTCTGAGGGGTTAGAACTGGCATGTATCATTTCTGTATTAGTTCTATAATCAGTAACTTTAAATTCCTGACACTTCCCTTGTCAGTCTTCACGAGTAAATCTCTTATTCATCATCACCAAGCAAAGTATAAAACAAATTGATCTAGCCTGCCTATTTCAGAGAAAGTTGACAATAATGATAACGGTTATGTTGAAAATTAGTAGGTAATACTTATAAACACTCACTATTTTCCAATCTGCCAAGCTCTATGTCAAGCCCTTTTCCTTCATTTTCATTTAATTCTCAAGTAACACTAGGCAGTAGCTACCACTTTATCCCCATTTTAAGAGTGAAGAAATAAAACAGAGGGCTAGTGAGTTAAATTAGTGAAATTAATTCACCCAAGGTAACACGGCTAGTTAGTGAGTACTAGGATTCAAACACTGTTCTGTTTGACTTTAAAACCCACAAAGAAAAAGGAAAAAACACACACGCACATGCCTAATTCTGACACAGATAGGTATTACTAAGAGGCATAAGAGTAGTATTGGTAGAAGTTTGTAGGTGTCTAAAGAAGAATGAAACACCTTCCCACTTAAAGGGAGAAAGTGGGAATGTGCATCTTTGGTATTTGAGCTTAGCTTTGAAGGATGGAGAGAAATCAAAGGACTAGGACAGAAAAAAGAGCAGGGACATCATGGAGATAGGAAGCCATAGGACATATAAAGTGAACATCTTTATTTTTGACTAGAGCCAAGCTTACCCATAAATAATTGATGAAAAAACACTTTTGAAAGAAATACTGGGACCAGAATGTGGGATACCTTTAATATTAGGCTAAGGATGGCTTCTGAGTAAAGTTTTACGCAGGAAAGAAATGCATTATCATGTTATCATATTTGTGTTTCAGGGAGAGTCTTCAACTAGGGAATGAATGATGTGGTTTGAAGAGGGGAGAATATAGGCTGGGAGATGAGCTAAGTTATTTCAACAGTTTGGGTAAGACTTATGAGGGTCTAAACTGGGGTGGGGTGGGAGTGGATGACATTAGGAATGGAGAAGAGAGAACAAAGATGAAAGATGCTTGCTTCCAACATTGTATTAAATATAAAAGACTTTGTCTTCAAAAACTTCATAAGCTTCTTGGGAAGAAAAGGTGTATAAAAAACAAAATCAAATTATTTAAAATTTGGCAGTAAGTGGCACAAGAATACAGTGGAAGAATATATCACCTAAGGTTGAAACTTCTGGGCAACATTTTTAATAGAGGAGGTAAATTGAACTTAACCAGGGAAACTTTGACAGTGTCTGTAGACCTATTTGATTGTCACAGCTAGAGGGGGAGTCCTACTGACACCTAATGCATAGAGGCCAGGGATGCTGCCAAACATCTTAAAAAGCACAGGACAGCTTCCCTCAACCCTTACCCAACAAAACAATTACCCAGCCAAAAATGTCTATAGTGCTGAGATTGAGAAAGCCTGCTTTAAATGATTGCCAGGAATTTGATAGACACTGGGAAAGTTGACCCTGCTTCCTCATTGTAAAATGGAGCAATAAGAGCAACAGTATCTCCTTCATAGGGTTCATGACAACTTTAAAAAAGATGCTGGGGCTTCCCTGGTGGCGCAGTGGTTGAGAGTCAGCCTGCCAATGCAGGGAACACAGGTTCGTGTCCCGGTCCGGGAAGATCCCACATGCCACGGAGCGGCTGGGCCCGTGAGCCATGGCCACTGAGCCTGCGCGTCCAGAGCCTGTGCTCCGCAATGGGAGAGGCCACAACAGTGAGAGGCCCGCGTACCGCAAAAAAAAAAAAAAAAGATGCTGGTTAACTATTTATCATATGGTAAGTGTTTAATAAACCTCTATTGAATATCATCAGTTTTTTTTTCAAAAATGGGAAACTGAAGGGACAATAAATGAATTCACAATGAAAAATTTCAGCTCATCTGAAGTCACCATCTCTGCTACCAAGTCTAAAATATGTAACCTCAGTTCTGACCTCCCTACCAGACTCCCTTCCCACCACATGCCTGCCATTTTCATTTGATTGTCTCACCATTTTTCCAAACCAAACCTATATAAAATATAACTCATAATCCCCTTACTAACTCACCTCATTGTTTGTAGCAAAGACACATTCCCTTAGTTACTGAGTTAAAAGAAAGACAATGAGTGTGATTCAGGAAAACTGTCTTCATGATTCCTGTCTGTTACTAATATGGTGTATGCTGTGCAGCATTAGCAGTTCTGTTTCTTTTCTTGGCCTCAACTTCCCAACTGTAAAGTTGAGAATGTTACCTGAGATGATCCTATAGGCTCCTTCCAGAACTAATATTTTATCACTTGTAGTGAGACTTTCTTTCTTTCTTTCTCTCTCTCTCTCTCTCTCTCTCTCTGCCAGATAATGCCAACAGTAATGTCAATTCTTTTCTGGAAATATCACTCACATCTGCCCACTCTTCCCCTGTCCCAATGGAAGCAGACCGAAGCAGGTGCTTGATGGTTTTTAAAAGGTAATATTGCAACAAATTCCTAACTGGGTTTCCCCCCTCCAGCCTTTCTTTTCCAATCCACTCTACATGCCACATGCATCCTCTTTACACAAATCATTTATGCTCCACACCTGCTCAGAATGCTTTGATGGCTCCCAACCACATGAGTCATTCACTAAAACGCTTCCACCTGGTACCCAAGGCGCTCCATGATCAAACCCGTCCCCCTTTCCAGTCTCATCTCCTATGGCTCTCCTCCATATACTACTCTCTGATCCAGACATTCTTTTCTCCTCATCAACACTCTAGCATGACATATTCATTCCTTACATGTTTCTTACATTGTTATGCCCTCTGAAATGCTTTTATGCATATCCAACCATCCCACAAATCATTCGGAAATATTAATCAAAGGCCCACTCAGACATAGCAAACACATAGAACATTATAGTGAGCAAAAAAAAAGCATGGTTTCTGCCCTTACAGAGCTGGCAGCCTAGAGGGAGAAATGGACATTTCTCAAGTAGTCTCATAAGTAAATGTGAAATTGTAGCTCTGTCGAGTACTCTAACTAAGAGGCACATTGTGCTATTGAGACAGGCAGACAAGAATGCAGCCATTTTAGAAAAGGACCAGGGAATGGCCTTGGACAAAATAGGCCCTGGAAGCTAAAAAAACAAAGGCCCACGGGGCCTGAGCCCCAGAGGAAAAAAAAAAAAAGGGCTCGAAGGAGTAAAAGATTAACTTTACCTCTGTTGCAATAAGGAGTATACCTAATTGCCACAAGACAATAAGCTCAACTACAGATTTTAACTTTATCCATTCCTATGCTCTCTAGAAGAAAATTCTCATGCATTTCTTTTCCCAAGGAAAATCAGTCCCTATTCCTGATAGCTACCATGGAGCCACAGGCTGCTGATCAAAAACGTTTGATGATTTCTGAAAATTATCAGTGATCAATGAGAGAAACCCTCCCTACTGTTATTAAAGCAACTCGTCCCTCCTATTCAGGGAACTGGCATTTCTCCCTTGTGCACAAGCGATCTCTTTTAATAAAAAGCTTGCTTGCGGCTAGAGAGAAAGATGGCGGAAGAGTAAGACGCGGAGATCACCTTCCTCCCCACAGATACATTAGAAATACATCTACACGTTGAACTGCTCCTATAGAACACCCACTGAACGCTTGCAGAAGACCTAAGACCTCCCAAAAGGCAAGAAACTCCCGCACGTACCTGGGTAGGGCAAAAGAAAAACACAGAGACAAAAGAATAGGGACGGTACCTGCACCAGTGGGAGGGAGCTGTGAAGGAGGAACGATTTCCACACACTAGGAGCCCCTTCGCGGGCGGAGACTGCGGGTGGCGGAGCGGGGAAGCTTCGGAGCCGCGGAGGAGAGCACAGCAACAGGAGTGCGGAGACCAAAGCGGAGAGATTCCTGCACAGAGGATCGGTGCCGACCAGTACTCACCAGCCCGGGCGGGCAGGGACTGGGAGCTGAGGCTCGGGCTTCGGTCGGAGCGCAGGGAGAGGACTGGGGTTGGCGGCGTGTACACAGCATGCAGGGGGTTAGTGCACCACGTCTAGCCAGGAGGGAGTCCGGGGAAAAGTCTGGACCTGCCGAAGAGGCAAGAGACTTTTTCTTCCCTCTTTGTTACCTGGTGCGCGAGGAGAGGGGATTAAGAGCACTGCTTAAAGGAGCTCCAGAGACGGGCGCGAGCCGCGGCTAACAGCGCGGACCCCAGAGACGGGCATGAGACGCTAAGGCTGCTGCTTCCAACACCAAGAGGCCTGTGTGCGAGCACAGGTCACTATCCACACCCCCCTTCCGGGGAGCCTGTGCAGCCCACCACTGCCAGCGTCCCCTGATCCAGGGACAACTTACCCAGGAGAACACACGGCGCGCCTCAGGCTGGTGCAACGTCACGCCGGCCTCTGCCGCAGGCCCGCCCCGCACTGCGTGCCCCTCCCTCCCCCCGGCCTGAGTGAGCCAGAGCCCCTGAATCAGCGGCTCCTTTAACCACGTCCTGTCTGAGCGGAGAACAGACGCCCTCAGGCGACCTACACACAGAGGCGGGGCCAAATCCAAAACTGAAACCCTGGAGCTGTGAGAACAAAGAGAAAGGGAAACCCTCCCAGCAGCCTCAAGAGAAGCGGATTAAATCTCCACAATCAACTAGACTACCCTGCATCTGTGGAATACCTGAATAGAAAACAAATCATTCCCAAATTGAGGAGGTGGACTTTGGGAGCAAGATATATTATTTTTTCCCCTTTTCCTCTTTTTGTGAGTCTGTATGTGTATGCTTCTGTGTGAGATTTTGTCTGTATAGCTTTGCTTTTACCATTTGTCCTAGGGTTCTGTCCGTCCGGTTTTTTTGTTTGTTTTTTTACTTAAACAAATTTTTTTTCTTAATAATTATTTTTATGTTAATAACTTTATTTTATCTTACTTTATTTTATTTTATCCTCTTTCTTTCTTTCTATTTTTTCTCCCTTTTATTCTGAGATGTGTAGATGAAAGGCTCTTGGTGCTGCAGCCAGGACTCAGTGCTGTGCCTCTGAGGTGGGAGAGCCAACTTCAGGACACTGGTCCACAAGAGACCTCCCAGCTCCACATAATATCAAATGGGGAAAATCTCTCAGAGATCTCCATCTCAACACCAAGACCCAGCTTCACTCAATGACCAGCAAGCTACAGTGCTGGACACCCTATGTCAAACAACTAGCAAGACAGGAACACAACCCCACCCATTAGCAGAGAGGCTACCAAAAGTCATAATAAGTCCACAGACACCCCAAAACACACCACCAGACGTGGACCTGCCCACCAGAAAGACAAGATCCAGCCTCATCCACCAGAACACAAGCACTAGTCCCCTCCACCAGGAAACTTACACAACCCACTGAACCAACCTTAGCCACTGGGGACAGACACCAAAAACAATGGGAACTACGAACCTGCAGCCTGCGAAAAGGAGACCTCAACCACAGTAAGATATGCAAAATGAGAAGACAGAAAAACACACAGCAAATGAAGGAGCAAGGCAAAAACCCACCAGACCAACAAATGAAGAGGAAATAGGCAGTCTACCTGAAAAACAATTCAGAATAATGATAGTAAAGATGATCCAAAATCTTGGAAATAGAATAGAGAAAATGCAAGAAACATTTAACAAGGACCTAGAAGAACTAAAGAGGAAACAAGCAATGATGAACAACACAATAAATGAAATTAAAAATACTCTAGATGGGATCAATAGCAGAATAACTGAGGCAGAAGAACAGATAAGTGACCTGGAAGATAAAATAGTGGAAATAACTACTGCAGAGCAGAATAAAGAAAAAAGAATGAAAAGAACTGAGGACAGTCTCAGAGACCTCTGGGACAATATTAAATGCACCAACATTCGAATTATAGGGGTCCCAGAAGAAGAAGAGAAAAAGAAAGGGACTGAGAAAATATTTGAAGAGATAATAACTGAAAACTTCCTTAATTGGGAAAGGAAATAGTTAATCAAGTCCAGGAAGCACAGAGAGTTCCATGAGGATAAATACAAGGAGAAACACACCAAGACACATATTAATCAAACAATTAAAAATTAAATACAAAGAACACATATTAAAAGCAGCAAGGGAAAAACAACAAATAACACACAAGGGAATCCCCATAAGGTTAAAAGCTGATCATTCAGCAGAAACTCTGCAAGCCAGAAGGGACTGGCAGGACATATTTAAAGTGATGAAGGAGAAAAACCTACAACCAAGATTACTCTACCCAGCAAGGATCTCATTCAGATTTGATGGAGAAATTAAAACCTTCACAGACAAGCAAAAGCTGAGAGAGTTCAGCACCACCAAACTAGCTTTACAACAAATGTGAAAGGAACTTTTCTAGGCAAGAAACACAAGAGAAGGAAAAGACCTACAATAACAAACACAAAACAATTAAGAAAATGGGAATAGGAACATACATATTGATAATTACCTCAAATGTAAATGGATTAAATGCTCCCATCAAAAGACACAGACTGGCTGAATGGATACACAAACAAAACCCATATATATGCTGTCTACAAGAGACCCTCTTCAGACCTAGGGACACATACAGACTGAAAGTGAGGAGATGGAAAAAGATATTCCATGCAAATGGAAATCAAAATAAAGCTGGAGTAGAAATTTTCATATCAGACAAAATAGACTTTAAAATAAAGACTATTACAAGAGACAAAGAAGGACACTACATAATGATCAAGGGATCGATCCAAGAAGAAGATATAACCATAGTAAATATTTATGCACCCAACATAGGAACACCTCAATATATAAAGCAAATACTAACAGTCATAAAAGGGGAAATTGACAGTAACACAATCATAGTAGGGGACTTTAACACGCCACTTTCACCAATGGACAGATCATCCAAAATGAAAATAAATACAGAAACACAAGCTTTAATTGATACATTAAAAAAATTGGACTTAATTGATATTTATAGGACATTCCATCCAAAAACAACAGAATACACATTTTTCTCGAATGCTAATGGAACATTCTCCAGGATAGATCATATCTTGGGTCACAAATCAAGCCTTGGTAAATTTAAGAAAATTGAAATTGTATCAAGTATCTTTTCTGACCACAACACTGTAAGAGTAGATATCAATTAGAGGAAAAGATCTGTAAAAATTACAAACACATGGAGGCTAAACAATACACTACTTAATAACGAAGTGATCACTGAAGAAATCAAAGAGGAAATTAAAAAATACCTAGAAACAAATGACAATGGAGACACGACAACCCAAAATCTAAGGGATGCAGCAAAAGCAGTTCTAAAAGAGAAGTTTATAGCAATACAATCCCACCTTAAGAAACAGGAAATAACTCAAATAAATAACCTAACCTTGCACCTAAAGCAATTAGAGAAAGAAGAACAAAAAATCCCGAAGTTAGCAGAAGGAAAGAAATCATAAAGATCAGATCAGAAATAAATGAAGGAAACGATAGCAAAGATCAATAAAACTAAAAGCTTGTTCTTTGAGAAGATAAACAAAATTGAAAAACCATTAGCCAGACTTATCAAGAAAACAAGGGAGAAGTCTCCAATAGAATTAGAAATGAAAAAGGAGAAGTAACAACTGACACTACTGAAATACAAAAGATCATGAGGGATTACTACAAGCAACTCTATGACAATAAAATGGACAACCTGGAAGAAATGGACAAATTCTTAGAAATGCACAAACTGCCGAGACTGAACCAGGAAGAAACAGAAAATATGAACAGACCAATCACAGCACTGAAATTGAAACTGCGATTAAAAATCTTACAACAAACAAAAGCCCAAACCAGATGGCTTCACAGGCGAATTCTATCAAACATTTAGAGAAGAGCTAACACCTATCCTTCTCAAACTCTTCCAAAACATAGCAAAGGGAGGAACACTCCCAAATTCATTCTACGAGGCCACCATCACACTGATACCAAAACCAGACCAAGATGTCACAAAGAAAGAAAACTACAGGCCAATATCACTGATGAACATAGATGCAAAAATCCTCAACAAAATACTAGCAAAGAGAATCCAACAGCACATGAAAAGGATCATACATCATGATCAAGTGGGGTTTATTCCAGGAATGCAAGGATTCTCAATATATGCAGATCAATCAACGTGATACACCATATTCACAAATTGAACAAGAAAAGCCATATGATCATCTCATTAGATGCAGAGAAAGCTTTTGACAAAATTCAACACCCATTTATGATAAAACCCTGCAGAAATTAGGCATAGAGGGAACTTTCCTCAACATAATAAAGGCCACATATGACAAACCCACAGCCAACATCATCCTCAATGGTGAAAAACTGAAACCATTTCCACTAAGATCACGACAAGACAAGGTTGCCCACTCTCACCACTATTATTCAACATAGTTTTTGAAGTTTTAGCCACAGTAATCAGAGAAGAAAAAGAAATAAAAGGAATCCAAATTGGAAAAGAACAAGTAAAGCTGTCACTGTTTTCAGATGACATGATAGTCTACATAGAGAATCCTAAAGATGCTACCAGAAAACTACTATAGATAATCAGTGAATTTGGTAAAGTAGCAGGATACAAAATTAATGCACAGAAATCTCTGGCATTCCTATACACTAATGATGAAAAATCTGAAAGTGAAATTAAGCAAACACTCCCACTTACCACTGCAACATAAAGAATAAAATATCTAGGAATATACCTACCTAAGGAGACAAAAGACCTGTATGCAGAAAATTATAAGACACTGATGAAAGAAATTAAAGATGATACAAATAGATGGAGAGATATACCATGTTCTTGGATTGGAAGAATCAACATTGTGAAAATTACTCTACTACCCAAAGCAATCTACAGATTCAATGCAATCCCTATCAAACTACCACTGGCATTTTTCACAGAAGTAGAACAAAAAATTTCACAATTTGTATGGAAACACAAAAGACCCCGAATAGCCAAAGCAATCTTGAGAACGAAAAACGGAGCTGGAGGAATCAGGCTCCCTGACTTCAGACTATACTACAAAGTTACAGTAATGAAGACAGTATGGTACTGGCACAAAAACAGAAATATAGACCAATGGAACAGGATAGACAGCCCAGAGATAAACCCACACACATATGGTCACCTTATCTTTGATAAAGGAGGCAAAAATATACAGTGGAGAAAAGACAGCCTCTTCAATAAGTGGTGCTGGGAAAACTGGACAGCTACATGTAAAAGTATGAAATTAGAACACTCCCTAACACCATACACAAAAATAAGCTCAAAATGGATTAAAGACCTAAATGTAAGGGCAGAAACTATCAAACTCTTAGAGGAAAACATAGGCAGAACACTCTATGACATAAATCACAGCAAGATCCTTTTTGACCCACCTCCTAGAGAAATGGAAATAAAAACAAAAATAAACAAATGGGACCTAATGAAACTTCAAAGCTTTTGCATAGCAAAGGAAACCATAAACAAGACCAAAAGACAACCCTCAGAATGGGAGAAAATATTTGCAAATGAAGCAACTGACAAAGGATTAATCTCCAAGATTTACAAGCAGCTCATGCAACTCAATAACAAAAAAACAAACAACCCAATCCAAAAATGTGCAGAAGCCCTAAATAGACATTTCTCCAAAGAAGATATACAGATTGCCAGCAAACACATGAAAGAATGCTCAACATCACTAATCATTAGAGAAATGCAAATCAAAACTACATTGAGGTATCACCTCACACCGGTCAGAATGGCCATCATCAGAAAATATGCAAACAGTAAATGCTGGAGAGGGCGTGGAGAAAAGGGAACCGTCTTGCACTGTTGGTGGGAATGTAAATTGATACAGCCACTATGGAGAACAGTATGGAGATTCCTTAAAAAACTAAAAATAGAACTACCATACAACCCAGCAATCCCACTACTGGACATATACCCTGAGGAAACCATAATTCAAAAAGAGTCATGTACCAAAATGTTCATTGCAGCTCTATTTACAGTAGCCTGGACACTGAAGCAACCTAAGTGTCCATTGACAGAAAAATGGATAAAGGAGGTGCAGCACATATATACAATGGAATATTACTCAGCCATAAAAATAAACGAAATTGAACTATTTTTAGTGAGGTGGATCGACCTAGAGTCTGTCACACAGAGTGAAGTAAGTCAGAAAGAGTAAAACAAATACTGTATGGTAACACCTATATATGGAATCTAGGGGGGAAAAAAATGTCATGAAGAACCTAGGGGTAGGACAGGAATCAAGACACAGACCTACTAGAGAATGGACTTGAGGCTATGGGGAGGGGGAAGGGTAAGCTGTGACAAAATGAGAGAGTGGCATGGACATATATACTCTACCAAACGTAAAATAGATAGCTAGTGGGAAGCAACCGCATAGCACAGGGAGATCAGCTTGGTGGTCTGTGACCACCTAGAGGGGTGGGATAGGGAGGGTTGGAGGGAGGGAGACGCAAGAGGGAAGAGATATGGGAACATATGTATATGTTTAACTGATTCACTTTGTTATAAAGCAGAAACTAACACACCATTGTAAAGCAATTATACTCCAATAAAGATGTTAAAAAAAAAAAAGTTTGCTTGCTTAAGTGTATTTTGGAAGCAATATTCATTTCTATGGTATTGCTGTCCAAGAATCTGGAAAGAGTCCGGTAACACCATAAGAGAATAATGTGAGATTTGACCTATTTGAGGAGGGTTGGGGGGCGGATTCCAGCAGAAGGTCAATTGATCTGATACCTGCATAACAAGCTAACCAGGCCAGGCGGGCTAGAAAGCCCATTGTGACAAAACAGAGGAGGTTTAAAATGCAAAGTTGACTTCTTATATATGTAGATATCAAAAATTTTTTAAATGGCATTAAGCTCAGTTACTTGGCGTTCCTTTAATTTATGCAGAAACAATATATGCTAACTCATTTGATCTTGATGGGAACTCTGTAATCATTAATAAGAGCCATTTTATAGATCAGTATGTGAGTTCAGACTTGTTAACTGGCTTGTCCAAGGGACAGAATCTGGAGTAAAACTATGGTCTCTGATCCCTAGTGCAGGACTTTTTCTCCTCAACTACTGTCACTGCCCCTGCAGTTTGCAAAACCCATTTGTCTCTGCTCAACAGGCAGACCAAGTGTGACTTTTTCCCTGAGGGCTTCTCAGTCCTTTTTGACCCACAATCAAATATAACTAGAGGAAAAAAATGGTATCTTACAAACCAGAAAAATACCTGTAACATAGATGACAGATAGGAAAGGGTCACCATAAAAAGAGCTCATAAAATTGATGGGAAAAAAAAAATGAGAATCCAGTTAACAAATAAATAAAATTCTTGAAAAAGAACTACAAGGGGCTAAACAAATACAAAATAAAATGTCAACCTTTGCTAGTAATCAAAGTGCAAACAAAAGGGATAACTTTTACCCATTAAGCTAGTATTCTTTAATATATAACAAAAGGAAGAGCTGTCAAACTTGCCACAAAAATGGCATTAATGGGTTTCCCTGGTGGCGCAGTGGTTGAGTCCGCCTGCCGATGCAGGGAACACGGGTTTGTGTCCCGGTCCGGGAAGATCCCACATGCCGCGGAGCGGCTGGGCCCGTGAGCCATGGCCGCTGAGCCTGTGCGTCCGGAGCCTGTGCTCCGCAACGGGAGAGGCCACAACAGTGACAGGCCCGCGTACGGAAAAAAGAAAAAAAAGAAAAAAAAAGAAAAATGGCATTAGTGTACATTGTTGGTGGGAGCACAATAAAAATAGCGAACAGTTACACAGAATGTGCAGTACCTTCCATACATCGCCTCAACTCTATAAAGTAGGTACATTGTGATTCCTGTATTAGAGATGAGGATGCTGAGGCACAGAATGTTTAAGTAACTTTCCTAGACCCATATAAAGTAATACAACCATACTGATGATTACTGAGACTCTTTACAAGAAAATGTAAAGTATCAAAATTTGACCTAGTATCGATATAATAACTTACTGAAAAGATTTATGGACGAATGTATTCAAGACAGTGTTAGCATTCAGATTGTTCCTGATTTTTCTCACTGTTATAAATGTGAATAGTAAAATGAAAGCGGGAAAACTTGGAATAATAAGAGAGGAACTGTTAAATAATTACAGTCTATCTGAACGGCAGAATATCATTCACCCCTCCAAAATAATATGAGTAATAAATTGTTGATCGACAATAAGAAAATGTTTTGGAATATTACTGAAAATGTTAAGGGAGAAAAATAATACAAAATCATATACAATATAATGACTCCAACTTTGTTTTGAAAAAGTAGTCAGTAAATATTTGAAATGCAGTAAATATTTGAATGCAGCTTCAAAGACAGATACATCATCCTTGGCTTGGAGAAGAAAAACGTATGTATAAATGTATAAATAAGAATATGGTACATCTCCTTTGAAGGAGCAACACAAAATTTACTGATTTAAGAACACTAGGGAGAATCTTGTTTTAAAAAGAGAATTGTGATGTATATTATATTATTATCTTCGTAAAATTGTTCAGAGTTTACAAATTGGAGGAACCTAAACCTAAACTTACTTTACACTTAAATCTTTCAAAAATGAATCACATTCATGAAGCTTTTTCAGTATTACATGAACAAAACTTAACTAAATCTAAACTACTTGGCCAGAACCCTGCTCTTCAGGTTTGGCCAGTCTCCTTGACCAGCTGGGGTTAGGTCCAGCTGACCCTCTGAACCCAGGAAGTGAGATTTAGGTGTCCTGTTGACTCCTTAAAGTATAAGAGTTCAGTAGAAAGAGCCTCACCCTCTGGTCCACCCAAAGGAAAACCTGCAGCCATCTCCAAACTCTAAGAATCTTCCTTCCTCTCCTGAGCCTGTATGGTCCCCTGAGATTCCAAAGCTAGCTACTGTCAACCCTATCTCTCTTCTTTTACTCAAGGCCTGAATATAATCCCCATGCCTCAGAATGCTCCTCACTGGGTTTGGAGACTGCACTGTACTAATGCAATACTAACAGAGCCTGGCCTGGTTCAGACCCTAACCACAGAGATCAAGGTCCAGCAAGACCCAAGTTCCTAGGATGTGGTGAAGGAATCCTACATCTCCACTTTCTCCTGCCCACCCTCACAATGAATGCAGGCTATAAATTTGGTCCAGTTACCTTGTCTATACATCTCCACTTTCTCAGCTGGAAAATGGCTATAATAATAATAATACTTATCTTGTTAGAAATATGCCATTAAAAAGTTTTTAGCACATAGGCACCAGGTCCATAAATGCTAACTACTATTATGGTAATGAGGAGGTAATGATCACCAAGAAGAGCTGGCCAATTCCCAGCCAGAGCAAGTACAGAAATTTAGCCAGACTGTAAACTCTTGGCTGTTTTAACCCATTATTTTATCTTCAGTACGTATAGTATAGTGAAGGCACATAGTTGACCCTTGAAAAAATATAGATAATTGAATAAGTAAATGGATTTGGCAAATCCCTTCCAGTAGCCCAGATTTTAGGCACCCCTGAGGAGTAGTGAGCTCTCACATATCTGGATCAAGACCATGGGATGTCTGGGAGGGGTATCTTGGTTTCCTAGCTGCTTCCAGAACCAGTGTCTAGGTATACTTTTCCTCAAGTGGCTGCCTTTTTTCCTAGATCTCTATATAACTCTAGGCAGAACTAAAAGTTCCAGTTAAAACTGAAATTTGTGCAAACACTGTCTGAGGTCACTCCCTCAGTTTGGGCAAAACAAGCTGGCACTGTTAGAATTGGAAGTCTGGCCGTGCAGACACATCCTGCCAGACCCTTGTCAGTGGAGAAGAGATTATATGAATTGCTCTGATTCAAGAAGCCACTCCCTGTAACAACCATCTGAGAAGTCCTGCAGCTTCTCTGTATGGGATGAACCTCATTAAACTCCATGAGGCAACAGCCACAGATTCAAGCAATCAAAATCTTAGGTTTACACAGCAGAGTGCAAGGGAGGGACTGTACATGGGTGGAGAAAGCTGCTTCTAAAAGTACCTTCCCTACCCACCTCCTCCTTGCCTAATTCTCATCTGCCCTTCTATCCCTTAGAATAAGAAATTCAGTAGCACAGACAGGTCCCTGTGTGCCTGGACAGGAAATTTCAGAAACTGGGTTTCTATTTTTTGATTCCCAGAAGACAAGCAATGCTACCACTTTAGCATTCCTAATTACCTAATATGCCATACTGTTTGTATTATGGACACAGATTTTAATGGGTATTCTTCAAAAGCAATTTGGCCCATTGGTTTTCAATGTTTAGTCCCTTGAACTGTATATACAGGAATAACCTAGGCAGCTGATTAAAAATTCAAATTCCTTGTCTCAAAACCCAGATATTTCAATTCAGTAGAGCTTAGATGGGGCCCAGGTATTTCCTTCCTTTCCTCCTTCCTCCCTTCCTTTTTTGTCTTTTTTTTAAAAAAAAAAAAACTAAGTTAGAAGATGATGTTCAGTCAGGGCTGAAAGTCACAGATCTTCCAAATTCTAATTTCTGGTTTAACTCTTGAATCCTCTCCAAAATAGTCACATCCAATGATTATCAAATCCATGTTTGAAAACTACTAGTGATGGGAAGCTTGACTTCTAGAACTAAACCATCTTTTTACATAGTTATCCAGCTCATCATAATTTTACACTTTCAGTCTAGTTTTATCCCTCTTGGGACCTTGAAAAGTAAGTACAATCCTTCTTTCACATCCTAAGTTTCTTTGTTTGACATGGCTCTTTGTACAAAAATTAAAGGAGTATTCATAATTCAGTCTTTCACAAATTATGTTCCTGAGAACAGTGCTGCTAGGATGTGTTCCATGAAAAAGGTGGTCTGTTGTCAAAGAAGTTTGCTGCTTATCAAACACATAGGCTACATTCAGTCGTAGCAAATACATGCTATACAAGCAGAAGAAAGATGGTGATCCCCTCACACATGCACTGGAGGGGATTTTCACACTGGATGAAAGGACTAACTTTAATCTATGATCTCTACTCCCTTCATCACTGATATCTTTATGAAGAGGATAGAGTAATTCCTTCCTGCTCACAATACCCCAGTCCCATTTGAAACCTCATAGAAAAGCAGGGAAAAGTGAGCATTCTGTGTGTAATTCATCCCCAGTCATCAAGAGTCAGCCCTAGGTCACACCCCATCAGGAGGGTTTGTCAATTAGTCATGATCTTGAGGGATGGGCGGGGTCTGTCTACTCCCAATATAATTCACTTAGTTCTCATCAATGGCAATAGAAGAATTCACCCTTCAATTAGTAAAGGCTCAGCAGATTTCAGATGAAAGAGGATCAGAAGTCAAGGAGGTCCACACCTACTCTTTCCCAGACACTTGGGAAACTGACCTAGTTTTGTTTTATACCTTGTATACACCTTTTTGTAGTGTTAAATAAATTGTTTAAGAATGTGCACGTGTTATGACAACCTGTTTCATCAACGGCTACTGTTTTCTCACACATTATTATAATCCTACAGCAACCACATACATATTTTACATAGCTGTAATCATAGTGCACATATAATTTTGTGCTCTTTATTTCACATATATTGTACACATCTTTCGTATTTTTATGGTAGTCCTATTTATCATATAATATATATTCGGGAAGTTCACACTAAGTTCCTTAACATTTCCCCAACTTTGTGATTTGAACTCACTTCAAATATTCACTATGATAGAGTTTTAAACATTTTTGTACATAAGAATTTTTCCTTGTCTTTAACCCTTTTCTAAGTGTGGATTTTTATGAGTGGGATTATTGACCCAAAAAGCATAAACAATTTAAGGCAAACTAATCTTTTACAATGTTACACTAATTTATAATGATGCCAACAGGTATTAGAATTAGTGTTTTAGAATACACATTTCATTACAAATTTACCACTACAGTACAATATATTTTTCTTCTACATTCATCTACATATACAGAGCTTTTACAAAACTTTTAGAGAGAAGTAATGTACCGCTAGAATTTCTTTTCAAACATCACAGTACATATTCATACAGAAAGAAATTCTCAAGTAAGTCTTTAAAAATATTTCTCAAAAACCATGCAAAATTTGTATGATTTAAATTAGGTGTTGTGGTGGCAGAATTCTAAGAAGGCCCCACGATTCCTGCCCTCTGTTGTACATACCTGGTGAGTGCCCTTGAGTGTGGCAGGTCCTATAAATAGGAGAGCAAACAACCACCAAGATTACGCTATGTTATATGACAAAGTAAAGGAATTTTGCAGGTGTAATTAAGTTCCCTGATCTATTAACTCTAAGTTAATTAAAAGGTAGATAACTAGGTAGGCCTGACTTAATCAGGTGAGCCCTTGAAAGGTAGTCTAGCAAGAGGTCAGAGACATAAAGTCAGAAAGTTTCAAAGCAGTAACATACACATTTCTGCAGATCTTGGAGAATAATACTGCCATATTTTGAAAAGGACCATGTCTCAGGTAATAAAAGGTGACCTCTAGGAGCTGAGGGCCTCAGTTCAACAGCTGTGAGGAACTAAATTCTGTCAACAACCAGTGACTTGGGAATAAACCCAGGGCCTCAGATGAGATTTCAACATCAACTGACATCTTGATTTCATCCTGTTGAGACCCTGAACATGGGACCCATCTAACCCTTGTCTGGATTCCTAACACACAGAGACCATGAGATAATAAATTCATGTCATTTTAAGGCAGTAAGTTGGTGATAATTTGTTACTCAGTGAAAGAAAACTGACACATTAAATACTAAAGGTAAAAAAATCTTACAGGGCTTCCCTGGTGGCACAGTGGTTGGGAGTCCGCCTGCCGATACAGGGGGCACGGGTTCGTGCCCTGGTCCGGGAGGATCCCACGCGCCGCGGAGCGGCTCAGCCTGTGAGCCATGGCCGCTGAGCCTGCGGGTCCGGAGCCTGTGCTCCGCGACGGGAGGGGCCGCAGCAGTGAGAGGCCCGCGTACCGCAAAAAACAAAACAAAACAAAACAAAAAATCTTACAATAATCAAAGAAGCCAACCAACATTAGAGAAAGAATAAAATAAAATAAAGCATTAACTGCAAAGGGAACAGTTGGAGCTAATAAATATCCCAAATTAATGTAATGTTTTGAAGAAGTCTAAGTCATGATGAAAAAATAAAAAAAAGTAGTTATAGATGGTTTCATTCTCCAGATTAAACAAAGCAAAAAAATGCCAATAAGAATGGTCTCTTTGGGCTTCCCTGGTGGCGCAGTGGTTGAGAGTCCGCCTGCCGATGCAGGGGACACGGGTTCGTGCCCCGGTCCGGGAGGATCCCACATGCCACGGAGCGGCTGGGCCCGTGAGCCATGGCTGCTGAGTCTGCGTGTCCGGAGCCTGTGCTCCGCAACGGGAGAGGCCACAACAGTGAGAGGCCCGCGTACCGCAAATAAAAAAAAAAGAAAAAAGAAAAAAGAAAAGAATGGTCTCTTTTTCCTATAAAATTAAGTTTAAAATTTATTTTATATGAGCATAAATAGATAATTTTATGGTTAATAATGTTTGAAATTATATTAGGAAATAACTAATGGCATAAAAAAACCTTTCTCCTCACACAAAATTTTAAATATAAAATCAAAAAAGGAGATCATCTGTGCACTAATAGTCAATCAATATAAATAAATCCAAGGAAGTAAGCAAAAAGATAACAAATATCAAATTATGAAAAATTATTCAGTGAATATAAAGGGTAAATATTCCTGATCAAAGGCAAGCAGTTTCCAACTGCACCTGAAAAGAAATTTAGTAACACTGCTTTTAAGAGACATTTCTAAAACAAAATTACAAATTAATTAAATATTATTTAATAAATAAAAGGGGGGGGGGGGGGGGGGGGGGTGGGGAAAATGTTTTAAAATAATGTTTAAACAAAAGAAGAACAAGGTTGCCAATATCAATCTCAGAAAAAAATATATGAGAAAATTAAAACATAGTAAGCAAGTTTCAGAGGCTTATTTTATAATAATTAAAGTTATAATAATTTAAAAATATACAAAAACATTATGAATGAAAGGAATTATAAAGTGTAATATGTTATACATATTTTTAAGTGATTAAAAACAAATATAATGTTTTATGTTAATGCAAGAAATGAATCTATAGCAGATGAAACAGAAATTTGTGACAAAAGCAGACCACTGAAAAATATTTAAAATAATAAAAATTTAAGTCCTACATACTAGTATTTATAGAATCTGGTCAAAGAATTACTTAGAGCAAAAAATAAAATAAAACTGCACTACAAGAAAATTAAAAAAAGAAAATCAATTACATAAAAGTTATGTAATTGTTATGTAATAAGAAAAGTTGTTATGTAATAAGAAATTAGAAGCACATTTAAATTAATCAAGCCCAGCTCCTTAAATATTACTAGCAATATAGACCAAAAAAAATCATGGAATCTAATCAAGAAAAAAGCAGTAGCATAAACTTTGTAATATGGGAGAATACATTAGTAAAATGGTCATTTAAAGGAGTATGAGTTTTTTAAATAGTGCCATCAACATGAATGACGTTATATCAAAACTTTCAAAATATCAAAAATACAATGCTAGAAGAAAACTGAACAAGGCTGAAAATAATAATAATAATAAAGGAAATGTAACTTTATCAAGATGATTTTCTTTTCTTCTTTATGTTTTATGATAGAGGCAGTAGTCATATTTAAAGACCTTCCTAAATTAATACAAGGGCCTTTTTGTGTTAAGCCTCTTACATGGTTTATACTTCTCTTAAAACTCTTACTTATACATACACTTTTTTGGACAAAAGAATTTTCATTATTCCCTCCTGTGTGTGTGTTTAGACTTAGCACCAAATAAGGATACTCCAACATCCTCAGTGTGATACTAGTAAAGCTCTCAGAATCGCACTGAGAACACTGAAGTGTCCTCACTTCTTCTATGAAGTGTATTTTGGTAGAGGGTAGATTTTTATAAGGTCAGATATATGTTAGGCAGTCATTAAAAAAAGCTTCCTTCAAACAACCTAAGCATCCATCAACGGATGGATATGGAAGATGTGTACATCTCCTCCTTTCTCACTCTCTCTCTCTGTCTGTCTCTCTCTCTCCTACAATTTGCTCCTCATCATGTGAAGAATACCACACTGATGCTTACCTAGCAGCTGATGAGGGGAAGAAATACAGACCTGGCATATAAGGAACAGGCTTGCAAAATGATTAAGAGCTCTGGATCTGGACTGCCTGCACTCAACTCCTGAACATCTACTGTGAACTTGGGCAAATTGTGTAAGTCCTCTCTGCCTCAAATATAAAATATAAAAAAAAAAAGAAGAACAAGAAGGAGAAGAAAATAATAGTAGCTCCCTCATAGAAATGTTATATCACATGAGCTAACATATGTAAGCATGTAAAAGGGAGGGTGACACAGCTAATAATGTTCAGAGTGTTAGCAATTACTGATATTATAGCATAAGTAGTATCTGAATGTATGTTGAATAAAATGTCCATAGCTAAGTATAATCTACATACTCTAGGCTTCACCAGGATGTGACAATAAAGTGAGGGTATACTTCCTTTTCATAACCAAATTGTGATGGGATTAATGATCCTCTGGTCAAAAATCATCCATCCTTACAGGTCCCTCAAGTATTTCCCAGATTTTCCCCATTCCTGCTATTTATGTAGTTAGGAAATAGAACTTCTAGTTCACCTGCCCTCAGCTCTTTATCAAGCTGCCATTCTAAAGTCTCTGTTGCTGGTGACCCTTGGAACTTAATATTTTGTTGGTTACATTGTTGTCCGGAGGAGGTCAGCATTGCTACTCTCTTTGCTATCAGCTGGAGAAGGTGGTTTCCCCAAACTGTTGTGCCTTTGCTATTCAAAACATCCCTGAACAAAGGCTCTACTTTTTGACTGGAATTTACTGAAGCTTTGTGAATAATGAAAGGAAGGTAAAATACTGAGAATAACTTTAAAAGGCTTTTTGCATGGCTGGTTCCTCTTAATTTAAGGGTCATTTCCCCAGAGCGACCTTCCCAGATTATTTTCCCCTAACACATTTTCCTATGCAATTATCTTCTCCTCCTCCCTCCTCCTCCTTTTTATTCTTTACCAGAACCTGAAATTATCTTATATATTTGTTTACTTGTTTATTTATTCCCTTGTTTTAGAAAAGAAGTGCTTGTTCATTCCTGAGTTCTTGGAACCTAGAACATGGCATGTCTCACTGTAGGAAAACAACACACGTTTGTCATAAAAAATGATGAGTGAATGAATAAATAAATGAATGCACAGAACCAGACCTTCCTTAGGGTGTAGCTAATTTTTGTTCATTTTTTACATATCAACTTGCACATGACTTCCTCAGGCAAGGTCCTCCATGACCCACTACACAGGATGAACACTCCCTGCTACATGATCCTTCTGTACCCTTTATTTATCTAAAATCATTCATTTCATTATCTGTCTTCCCTGCTTGATTGTCAGGTCAAGAATTATGTCTGTTTCATCTCATAATGGGTCCCCAACTCCTAGACAAGTGCATCCCATACAGTTGGTGTTTAACAAAACTTTTCCAAAAAAAAACTATTAAAAGATTATTCAACTTGATGAAATAACATACAATTAAGAAGTAGCCTTCTTATTTAATGGAAAACACAAAATTGAAACTATGTGAAGAAATCATTCTAATATAAAGGTGACCTGCCCAAGTTTTTACAAATTGCTCTTTTCTTTCTTGACTCTTAACATCTCTCACTCATGAGTCATTCTGTTCCCACCACGAATAAATATTACAAATTCTTTCACTGTCATTATAAAGAACTTTTCAGAATACCACTCAACAATAAATGCATCATTTAACCAATAAAGTACTAATACCTGCCACTAACAAATCTAATGACTAAGGAAATAGTTTCCCAATGTATACTTTCACATTATTCTGTAAGGGGGAAAAATTGTAATGGTCAGTGCTCATATTTCTTACATTTGGTGTCATCAGAAGAGAGCCACATTCAAAGTGACGTGTCTGGGAGTCAACCTGCTTAAGGATTCTCAGTCCTCAGGAATGTGAAGATGGTAGCATATTCCTACCCAAATTTCCATGGCCAAAGCAGTAAAACAGTCACTCGGCTATTTTAAACAGTCACTCGGCTATTTTCATGCTTAGGCTTTTTTTTTTTTTTTTTTTTTGTCTGCGTTGGGTCTTTGTTGCTGTGCGCCGGCTTTCTCTAGTTGCGGTGAGCGGGGGCCACTCTTGGTTGTGGTGCGCGGGCTTCTCATTGCAGTGGCTCCTCTTGTTGCAGAGCACAGGCTCTAGGCGCTCAGGCTTCAGTAGCTGTGGCATGCGGGCTCAGTAGTTGTGGCGCACGGGCTTAGTTGCTCCATGGCACGTGGGATCGTCCCTGACCAGGGCTCAAATCCGTGTCCTCTGCATTGGCAGGCGGATTCTTAACCACTGCTCCACCAGGGAAGTCCTGCTTAGGCCTTTTTTTGTATTGTTTTTTGTTTTTCATGCTCAGGCTTTAAACACTACTTTTCACATATGTTCACACAACAGCAAAAAACACCATTTAATTAAAGAAAAAAAATCACAATTTAAATAAAAATTAAATATACAAGTATATAAAAACAACATTATACTATTTAATTTTATGGCAAAATCTCTCAGCCTAGAAGCACACTTTTTTTCTGCTTTGGAAAAAAATATGTATTTTTTACAGTGCCGCAGTTTCCTCATTTGTAAAATGGATATAATAATGGCCATAGAGTTCAGAGAATTGCCTTATGGTTTAAGGGAGTTAGTAATCATGAAAACATTAATTATAGCTCCCAATTATGGTTTAAGAGAGTCAGTAATCATGAAAACAATAATTATAGCTCCCATTTATGGTTTACCATGTGCCAAGTATTGTGTTAAATATCTTATCTAGATAACCTAAATAAACTGTACAAAAACCCTATTTTATTGATAGATTTCAAATGAATAAATAAGGAACCAAGACACAAGAGATTAAATAACATGTCAGTGAGAACTGTCATAGTGTAAAACTCTAGTTGGCACCATTGATGTTGTAGTCTATATGTATGGCAATCCCTGGAATCACATACTCTGAGTGCCAGAGCCAGGATTAAGTATGGGGACAGATGGTTACTAGACTTACTGTGGTGAGCATTTTGTAATGTATCTAAATGTCAAATCACTATGTTGTACACCTGAAACTGACATAATGTTGTATGTCAACTATACTTCAATAAATAAAAAAGCTCTTAAACATAACACTCTACCACTTGGTTAACTATAAAGTACAGCACTAATGCAACAATATTAGCTAGTATCTCCATAAATGATTATAAATATTAAAATAATTTTATTTTGAATGTCTTGTTTAGACTTTCAAAGTACGCTAATTAAATGTATTTAAAAGAGAAAAATGGTTACAAAATTTACCAGAAATGAATTCAAGAGAAAGAGCATCTGATATGGGCTTGGAAGAAGCACAGGTTGACCCAAATAGGGTAGAAGAGAGTAGACCACTGGCTGAGTTTAAATTAGCATGATGGTACCATTCCCTTTCTCATTAACATCATGTAATGAGGTATAATTATGTTTTGCGGGTTCAGAATACAACAGCTATAGAAGCAGCAATATCACATGTGCTTTATGCAAAGAAAAACTGAGATTCAAGTCATATCTTATAAGGATCCATTGTATTTTCTGAGCAAAGTTTTTAGTCCAAGTTTCAGGAAACTAGTGTGTATCTTAAAACAAATCCTAATATGAACTTAAAATCTCTTTTGTTTCCTTAAGAATAATACAGAATGATTTACTAATAATAACTAACAATACTTATACTTAGTGAGGGCTTACAATGTTCCAGGCTCTGTGCTAATAATGTCACATTGATGACCTAATCTAATCCTTCCAACCACTCTAACAGTTATTAATATTATTATAATTTCATTTTACAGATGCAGAAACTGAGGCATGAAAACATTATGTTGCTTGCCAAAGGTCATAAGCTAGATGTTCATTTTTGAAATGAACATCTTTACCAGTCTATGCCAAAGAGAAAAATAAGGCAATCATTTTAGGGAATAACAAGTTTCCAAAGGAGAAACTTCAGGTTCTTAGCTATTAAAAGTAGCCCCAAAATTACCAGTTTGCTAAACACTTAACCTGTATTACCTCAACTCAGTGAGAAGTGTACTGTTTTTTTATTTCCAGTTTGTACTTTACAGAGAATTTAAGCAATTTGCCCAACTACACACAGTTAGTGATAGAACTGGAATTTGAACCCAGCTTTGCCTGATCTTAAAGTCACCTCTTGTAACCACTATGTTTTGCTGACTCTCTCCACTCAATGTTATAGATGGTTCCACCAGCTGTCCCAACTATGCCCATGTGTCATTTCTTCTCTAGCCTCTTTACTGGATGAGTATCATCACCTTCCTTGTTTTTCTCCCTATTCATCTAGCTTAATTCACTGAATGATTTTGGAAGAGGCTATAGACAAAATTTTATTCCTTTGTTTTTCTCATTCATAATTCCCAGAACCCACAAGCTTCTTCCATTTCTAGAAGCTTCAGTGAAAAGGAATAGAGAATCAAATCCTGACTCTAATTCTGGAAACTTCCTCCACAGACCAGGGAGGTGCAAACCCCAGAAATGATGTTCCTTCCTCACACAAGTGATCATCTCTGCTCAACTGTCCCATAATAGGGACTGTCACTCAGGCAAGAGTCTCCAACCATCCACACATATGCACAGAGTGAGTTTTATTATTAATAATAAGAACAATGACAACAATTAGCATTTATTAGAGTCTTCTATTTTTCTCAGTACTTGCTAAATGTTTCTTATACTTTACCCTATTTCATTCTCATTTCCACACCCTAAAGTAGGTATTACTATAACCACTTTGCAATTGATGAAACTAAAGTTCATGCAAATTAAGTAATTTTGTCACAAAGCCTGTAAGCTGGCGTATGAACACTGGGCTTTCTGATTCCCAAGCCCTTGCTCTGAACCCTTGTTCCATATTACATCTGATCCCATCCCATCAAAATATAGTAATGTTTGAGCATAAATATAACACTGATGTATTAGTACAAACAAATGCACGCATGCATACACATTAAATCACCATATTTACACATTATGCAATTCCACACCTACAGGTATTTTCTCACAGTGTCTTTCAAGTTTCACTTAGCAGCGCTGTGACCAAGCAAGCCATATGAATCCACAAATAGTATTGCTAGTCTGATGCAATTCAGTGGAAGCCCTACTATTATAATAAAACTGTCTGTGGCTTTTTACAGTTTACAAACATTTTATCTAGTTCTCACTTGATGTTCATATCAGTCATAAAATGTGCAATTATCTCATTTTGCAGAAGGGGGTACAGCTTCTGATAATTAGACAACAACCTGAAATTAGAGGCTAGCAGAGGAAAGAGTGGGGAATTTAATCTCAGCTCAAACTTTCGTATCACTTCCCACTGCCTTTCTTCCTGTGTTTCATGGATTATTTCATCCTAAGCTATTCTCTTCACTCTGTAGTTGCTGATACTGGTCATCTTGTGGAGTCAAATATTTCCCAGATGGAAATCTCCAATCAATTGTGTTACACCAGAATGCTTTTACCTGGATGGAGTGCTTATTTCTTCCTCTAAGTATTTTACTTCCCAGTGAAATGCCCGCATACAGTCCAAAGTAAAATGAGTTAAATGGCCCCATGTCCTCTAATGCTGAGTCAGCTGAAGTAGGGTCTACGTGACTGAAGACAGTCTATCTCCAAAGGCAGACCTCTTTATCTTCTGGGTAGTCCCAGGGCTAAGAACCCAACAAGCCAGCACTTTGTCTGGGATGGTTTCTGGCTTCTACACTGCAGCACTTTTGTTTGTGACCTCTGTTTTCTAAGTGGATGAGTAGGAAAGATAAAAGCCCTCTCCCGTCTGAAACCCTGCATCTATAGTTATTCAATGCCTGCACATGTTCTGATTCCATACACTCATATGAATAGGACATTCAGCAATAATTCCAAGATAGGACTTCTTGTGAATTAATGTTAACTCCTACAAACCACTACCTGTAACCCCATAAAAAAACCTACGGTCCCAATCCAGCTAAGAAAAGCCACTTATAGGATTTATAAGCAATTCCACAACACGGCGCTGCCAAGGCTGGTAAACAAGCTAGATAGCATGACCTATTCTTTATGTCCCATAGGCCAAACCACCACATGGCCTGCCTACACTACTGCAATAGCCACCAAACTATTCTCGTATATATTCTCGTACCCTTACAGTCTAATCACCAAAGATCAGCCAATGTGATATTTGAAAACATAAATTATATTATGTCACTCCCCTTCTTGCCACCATCTTATGGTTTCTCCTCAGTCTTAGAATAAAATCCAAACTCCTTACAATGCTGGTTAGATTTTATTCAGAGAACATCCTCAGAGGGACTCTTGGTAAATTCAAGAAGATCATCAGTCTATGAACACTCAGCAGAGAAAATATTTCCTATAAAATATTTGAATTCATGGGGAAAACCTGAGTGCTGCAAGACAAAGAGATCTTTACAATGAAAAGTGACAGACTGAGAGATAACCACCCAAAGAAAAAAATATGTTTCTAATGGAGATCTGAAGAAAAGCATTAAGAATCTATGCTGTACAATCCCACTACTGGGCATATACCCCAAGAAAACCGTAATTCAAAAAGAGTCATGTACCACAATGTTCACTGCAGCACTATTTACAATAGCCAGGTCATAGAGGCAACCTAACTGTCCATTGACAGATGAATGGATAAAGAAGTTGTGGCACATATATACAATGGAATATTACTCAGCCATAAAAAGAAATGAAATTGAGTTATTTGTTTTGAAGTGGATGGACCCAGAGTCTGTCATACAGAGTGAAGTAAGTCAGAAAGAGACAAACAAATACCATATGCTAACACATATATATGGAATCTAAAAAAAGAAAAAAAAGATTCTGAAGAACCTAGGGACAGGACAGGAATCAAGATGCAGACATAGAGAATGGACTTGAGGACATGGGGAGGGGGAAGGGTAAGCTGGGACGAAGTGAGAGAGTGGCATGGACATATATACACTACCAAATGTAAAACAGATAGCTAGTGGGAAGCAACCGCATAGCACAGGGAGATCAGCTCGGTGCTTTGTGACCACCTAGAGGGGTGGGATAGGGAGGGTGGGAGGGAGATGCAAGAGGGAGGAGATATGGGGATATGTGTATATGTATAGCTCACTCACTTTGTTATAAAGCAGAAACTAACACACCATTGTAAAGCAATTATACTCCAATAAAGACGTTAAAAAAAAAAAAAAAGAATCTATGCTGTAGTTAGGTTTTTACCAAAAAGGATTATTTGGCTGGAAATCAAGCAATGGATCTTTACTCAGTCATTTTTTATTTAAAAAAATGTTTTAAAGATTCTTGGGATTATGGCACCTGTGAAGCTAAAATGGAAACTAAAAACCAGCTATGCAAAGACCTCTAATTCATGGATGAGGAAAGTAATTCCCAAAGGAGAATGAGCTGCCGAGGGTCTCATATGAGTTGGTGTCAGGGCAGGGCTAGAACCGATGACTCCCCACTGCCTCAGCACTTTCAAACAATTAGTTACAGAGAACCAACTTCTTTTTATCTTCTTTCTTTTCTTTCTTCTTGTTTGTTTTCTATGCTTCACAATGCTTTAAATTAAATGAAACATACACAGCCAACCCTCCATTTCTGTGGGGGATTGGTTCCAGGACTCCTCATGAATACGAAAATCCACAGATAACTCAAGTCCCTTACCATGCATATGCCAAATGTGAGTCTACATTTCTCTACTGGTAGATTTAACAGACATAAAGCCACTCTGTAAGACTGATAAACAGCTGTTTAAATGCTTATTCCCAATCCTACAATCATCACATGCAGATCAGTAACAGTTTGAGGACCAGCGGCAGACTGCACTTTGAGCAGCGATGTTCTACGTGTCGTGCCTAAGCCATCACCCTTCCAGGTTCACAAGATCCCTCTCAGTAGCAAGTTGGCACTCAGCTTGCATAAACCATTACAAACCAGGCTGTTGCCATCTCCAGATGCAATCTTTGCTCCTTAGAAACTAATCCCATCGTGAACTCACTTCCTCTGAGGAGAAATCCTGAACCTAGAAGTGACTTCAGGTATAGGAGAGAAGGCCCCTCATGCTGAGCATTTTGGTCATCTTTAAAAAGACTCAGAATGACCGATGTTAAAGGACATACCAAGAATTTCTTCAGACATTTATTTCCCAAAGAAGATCACTGAGGAACATATCGTTTTTCCAAAACTGCCCTGTGGCATTTTCCTGTTCCTACCAACACTTCTCAATCTGTCTTGTTTCATTTTTTTCCACATAACCATTCAGTCTTCAACATATTATATTTTATTTGTTTTCTTATATCCTCCAATAAGAGCAATATACATAAGTAAATTCATCAGTTACTATCCTAAGTGCTTTATGCACATTCATTCATTTAATCCTTAGAACTGTGAAGTAAACACTATTACTATCCTTATTGCAGATATGGGGCATAGAGAGAAAATGGATGGGTTCAATTTTGAACTTGGTGAGATTAAAACACCTGTAAGATACTCATGCATAGATATCCAGCAGGCTGCTGTACGTGATCCTGGAACTCAGGAGAGCAATGCCATTTGAATTAGACATTAGAATCCTCAGTCATTTGCATATGCAAATTAGGGCAGCAGACCTGGAGGAGATCTCTTAGGATCATTTGCAGAGTTCAAAAGGGGGCCAGACCTCTAAAGAGCACCAGATACACCATGATCTGTCATTAACAGCATCACATAAGGACAGTTACTAGATCCTGTGTAACTGAACTGCTACTGAGAGCATCTCCCTTTATAAAGAAAAAGGGGCCTAGTTTCCACAATCTTTTGCCTTCAAAAAAGGACAGAGACAAATTATATTAGAACATGATGTCAACGACTATGCTTGACAGAAACAGTGTATCTGTGGGAACAATGAAAAATGGCATGGAAATCAATAACAACAGGGCAAACACTCCATCAGCCTGCAGCCTTCTGAAGGATTCCCATTGGAGGCAATGGGGAGACTTGTTCTTTGTGGTTGAAGGAGATGAAACTAGGACAAGTGGGTGAAAGCTACAGAGAAACATGTTTCAGCTTGTTTAAAGAAGTGTTTCCCATAGCTCGAGCTCTCAAGGTGGACCTGATTGCCTGTCAGCAGTCACTATTGGGTAAAGGCCAGGTTCCAGTTGAGGGTTAGACAGGATGGGTCCTCTCTGTACCCATGAGAAATGCTCACAGCCTTTCCCACGGTTGTGAGGACAGAATGGGTATTTTTCCTGGTTGGGCAAGAACTATGGGACAATAGCTGTGTGGTTCTCTGACAGCTCTCCTTGACAGTGACATGGGTTGTGAAAAGGCCAACAATAGTGCTCACCGAGCAATGGCTCTTTGAGTCCTGTTGAGCAGTACCTTAAGTGACCTCCCAACATGTAGTAGGAAAACTCTAGTTGCAAGTCTCTCTTGCATCCTGGAATTCACTAAAAGGCAGACTCACAGAAGTCTCCCAGCTGGAATGACCTCAAAGTTCTAGCTGATCTCCCACCCACATAGGAATCTCTCTTGCAGCATCCCTGACAAATGCCTGCCTAGTCCTGTTTACATACCTTCCATGATGAGGAGCTTTCTGCTTCACAAGGCACCTGCCCATAGTTCAGCAGTTCTCATTTTTGTTGATAAAGATAAAAACAATAGCTAGTATTTATGCAGTTCTCACTATGTGCCAAACTACACCGAATACTTTCCATGCATTGAACTATTAATCCTTGCCACAAACTTATTAAACAGATGAGGAAATTATAATGGTAAGAATCAGAATGTTAAGAATATTTCCAAGTCCATGAAAAGTGATAGAGCTAGTTTCAAAGAATATGATTTTCACAAACTTCAATCACTCATCTATCATTTCATTTGTACATGTCTGAAAATTCACCCTTGCTGTTATGCACCAAAAATTTCTCTTTAAATGATTTTGTTTCATTTTTTTAAAAAGTAAAATATCTATTTTAACCACTTCTTATATATCTGAAATCACAAAATTTGTCTACTAGTTATATATTTTCCCTAGTATGTATTAAAATAAACTCAGAACTAATGAAAAATTTCAAAATGTTCAATCATGTCCTAAATAAAAACATCTTTCTTAGCACCATTTTGTGCTAAGAAAATACACTGTATTTTGGTAAACACTGTTCTAGGCTATATTACTTCTCTTTTTGTAAATATGTATTTTTGAATCACAAACTTGATTTTTGCAATTATTTTTCACTGTTGGTATTAACTCTGCCCTGTGAGCTTGCAGAGAAAAAGTCTTGGCAATTTTGTCTTTAAGACTGGTTTTCAAGCATCTGAGAAGATTATATCTCCCTGAAGTCTTCTCCAGGTTGGTCATTTCCTGTTCCTCCAACTCTTGGACAGGGTTTCTAGCTTCCTCTAGACCCTCTTAGGCTGGTCACTCTTGCTTGAACTACCCTATTTTGTAAAACAGCCACAGTTGTTATTATATAAGGGCCTATACAACCCTAGATGTAGAGCCCAAAATCTTTACACCTATATCCAGTAGCTGCTTCTGTGCTCAGGTTCAGATCTACCCAGGGCTGGGGACGGAATACATACCCAGCTGGAAAGAACATGGTCCCAGCCCAGAAGACATGAACTATTTCACAGCTCTGCCTACCATTTGGCAATCACTTGATTTATAGGAGTTTGAGTTTACTCAATGGAGAAATGAATATGTCTTGTCTTGCCAGCCTCCCAGCATGGTTGTGGAGATAAAATGGACAAGTGACATGTAGATTTTTGTAAACTATGAAGAGTTACAGACAATAGTTATCATTAAAGTAGACCACACGGCCTCAGTACACCATTACTTAACCCTATGAGTGACCTGTGAACCCAGGCCGCCTTATAGATCTTTTAGAAAATATCGAGTTCAAGAAAGCATATGTGGACAACACTTGATAGTCAAGTAAGTCACCATGTGAGGGATTGCTATATGCTAGTCACTGTTCCAGGCCTGGGATATAGTGTTGAATATAGGAGACAAGTAGGGTTGATATTCAAACAGTACAAACTAATGGTCATACTGATTGCTAAGATCAGTATGCTAAGATTTCCACAATAATGGGCACATAGTTCACATGCATTGCTTAGTTAATAGGCATTGCTAATTAACATGCATTGCTTATGTACTCCAACCCCTCCCTCAGGACTCCTGGGCCTCCCCACACACCAACAATTTAAAGGTCGGAGGGCAGGTTAGGGGGCCTCCTGGACCCTGTCCCAGGACTTTGGCCATGGTCAATTCTGATTGATTAGTGCCATGTGATACTGGTTGTTAAATATTTGGAATATCACCCTGGGAAAATGGGTTCCATTCTACGGAGAAGATACAGAGTAAACAAGTGAATGAAACAATGTATAATTCAGTTGCAGATTGTGATAAGAACTATAAAGGAATGAGATGGTGATGTGGGTGGAGCGGGGGGTGGACCTCAGATTGCATGATCAGAAAAGGCTTCCTTGAGGAAGTGAGATGTGTGTTGAGACAGGAAGAAGGAAGAAGGAATGAGAGCCAGCCATGCAAATATCTAGGGGGAAAGCATTGCAGGCAGAGGAAAGAGTAGGAGCAAAAGCCCTGGGGCAGGAGTGGGTTTGGCATGTATGGAGAAGAGAAAGAAGGCCTATGTGTGTTGCCCAAAGTAGGCCAACGGAAAAGCATGCGAGTGCTGGCAGTCTCCAGTAACAAGTCTGGGTTTTATTCCAAGTGCGAGGAGAAGTCATTAGAATGACTTAAGAACATTGAAATGTGGTTATCATATTTACAAAATGCCTTGTTCTGAGAAATTCAAATCTCGGAAGAGAGTTCATTTCCTATTTTCTCTCAACTACAATTGCAAACCTGAGGTTGATGAATGATCTGATAGATGTATATGTGGTGGATGATAACAACCAATTCACCAGCCTAGAGGGACCAACTTAGGAGGGAAATCAGACACCTAGAATTCTTGTCATGCAAGGTGGGAAGAACAGGAAATGACCAACCTATAGAAATCTTAATGGGAACATAGTTAATCTTTTCAGACACTTAAAAGCCAGCCTTAGAAACAAAGTTGCCAAAATGTTTTCCTTTCTTTTTTTTCTTGAAGTATAGTTGATTTACAATGTTGTGTTAATTACTGCTGTACAGCAAATGATGACCATCATTAAAAAGTCTACAACTAACAAATGCTGGAGAGGGTGTGGAGGAAAGCGAACGGTCCTATAAGCCTGGTGGGAATGTAAATTGGTGCAGCCACTATGGAGAACAGTATGGAGGTTCCTCAGAAAACTAAAAATAGAACTACCATATGATCCAGCAATCCTACTCCTGGGCATATATCCGGACAAAACTATAATTAAAAAAGATACATGCACCCCTATGCTCATAGCAGCACAATTCACAATAGCCAAGACATGGAAACAACCTAAATGCCCATTGACAGAGGACCGGATAAAGAAGATGTACATATATACAATGTTTTCCTTTCTATAGTCTGATTTCCACAACAACAGGGTAAAGTGATTCAAGCAGAAGTTATCATTTCTTACCATTTTATAAGAAGTATCCGATTCTGAAAAGAAAATTACATTCGTGCTCTACAGAGCCATCAGCAGGAGTTATTTCACCTACTTTGCTTATTGAGAAAGAAATCAAGAATACTTGCCTGATGTTACATACAATTATCACCGTTGGGTTAACACTAGAATACAGGTGCTCTGAGCCTCTTTATAGTACTCTACTACCTCCTTATGACATTTGGGGAGCAGGAGAATTTTGTAACTTTTGGGCTAGTCAGTTGAAGAATGACCCAGCCAATTCCCAAGGTACTATTCAGCCCACACATGTGATGACAATCTGGTCAGGCATTCAGACAAGCTGCATGCTTTATCTAGTGTAGAGAAGGCATACATGCATTCAGTTTGGCATACATACACTGCAGTTCATTTTCATTTTAAATGTTAGAGATGGCTAAAATCTGCCCAGGAAATTACCTGTGATTGAACTGCCATCCAGTCAAAAAAAAACAAAAACTAAGCTTTCTAAAGATGACCCAGACAATCACAGTGGTGTAAGGGAAAGACAGGTGGATGAGGAAGAAAGAAACGCTTCTTTGTTCATTTTCCTAGAGACCCCTAACTCACCCATGGGTATCCAAAAAGTACAGCATAATAGAGGCATACATGTTCATGGTCATGATATGGCACTACTGAATAAGAGAATCTCAGAAACATGGGGAAAGGCTGTTGCCCGCAGGATGGAACTGTATGTCAAGGCGGCCTTTCCCACACCTTTGCAATGGAGTTTCCCTCTGGACCCTCCTCCATGCTGCGTAGGTCTAACTTCATCTTCATTCAGTTCTTTCCCCATAACTTTACCACTCCTTCACCCATTCCCTTTGCTTACTTTGGTATTTTCTCTCTCCCATTAGTCTGCAATGTTCTTTGCGGACAGGGACCATGTCTCCTTTTCCTACTTCCATAGTACCAAGCGTGGTATTTTTCAGCACATCTTTATTAAATAAAATAAAATATAACTATGACTGCCATTTATGGAGCAACATGTACCAGGTATGACATTAAGTGTTTTACCTAGTTTTATTTTATTTAATCCTTTTAGCAATCCAGTGATGTGGGTGTCTTCAGTCTCATTTTACAGAGGAGCAGACAGAAGATTGAGGAAGTTAAATAACTTGCCCAAGGTCACATAATTAGTAAGTAGCAGAACTGGGACTCCATCCACATTTTTTCTGATGCAAACACAGAGTAACTTACACACTAATCTTGGCTGCCTCTCTGTACTGATTATTTCATTATAATATTGAAAGAAAAGAGCTGGAATGGTGAGACAGAGTTAGACAAGCAGCCACTTGCATTAAGGAAGCTGGACCAGTCGAACGGCCAGCAGAGTCCACATTCTTGCTGTGTACCTGGGTATTAGAGGGTGGGCAGGTATCTGTGGGAAAGAACTCATTCAGACCTTAAGCTAGTTGTCATGCCCTTTTAATACCAGACAAACAAACTGAAAAGGAGCTGCCCTGTGCTGAGGTGTACTACATGCTAATCTGCTAATCCTGTACTCCTCGGAAGAAGAGAAGGAGTAGGAGATGTTTTCTACAAGTCCTTTGCTTGGCAGAGAGCTGAGTCAGAGACAGTTGGCTGAAATTGTGAAAAGGCAGACCAGCAGCTTAAGAGAGGGTGGTGCAGATCTCTTGTTATTCAGCCTTTCCCAGGAGCTAGAAAGCAGGATGCTCTCACCACAGTGAGAATGGGGATTTAGAAAGAGTGGGAGGTGTCCTGGTGAAGGGGAAATATGCCAATTTGGAAATCCAAGGTCTTGGAGTTGTTGAAAAAGTTATTGAAATGAATGAGGTAAAGGCAACACAACGGGGTGTGGTTTAGTAGAAACGAGCACTAGCCTTGGACTTAGGAATCGTACCTTTGAATTTCAATGTTGGAACAAATATTAAAAATTATGAAGATGGATAATATTTTGAAATATTAATTGTTTGTTTCCAGAATTTGCTTCATTCCTTGTTCCTTCCCACATTCAATCAGCTAAGCATTCTCCATAATTGCCTTGGAGGTGAACTGACAGAAGAAAGCAAAGAGAGTTGGTTGCTGGTTTTGAGTTTAGCAACCTACATATTATGACTCAGCTATAGACACATGAGATTTTGAGAGAATATATGATATGATGATGATATAAATGATAAGAGAAAAATTACCTTAAGGCAAAGGATGGGTTCCCAAGGCTGAGAAGAAAAAGATAAGAGAGACTTAGAAGACAGTTGGACAAAGAATGAGGAGACGTCGCCAGAGGGACCATAAGAACAGTATTGAGTCAATATCCAGGGAAAGGCCAGTCTCCATCAGAGCATGATCATATGTAGCTAGGGCCCAGGGACAGAAGCTACTGCCTTCAAACATGAAGTCTTATATGCTGCCTGGACTGAGGAGCTATGATGAGTTCCTTCCTTTGACAGAAGTTAGCATCTGGCACACTGTTCATCAAGCAGGAGTGATAGCCATTTATACCTTGACCCTTAAGATTGTTCTGTTCCCATCCAGCATACCCTACCTAGAACTGTCAAGTATTTTGTTTTAATGAAAAACAGCCAATTTTATTCAAATTCTCCAAAATTTATACTCATTATGTTGTTTCCAAAATGCTTCACGTTTATATAATGGTTTTATTATTTCACCTTTCTTTTATAGTTTTTATATTTTTTCTGTACAGTTCTTCAGTAGAAGCCAAAGTCCTGAGTTGCCCAGTTAAGAGCCTCTGACCTACCATTCTGATTATGTTTCTTCTCAATATTCATGACCAACATCTGACTTCTAAATGAAAGGCTTTTGGCCTTTTCAATCACTTGCTGATAGGATGAGACTACACTGTCACCCATAACCACATGACCTAATTTAGAATCAATCTTGGCATCCAGTCTTGCATTTCTAATCAAATTTACAATCCACCTTTCAGCTTCTTCTGGAGTCACGATCAGTTTATCTGCCAACATGTTAATGCTGATACACTGATGAATGCAACAAAAAGTCTCAAATACAAAGAGATGAGTATTTTCAATGGACTCCTCCGGACAAGCCACCGAGAAGAAATCATTCACTAGCACTGATTCATAGTCCTTCAGCTTTTTCTGAGCCCCATAAAAGTCAAAATTAACATATAAGCACTCAACAAACTCTGTAATGGGTTTTTTATATGTGTAAGACTCCTATTGAATAACTTTGACCAGATCATTTAGCACCTGCCGGCGTTTTCAAACATCTTTGTTTGTTATGACTGCTGTGGTCAAATAGCCGAGAATATGTGGACACATCATCTGAATTACATTAAGGTACTGTGGCTGGTAGAGGAAGAGATCAATAATGTTATCACGTCCTTTGGGGTGATTGAAGAAAACATAGAGACTAATGAATGAGCATGTTTGCTGCTGAAGAGACTAGAGTGGCAAACTCACAGAATTATTATCTATGGTCTCTTTTAGCTACATAAGGTCTTCCACGGCTGCATTCCAATTCTGCATTAAGATTTCAGAGACCAGTTTTCCCCAGAGAGAACTCAAAGCATTTCTGTCCATTGTGGGAACCAACACTCTAAAGAAGTAAAGATATTCAGAGTAGTTTCCACATTTATATTGGAATTTTGCATACCTTTAGGGTGTATCTAAATATGGAATTGTCAAGTCTAAATCAGCCTGCCGGGACACTTGTATACCAAAGAAATAGACACTTAGAGGGGTGGTAGTGTAGAAGAAAAATCCCCCAACACATGGACTTACTAGGTGGGAATGAATGAAGTCATCTAGGGATTTCTCGTGTAGCTGACAGTCCAAAAAAACGTTATCCTCTATGATTTTCAGGATAATGACCCCCCAAACGTACCTACATCCTAATCCCTAGAATCTGTGAATATGTTGCTTTACACGGCAAAAGAGACTTTGCCGATGTGATTAAGTTTAGAATCTTGAGATGGAAAGATAACCCTGCAATATCCTGGAGGATCCAATGTAATTATAAGGGTCCTTATAACAAGGAGGTAGGAGGGTCAGAGTCAGAAAGGGAGCTTTGTCAATGCATGGAGACGTTGGAGTGATGTAGGGCAGTGAACCAAAGAATGTGGGTAGCCTCTAAAACCTGAAGAAGGCAAGGAAATGGATTCTCTCCTAGAGCCTCCAGAAGGAAACAGCTTGTCAATAACACAGAATCTTGAGCCTTTCTCTAAATCTACTAACTCAGATTATCTGCATTTGGGCCCAGACTTATGTATATTTTAACACTATCCGAGGCTATGCTATACAGCCAGTCTGTACTAGCCCATGCACAGCAGGTAGAGAAACACTGGATCTGGACTGACAAATGGGTCTCTGAGACCACTATCACATTCAGAAATGTTAATGCCCTTACCACATGAACACCAAGTGGTCACTCAGTTTCATAAGAACACTTAAAGGGATTATGATCTCATCACCTCTTGAATATTACTAACAACTTCCATTTATTGAACATATCCTAAGACAATCAGTGTGCTAATATTCTTATGCATTATCTCATTTAACTTCAGAGCAACCTTATAAAATAATTATTAATGTTATAATTTACAACAACAGCAAAAAAGGTCTAGGAAAGTTAATTGTAACCACATGGAAAGTCAAAAGTATCGTTAACATGTAACTGGAATTGCTGTTTTTAATGCAACTGGGTTGGAGCAGACAGGATCTCAAACCAGTTCTATTCATTCCTACCAAGGTACCGATGTGAGGATTCCCTTCCACACGATTTCTCCTCCTACAGGTGTTCAGGAGACATCCTGTCATCAAAGCAACACCTTAGAATATACCTAGTGAGTAAGAGTTGTTTCCACACAGGGAAGGTAAAATAGAGCTGAGCAAAGTTTTGGCCCCAAAGAGCTGCAACTCTCATAGGACAAAGACCAGCACTCTGCTAGTGTTTCATTAGGAGGTCTTTACAAGATGTAATGAGGACAGCTGTATGGCATTGATGATTTACGACACTGGTCCAAATGCCTAATGTGATCCCATGATATCCATTAATGAACTGACTCCCACCTTGTGATAGATGGTGTCTCTCTATTGGTAGTTGATGAGTCTTAGTGCCAGTTCCACAGCTCTCCCCCTGGTTCCCTTAGGTGTGTTGAGTCCCAGGCAGGCTAGGCTCCACCAATCTCCTCCCTCAACATTGTCTTTCCTCCACACATTAACTTCCAGCCCATGGAATTTTTATTTGGTCTTAGTGGGCAGTGCTGTGTGACTCCTACTTTATATTTCCAAACCTACTATTTCAGCATATACTTTGTGTTCTACTTCCTTCCAGACATTCTGGCCTTAGATTCTAAAAGCCAGACTCAAAATTCCTTTTCTCAAACTATTCTCTCAGCCTTGAATTTCAAAATCCTGACAGTATAAACTGGCAGTTGGCTGCATGAGGTTCAAGGACATGTAGGAGAGGGAAAAAAGAGGGCTATACATACAATATTGCAATATATTATTCTTCTCCATAACCATAATCTCCAGGGTCAAACAGGCAATAAGAGATGAAGCCAGGAATTATTCTCACTTCTCTCTGATGTCAAAGTCTATACGACACCCAGTTCATCATTGGACATCTCTAGCTAGTGAACCCAAGCCTAAATTCCAGCAAACTCTACCATAGGTCCTAGATCTGGGCTTATGAAACAGCTAAGTTCCTCCTTTTCCAGGACAGTCATTAAGATACTTGAAGATAATTATTTGGGCACCTGAGTCATTTTTGAGCTAAGTTACCACCCAGTTTATTCTACTCTTCTTCACAGACACGGTGTTTCTTATTTTTCATTATCCTGGACCTCGTTTTGAATGTGCACAATTTTGTGTGTGTGTGTGTCCCTCTTGACTTGTGAGTTTCCTAAATAAGCTGCATCATCCCAATTAGTGAAGTCCAAAGTCAACTACAGAAACTTTTCTGATCTTGTTCCTGACACCACATTCCTAAAGCAAAGGATATTTGTACGATGCAGCATGTGTGCAGATTTCTACTTCATCTGTCTACGAGATACGTACAAGCTCAGGGAAGACATTTGGGATGAATTTAGGGTATGCCTCAATCTCTTGCTTCAGCCCAAAGAGCACTCACATGGCCAGCACATACCAAGGTTCATAAAAAGACTAGGAAAAAGGCTTGTGAATGTATTACATAGTAGTAGGTCTAGTGCTAGAGAGAATCTGAAGTCACCACAGGTGAGCCTTACTTCAGAAACCCCAAGCTGGAGGACAGCAAAAGATGGGGTGGGCAGTGAAAGGGGCAAGGAGCCTGTAGCTTATCTGCCAATAACTTGCTCTGGGATTTTGAACAATCATTTCATCACTCTGGATTTTATTTTTCCCACAAGTAAAACAATACAGTTAGACTAGAGTGGTTTCCAAAAGTACTTGATTACACACTTTGATCAGAAAAACATTTATGCACATGAAATTATGTCTATTTTATTTATTTATAAAGAATATACATTCAACCCCAATATATAATATATAGTATAAAACATAATACAAAATGTTTCTAAATAATTAGACTTCTAAAATGTAGTCAAAACCTTAATATATTTTCCTGTATCCCAGTGAGTCATCATAAGCATCTAGAACAGAAGTTAGCAAATTTTTTCTGTAAAGGACCAGATAGTAAACACTTCAGGCTCTGCAGTCCATATATACTCTGTCCTAAAGACTATTTTGTCTGATATTAGTATAGCCACTCCAGCTTTTATGGTTGCTGTTTGCATATTACATCTTTTTCCATCCTTTTACTTTTAACCTATTCATATCTTTGAATCTAAAGGTGTCTCCTGTAGACAGAATGTAGTTAGATCTTGTTTTCTAATCCAGTCTGACATCTCTGCCTTTTGACTGGATTGTTTAATCCATTCACATTTAATGTTATTATTGATATAGTTGAATTTATATGAGTTATTTTTTTCTATTTGTTTATATCCTTTTGTTCCTATATTCTTACTTTACTGCTTTCTTTTGCATTAAGTAAATGTTTGGTAGTGTAACATTTTAGTGCCTTTGTTTTTTTTTTTTTTTTACCATTTTTAGGGTTTCTTTTGTTGTTTGTTTAGTGGTTGCTCTAGGGCTTACTATATACATTTTAATTTATCACAACTTACTTCAGATTTATACTAATGTAATCAAAGTGAGATAGAAATGTTACTCCTATATAGCTCTATTCCCTCTTTCCCCTTTTTGTGCTATTATGTTATACATATTATATCATATCTGTTACAAATCTAATAATACTTTATTATAATTATTACCTTATATCATTTTACATCTATTAAGGAAACTGAGATACAGCGTCCATTGCAACTACTCAACTCTGAAATTATTGCATTAAAAACAGCCTTTGGCAATATACATATGAATGAACATCACTGTGCTCCAATAAAACTTTATTTATGGACACTGAAACTGAATTTCATATAATTTTCATGCATTATAAAATATTCTTCTTTTGACTTTTTCCCTGTTATTAAAAAATGTAAAAACTAACTCACAGGCTGTGCAAAAACAGGCAGGGGGCAGGATTTGATTCAAGAATGCAGTTTGCCAACCACCTGACTTTCAGCAATGATTTTCCAAACTCTTTTATGTGGCACCTTGGGGTTAACAGACATGCCTCCGGGCCTGCCATGGTGGCAAAGGTAAGATCAGAGACTGGGCTTCAGCATCCTACCTCCATTTCAAGAAGAACAGTTCTGCTTATATTTTGCTTATTTTTTCCAAACTGAAAAGATTCTGTTTAACAAAGTGTCCCTGGAAGGAAGAAGGAAGGAAGGAAGGGGGGGAGCAGGGGAGCAGGATAGAAAAAAGGAAAGATAATCTCAAATGTTCTTTCTAGCTTTGAAATTCTATTACATTCATCTAAAATTGTACAAAATCATCAGCGACACTGGAACTATACTTCAGTTAACCTTGAAATCTAAACATTTGATATTATGCTGTACTTTCATTATTTCTATTAAGTTTTTCCTGAGTTTTGTAATCAAAGTTCTTTTCTGAAAATGGAATGAGCATTAAAGGAAAGAGAACGTTCTACACCTGGGCCTAAAGAACCAGAAGAGAGATCTTTTAGCACTGTCTTGTGTCCATAATTAGTGATAACAGCAACCCTGCTAAGTATTGGGGACATCTAATAAGGCCTAAGGCATCAGGGTGAAATGCATGGAACAAAGAACTTGAGGTAGTGACAGGGTTTGTCATTCCTTTTTCATACTGATCTGCTCTATTCAAATAAGTCTTCTACAAACAAGAATCCCTTACAAAGAAAAGTTCTTCCTTCCTCCTCTTTATCAAAATGCTACCCACTCTTTGAGAAAAAGTTGATCATCTTGAGTTTACCATAATAATTTCTTCTCTGCATAATTAGAGAAGTGAAGATTACTGGTTTTATTTATTTTCTCACATTCAGTTCCTTTATTAGCTTAGATAGCCAAAGGTTATTTGGAGAGATTTTTTTTTTCTTTTTGCGGTATGCAGGCCTCTCACTGTTGTGGCCTCTCCCAGTGCGGAGCACAGGCTCCGGACGCGCAGGCTCAGCGGCCATGGCTCAGGGGCCTAGCCACTCCGCGGCATGTGGGATCTTCCCGGACCGGGGCATGAACCCGTGTCCCCTGAATGGACAGGTGGACTCTCAACCACTGCGCCACCAGGGAAGCTCATTTGGAGAGATTTTTAAGGTAAGATTACTGGTTTTAACATCAGGTATAAGTCTCAACTCTGCTCTTTACTAGCTGTGTAACACTGGGTACATCAGTTAACCTTCTCTCCTAAGTGCTTCTGCCACCACTTATCAATGAATGGAATCCCACACACCTAAGCATCGTAGCTTCCCCTATGATTGAACTAAGCAAAGTCACCTCCCCTCAAAAGTTAGAATTGGAGGCATAAGCCACAAAACAAACATTAAATTAGTCTTCGTCAAAATTAAAAACTTTTATGTGTCAAAGGTGTGAAAAATTAATACACTAAAACCTCAATTGAATGGAGTTGGGAGACCAGAAGGGGGAGCTCTCGTGCCCTGCAACAATAGCAGAGACCAACACAAAGTAGAAAGACTCTTCTTTCCTGGCAACAACTCAGTCAATGAAAATCCATGGACTCTTTGTTTACTATGGCCCTCCCAACTTCCTTTTCCCCTCTATAAAAGAGTTCTTCTCTCCTTGCTGTGTAGGGACTTGCATGTGGCTAGCTAGCCATGGTTGCAGGCCCCAAATTGCAATTCTAATCCCAAGTAAGCCCATTTTTACTGGAGAAATAGCGGGCCGTCTGTTTATTTTAGGTCAACATTTTGGTGGCACATACAGGAATTTAGAGGAGACCCCCCAATGACTCCAGAGCTGGTGAGAAACAGGTGCAGTACCCACACTGAGCCCATTGTTGCTCATTGCTTTTCTCCCTGACCGCGGAGTTCAAAGGTATGTCTTTCTCCTGGATCCAAGCTTCCCCGCTCTTTGGATCTTGAAGTTCTCTAGGGTTTGTTTGAGATCTGTTTGAAGGTTTCAACTTTTCTAGTTAAGGCCTTGTTCTATCTGCGAGTGCTCATTTAGCACTTCGATCTGATTTGAAATCAGATTGTTCCAGTTGGGACTGGTTCAGCCTTTGGCCATATATATATATATATTTTTTTTTTTTTTGGAATGAGGGCTGTTCTATGGGAACTGAGCTGAGAAGGCTTCAGCTAGGTTCCTCTAGGACCAGACTGTTCACTTAGAAATGGCTGGTATTAGGCCTACAGGTTGGTAGAGATAGCTATAAGCTGTTTGAGCTGAAAACTGTTTAGGTGGTTTGAAAATTATTCTGAAATAATTTTCAGAATAATAATAAATAAAATAATAATAAATCATAAAAGAAATTAATAAAAAGAAAATTATTCTTTTTCTAGAGGAAAAGTTATGAGAATGGGACTGCAGTTATCTAAGTATTTTGAGGGCACTCCCCTACAGGGATTTGAGCTGATTTTATGTTTAAAAACCACGGTCTTTCCTCAAGTGCGTTTCCAACTAAACAAGCCAACATAACCAAAGGCAATTTAGAATATCAGTGGCCATTAAGAGGAATTTTGAAATCCCCAAACTTACTCTTCTTAAAAATAAACTGGACTACCATAGTTCTAAAATGTCTCAAACTAAATAGAATGTCTATTTCGATTTGTATTTTGAGGATTCCAAACTTTATCAGAAGGCTAAAATTGCCTTTCTGCAAAATAAGATTTTAAGATTAACTGATGCAAAGAAAGGATTAAAGAAAGTGAAAATGGCCCCAAAAGCCACAGGCCCTTCCTCCTTGGCTCCTTCGCCCCTGGTTCTTTCTCCAGGGCCGTTGTGTCTCTCCCTCCATTCCTTGTGCCCAAGCCCTGCCTCTGGCGCCATCCTCCTCCTTTCTTTCTAGGCCACCTACAGCCCTATACCCTCAGTTCCCCCATCGAATTCTGTCACTGAACTTCCTTTTTTCTCAGAAACTGACCTCACTTCCTTTGCCTCTGAACTTATCAGAATGTGTCCCTTTAAAAATTAAGCTTTCTGAGGATCCAGAGACTAACCCTTAATTTCTTATATTTCCTGGACTAAAGCTAAACTGTAAGCCACAAAGATCTTCCCAAAGCAACTGAAGATCCTCGCCGATTTGCTGAGGAATTTAATGCAGTCATTCAGACCTATCAACCTAGTTTCTGACTTATGTCAGCGAGTTCATATGCTTGTCAATGAAGGCCAGCCAGCATTGGATGAAAATCACTAATTGGGAACATTCTGAAAAGTCTCTAAAATTACAACTGGGAGACCAGCCTGCTAACATATCATACGATTAGGCTCAGGCAATGGGTGGGAGACTTCATCCAGTAATTTTTAGGGTGTTTCCAAAGCCTACTGATTGGTACAAAATTCAGGATTGCACATAAATTCTGATGAATCTTGTCGTGACTATTACAATCAACTTCAGATTATTTTTAAAGAAAATTCTGGTCTTCCTTCAGATGTTGATTCCACCCAGGTAGCTTTTATTTTTTTTATTTTTATTTTTTTTGAGTTTGGTGATGACTTTTGTTTTATTTTTTTTACACCTTTATTAGAGTATAATTGCTTTACAATGGTGTGTTATTAGTTTCTGCTTTATAACAAAGTTAATCAGTTATACATATACATATGTTCCCATATCTCTTCCCTCTTGCGTCTCCCTCCCTCCCACCCTCCCTATCCCACCCCTCCAGGCGGTCACAAAGCACGGAGCTAATCTCCCTGTGCTATGCGGCTGCTTCCCACTAGCTAGCTACCTTACATTTGGTAGTGTATATGTGTCCATGCCTCTCTCTTGCTTTGTCACAGCTTACCCTTCCCCCTCCCCATATCCTCAAGTCCGTTCTCTAGTAGGTCTGTGTCTTTATTCCTGTCTTACCCCTAGGTTCTTCATGACATTTTTTTTCTTAAATTCCATATATATGTGTTAGCATACGGTATTTGTCTTTCTCTTTCTGACTTACTTCATTCTGTATGACAGACTCTAGGTCTATCCACCTCATTACAAATAGCTCAATTTCATTTGTTTTGATGGCTGAGTAATATTCCACTGTATATATGTGCCACATCTTCTTTATCCATTCATCCGATGATGGGCACTTAGGTTGTTTCCATCTCCGGCTATTGTAAATAGAACTGCAATGAGCAGCTCATGCAGCTCAATAACAAAAAAACAAACAACCCAATCCAAAAATGGGCAGAAGACCTAAATAGACATTTCGCCAAAGAAGATATACAGACTGCCAACAAACACATGAAAGAATGCTCAACTTCATTAATCATTAGAGAAATGCAAATCAAAACTACAATGAGATATCATCTCACACCAGTCAGAATGGCCATCATCAAAAAATCTAGAAACAATAAATGCTGGAGAGGGTGTGGAGAAAAGGGAACCCTCTTGCACTGTTGGTGGGAATGTAAATTGATACAGCCACTGTGGAGAACAGTATGGAGGTTCCTTAAAAAACTACAAATAGAACTACCATATGACCCAGCAAGCCCACTACTGGGCATATACCCTGAGAAAACCATAATTCAGAAAGAGTCATGCACCCAGGTAGCTTTTAACTTTACGTCAAAATGGGTTATTCATGGGCTGAACCAGGACCTTGCACTTCTAGTAAAAAGAACCAGGATGGAATGGGAAACTATGTGCACTCCAGATTTAGTTAATCTGACAGACCAGGTCTCTCTCACTGTGGATGAATCACCTCAAAGGAAGACAGCTAAAATTCTCTATTTTCTTTTTAGGATTTTTTTTAATTGAAGTATAGCTGATTTACAATGTTGTGTCAGTTTCTAGCATAGAGCAAAGTGATTAAGTTATACATATATATGTATATATATATTCTTTTTCATTATAGGTTATTACAAGTTATCAAACATAGTTCCCTGTGCTATACGGTAGGACCTTGTTGTTTACCTATTTTATATAGAGTAGTTTATATCTACTAATCCCAAACTCCTAATTTATCCCCCCTTTTCCCCTTTGGTAACCATAAGTTTGTTCTCTATGTCTGTGAGTCTGTTTCTGTTTTGTAAATAAGTTGTTTGTATCATATTTTGGATTCCACATATAAGTGATATCATACGGTATTTGTCTTTCTTTGTCTGACTTACTTCACTTAGTATGATAATCTCCAGGTTCATCCATGTTGCTGCAAATGACAGTATTTCGTTCTTTTTTATGGCTGAGTAGTATTTCATTATATATATTATACATATTATATGTATTATTACATATATTATAAATTATATATACATATTGTATATTTATATTATATATGCGTGTGTGTATATATATATACCACACCTTCTTTATGCATCCATCAGGACAGATAAAATTCTTAACTTTCAGCTTCAGCAAATGAAGGTCCCTAAAAAATATCAAAACCCTCTTGGTTTCTGCTATTATTGCAAAGAGCCAGAACAATGGAAAAAAAGATTGTTACAAGTTTAAGCACTTCAGGTGCCTTCAGCCTTTCTAACATCCTCGCAGTTTTAAATGACAGGGCTTTCCCCATTCCCTTCTATTCATCAGCTTGGAGAAACATTTTTCCAGATTAGGGATGAATCTCTTCCAGTTCTAATTGACACCAAAGCCACACTCTTGGTGCTCAACCCCACTATAATAAAGCAGCCCCTGCCTTGGAGTACTAAAATAACTCAAATACAGAGGATCTCTAATGAACCTTAAGAGGTTCCTGTCCATGAACCTGTTGTCTTTTGTTTAGGTCCCTTGAGAGATACATACCCTTCTCTCTTTAGTCCTGCTGCCCTTATCCATTTATAGGCAAAGACTTCTTAGAGAAATATCATGCTGGGATTTCTTTCTCCCAAACAGGGAAAATAAGTCTAGAATTTGACAGTAAAAAATCAAAGCAGCCAACCAGATGAATTAAATGATGCTTTTACATCTTTATTTTCTCCATTTCTGACTATACTAGAGCTCATTCTGGAAACACTGACCACGTGTCTCTATTGAATCAACAACTACCTTTCTTATGGGCAAAATCTCCAACTGATATTGGCAAAATTCATAGCACATCTCCCATCAAGATTCAGATAGATCCCTCAAAAGCTCTCCCCAGAATGAATCAATGCCCTATGAGTTAAGAAGCCCTTCAAAGCATAAAGTCCATAGTAGAAGATTATAAGGCTCAAGACCTCATTATCCTTGGTACTAGACCCTGTAATACTCCCACAACAGTGAGAAAACCTAAGGGCCAGGAGTGCAGGTTTGTTCAGGACCTCTGAGCTATAAACATTGTTATCCCTTGATACCCTGTTGTTCCTAACCTTCATATGTTATTAACATCCATTCCCACTGTAAGAAAATTCCTTACTATAATTGATGTATGCAGTGCATTCTTTAGTATTCCAGTTGATGAAGGTAGTCAATACCTTTTTGCCTTCACTTGGGAAGAAAAACAATTCACCTGGACAGTAACACCTCAGGGTTTTACCGAGAGTCCTTATTTCTCACAAATCCTGAAGGCTGATCTGGATGAAATAAAGTTCCCTAGAGGTTCTACTTTTTGTAATATGTGGATGATTTACTTCTTCACTCTCATTCTCAAGCCTTCTCACAGAGACAGTATCCACTTTGTAAAGCTTTTAGCCTTAAAAGGACATAAGATCACCAAGGAATAGTTGCAGTTTGCCCAAACCTAGGTTTTATATGTATGGCATCTGCTATCAGAACAAGGACTTCACCTAGATCCAGATAGCGTGGTGTTCTAAGTCTCCCAAACCCCCAAACTAAGCACCAACTGTGAAGTTTTCTCAGGCTCGTTGGTTATTGCTGGAACTGGATTCCAAATTTCTCTCTTATGGCCAAACCTCTGTGTGTTTTACTGAAGAAAAAGAATGCCAACACAATTTTATGATAAGAATCAGTGACATCACCTTTAAGGCTTTAAAGAAGAGTTTGGTGAATCCACCTGCCCTTGAGCATGCCAATTATCAGATTACCTTTTTCCTTTTTGTATATAAATAAAAAGAATTGGAATGCCCTTGGGATACTCATCAAAAACACGGGGACCAAAGACAAAATGAAATATCAAGGAGGTTTGTGCCTGAGATCATGTTGATGTGAAACCATGGATGGCCACCTTGTGCCAGATACACCAGAAATACATCTACACGTGGAACAACTACAGAACACCTACTGAATGCTGGCAGAAGATCTCAGACCTCCCAAAAGGCAAGAAACTCACCACGTACCTGGGTAGGGCAAAAGAAAAAAGAATAAACAGAAACAGAAGGATAGGGACTGAACCTGCACCAGTAGGAGGGAGCTGTGAAGGAGGAAACGTTTCCACACACTAGGAAGCCCCTTCGCGGGCGGAGACTGCGGGTGGCGGACGGGGAAAGCTTCGGGGCCGCGGAGGATAGCACAGCAACAGGGGTGCGGAGGGCAAAGTGGGGAGATTCCCGCACAGAGGATCGGTGCCGACCGGCACTCACCAGCCCGAGAGGCTTGTCTGCTCACACGCCGGGGCGGGCAGGCTGGGAGCTGAGGCCCGGGCGTGTCGGTAGGAGTGCAGGGAGAGGACTGGGGTTGGCAGCTTTGTTTCCTGGTGCGCAAGGAGAGGGGATTAAGAGCGCTGCTTAAAGGAGCTCCAGAGACGGGCGCGAGCCCCGGCTAAAAGCGCAGACCCCAGAGACGGGCATGAGACGCTACGGCTGCTGCTGCCGCCACCAAGAAGCCTGTGTGTGAGCACAGGTCACTATCCACACCCCCCTTCCGGGGAGCCTGAGCAGCCCGTCACTGCCAGGGTCCCGGGATCCAGGGACAACTTCCCTGGGAGAACGTACGGCACACCTCAGGCTGGTACAACGTCACGCCGGCCTTTGCCGCCGCAGGGTCGCCCTGCATTCGCATCCCTCCCTCCCCCCGGCCTGAGTGAGCCAGAGCTCCCGAAGCAGCGGCTCCTTTAACCCCATCCTGTCTGAGCAAAGAACAGACGCCCTCTGGCGCCCTACACGCAGAGGCGGGGCCAAATCCAAAGCTGAGCCCCGGGAGCTGTGAGAACAAAGAAGAGAAAAGGAAATCTCTCCCAGCAGCCTCAGAAGCAGCGGATTAAATCTTCACAGTCAACTTGATGTACCCTGCATCTGTGGAATACATGAATAGACAACCAATCATTCCAAACTGAGGAGGTGGACTCTGAGAGCAAGATTTATGATTTTTTCCCCTTTTCCTCTTTTTGTGAGTTGTATGTGAATGCTTCTGTGTGAGATTTTTTCTGTATAGCTTTGCTTCCACCATTTGTCCTAGGGTCCGATCCGTACTTTTTTTTTTTTTCTTAAAAAATTTTTTTTTCTGTAATAATTATTTTTTATTTTAACAACTTTATTTTATTATACCTTACTTTATTTTATTTTACTTTATCTTCTTTCTTTCTTTCTTTCCTTCTTCCCTCCTCCCTCCCTCCCTTCTTTCTTTCTTTCTTTTTCTTTCTTTCTTTCTTTCTTTCTTTCTTTCTTTCTTTCTTTCTTTCTCTCTCTCTTCTTTTTCTCCCTTTTATTCTGAGCCATGTAGATGAAAGGCTCTTGGTGATGCAGCCAGGAGTCAGTGCTGTGCCTCTGAGGTGGGAGAGCCAACTTCAGGACACTGTCCACAAGAGACCTCCCAGCTCCACGTACTATCAAATGGCGAAAATCTCTCAGAGATCGCCATCTCAACACCAGCACCCAGCTTCACTCAACGACCAGCAAGCTACAGTGCTGGACACCCTATGCCAAACAACTAGCAAGACAGGAACACAACCCCACCCATTAGAAGAGAGGCTGCCTAAAATAATAATAAGTCCACAGACACCCAAAAACACACCACCAGATGTGGACCTGCCCACCAGAAAGACAAGATCCAGCCTCATCCACCAGAACACAGGCACTAGTACCCTCCACCAGGAAGCCTACACAACCCACTGAACCAAACTTAGCCACTGGGAACAGACACCAAAAACAACGGGAACTACGAACCTGCAGCATGCAAAAAGGAGACCCCAAACACAGTAAGATAAAAAAAATGAGAAGACAGAAAAACACACAGCAGATGAAGGAGCAAGATAAAAACCCACCAGACGTAACAAATGAAGAGGAAATAGGCAGTCTACCTGAAAAACAATTCAGAATAATGATAGTAAAGATGATCCAAAATCTTGGAAATAGAATAGACAAAATGCAAGAAACATTTAACAAGGACCTAGAAGAACTAAAGATGAAACAAGCAACGATGAAGAACACAATAAATGAAATTAAAAATACTCTAGATGGGATCAATAGCAGAATAACTGAGGCAGAAGAACGGATAAGTGACCTGGAAGATAAAATAGTGGAAATAACTACTGCAGAGCAGAATAAAGAAAAAAGAATGAAAAGTACTGATGACAGTCTCAGAGACCTCTGGGACAAAATTAAATGCACCAACAGTCGAATTATAGGGGTTCCAGAAGAAGAAGAGAAAAAGAAAGGGACTGAGAAAATATTTGAAGAGATTATAGTTGAAAATTTCCCTAATATGGGAAAGGAAATAGTCAATTAAGTCCAGGAAGCACAGAGAGTCCCATAAAAGATAAATCCAAGGAGAAATACGCCAAGACACATATTAATCAAACTGTCAAAAATTAAATACAAAGAAAACATATTAAAAGCAGCAAGAGAAAAATAACACACAAGGGAATCCCCATAAGGTTAACAGCTGATCTTTCAGCAGAAACTATGCAAGCCAGAAGGGAGTGGCAGGACATATTTAAAGTGATGAAGGAGAAAAACCTACAACCAAGATTACTCTACCCAGCAAGGATCTTTTTCAGGTTTGATGGAGAAATTAAAACCTTTACAGACAAGCAGAAGCTGAGAGAGTTCAGCACCACCAAACCAGCTTTACAACAAATACTAAAGGAACTTCTCTAGGCAAGAAACACAAGAGAAGGAAAAGACCTACAATAACGAACCCAAAACAATTAAGAAAATGGGAATAGGAACATACATATTGATAATTACCTTAAATGTAAATGGATTAAATGCTCCCACCAAAAGATGCAGACTGGCTGAATGGATACACAAACAAAACCCATATATATGCTGTCTACAAGAGACCCTCTTCAGACCTGTGGACACATACAGACTGAAAGTGAGGGGATAGAAAAAGATATTCCATGCAAATGGAAACCAAAAGAAAGCTGGAGTAGCAATTCTCATATCAGACAAAATAGACTTTAAAATAAAGACTATTACAAGAGACAAAGAAGGACACTACATAATGATCAAGGGATCGATCCAAGAAGAAGATATAACAATTGTAAATATTTATGCACCCAACATAGGAGCACCTCAATACATAAGGCAAATACTAACAGCCATAAAAGGGGAAATTGACAGTAACATATTCATAGTAAGGGACTTTAACACCCCACTTTCACCAATGGAGAGATCATCCAAAATGTAAATAAATAAGGAAACACAAGCTTTAATTGATACATTAAACAAGATGGACTTAATTGATATTTATAGGACATTCCATCCCAAAACAACAGAATACACATTTTTCTCAAGTGCTCATGGAACATCCTCCAGGATAGATCATATCTTGGGTCACAAATCAAGCCTTGGTAAATTTAAGAATATTGAAATTGTATCAAGTATCTTTTCTGACCACAACACCATGAGACTAGATATCAATTACAGGAAAAGATCTGTAAAAAATACAAACACGGAAGCTAAACAATACACTTCTTAATAACAAAGTGATCACTGAAGAAATCAAAGAGGAAATAAAAAAATACCTAGCAACAAATGACAATGGAGACACAACGACCCAAAACCTATGGGATGCAGCAAAAGCAGTTCTAAGAGGGACGTTTATAGCAATACAATCCTACCTTAAGAAACAGGCAACATCTCGTATAAACAACCTAACCGTGCACCTAAAGCAATTAGAGGAAGAAGAACAAAAAACCCCAAATTTAGCAGAAGGAAAGAAATCATAAAAATCCGATCAGCAATAAATGAAAAAGAAATGAAGAAAATGATAGCAAAGATCAATAAAACTAAAAGCTGGTTCTTTGAGAAGATAAACAAAACTGATAAACCATTAGCCAGACTCATAAAGAAAAAAAGGGAGAAGGCTCAAATCAATAGAATTAGAAATAAAAAAGGAGAAGGAAAAACTGACACTGCAGAAATACAAAAAATCATGAGAGATTACTACAAGCAACTCTATGCCAATAAAATGGACAACCTGGAAGAAATGGACAAATTCTTAGAAATGCACAACCTGCCAAGACTGAATCAGGAAGAAATAGAAAATATGAACAGACCAATCACAGGCACTGAAATTGAAACTGTGATTAAAAATCTTCCAACAAACAAAAGTCCAGGACCAGATGGCTTCACAGGCAAATTCTATCAAACATTTAGAGAAGAGCTAACACCTATCCTTCTCAAACTCTTCCAAAATATAGCAGAGGGAGGAACACTCCGAAACTCATTCTGCGAGGCCACCATCACTTTGATACCAAAACCAGACAAGGATGTCACAAAGAAAGAAAACTACAGGCCAATATCGCTGATGAACATAGATGCAAAAATCCTCAACAAAATACAGGCAAACAGAATCCAACAGCACATTAAACGGATCATACACCATGATCAAGTGGGGTTTATTCCAGGAATGCAAGGATTCTTCAATATATGCAAATCAATCAACGTGATACACCATATTAACAAATTGAAGGAGAGAAACCATATGATCATCTCAATAGAGGCAGAGAAAGCTTTTGACAAAATTCAACACCCATTTATGATAAAAACCCTGCAGAAATTAGGCATAGAGGGAACTTTCCTCAACATAATAAAGGCCATATATGACAAACCCACAACGAACATCATCCTCAATGGTGAAAAACTGAAAACATTTCCATTAAGATCAGGAACAAGACAAGGTTGCCCACTCTCACCACTCTTATTCAACATAGTTTTGGAAGTTTTAGCCACAGCAATCAGAGAAGAAAGGGAAATAAAAGGAATCCAAATCGGAAAAGAAGAAGTAAAGCTGTCACTGTTTGCAGATGACATGATACTATATAGAGAGAATCCTAAAGATGCTACCAGAAAACTACTAGAGCTAATCAGTGAATTTGGTAAAGTAGGAGGATACAAAATTAATGCACAGAAATCTCTGGCATTCCTATACACTAATGATGAAAAATCTGCAAGTGAAATCAAGAAAACACTCCCATTTACCATTGCAACAAAAAGAATAAAATATCTAGGAATAAACCTACCTAAGGAGACAAAAGACCTGTATGCAGAAAATTATAAGACACTGATGAAAGAAATTAAAGATGATACAAATAGATGGAGAGATATACCATGTTCTTGGATTGGAAGAATCAACATTGTGAAAATGACTACACTACCCAAAGCAATCTACAGATTTAATGCAATCCCTATCAAGATACCACTGGCATTTTTCACAGAACTAGAACAAAAAATTTCACAATTTGTATGGAAACACAAAAGACCCCGAATAGCCAAAGCAATCTTGAGAATGAAAAACGGAGCTGGAGGAATCAGGCTCCCTGAATTCAGACTATACTACAAAGCTACAGTAATCAAGATAGTTTGGTACTGGCACAAAAACAGAAAGATAGATCAATGGAACAGGATAGAAAGCCCAGAGATAAACCCACGCACATATGGTCACCTTATCTTTGATAAAGGAGGCAGGAATGTACAGTGGAGAAAGGACAGCCTCTTCAATAAGTGGTGCTGGGAAAACTGGACAGGTACATGTTAAAGTATGAGATTAGATTACTCCCTAAAACCATACACAAAAATAAGCTCAAGGGCTTCCCTGGTGGCGCAGTGGTTGAGAGTCCGCCTGCCGATGCAGGGGACACGGGTTCGTGCCCCAGTCCGGGAAGATCCCACATGCCGCAGAGCGGCTGGGCCCGTGAGCCGTGGCCGCTGAGCCTGCGCGTCTGGAGCCTGTGCTCCACAACGGGAGCGACCACAATAGTGAGAGGCCTGCGTACCGCAAAAAAAAAAAAAAAAA